>NC_080796.1:57143215-57456715 GCF_028018385.1 Neofelis nebulosa
TCTTCCTCTCTTTGGGTTGATTCTCAACCTAACATGGATTTTCTATACCCCAGTCAGAATGGCCTTGTTGTGGAACTCCAGACGTGTTTGCCTGTCTCTGTTTGTTCCCTTTGAAATGTACGTGGTTCAGACATGGGCTCTAGTTGACAAATCTATACAGCCCCCTGTATCATCCTCCTTTTTACATTAAAGTCATTCAGATGTTTTTGTCCCTCCTTAGACCATCTGGACCCAAAGGAGGAATTGGATGTTCTGCAGTCCTGTGGAGGCACATTTTTGTCTACACACTGCTACAGTCCTACAAAGTGTGTAAGTGGGCAGCTGGCTCCCTTTGTACTGATCCCAAGCTTCACAGGGGGGCCAGCACAGTCCTCTAGGAATACCACCTACACTCAGGCTCAACACAGGGTCCAAAGCATGAACACTGGCCAGCATTCCACTTTCTGGGTTTTTCTCCGATTCTCTTCTCTGGGATGGGCTATCAAATCATTTTCTGACTTAATCCCCGCATCCCAACATTTCTTGTTTCATTTCCAAACTTTTCAATAATTTAATACTTTGGTTCTTAATTTATGCAGCAACTTCTTCTTTGCCTCATTACTCATTACTATGTTTAACTGACTACACTGAGAGAAGGGATCCTAGAATACTAATAAAGAAATTAGTTTGGGTTTGAATAAGCTCTACCATTCAATAACTGTCAAGTATTTTCTTCATTTCTATAAACCTAAGTTGCACCATTTATCAGACAAGGACAGGAAAGATGTGAAGGTTGAAAGAAACTGCATATATAAAGTACGTAGCACATAATAGTACCTGGTACATTTATTAATAAATGGGATACACATTCACTTCCTTTATTTCCTCTCTTTTTGAGCAGTTTCCATTTCCTTACCTATCATCCAGTCTTCCACAGATTATAAAATGGTTTTCCCTCCATCTTTCCATTTTATTCCTCCAGCTTAAAATAATGACCCCAGCTAAGAACCAGCAATAGATTGTCTTTCCTTTCCAACCTGGAAATATTTATTTTAAAGCCCAGTAGCTTCTGTTCTTTCTTGAAACCCTCTCTTCTCAATGTATATGATCTTATATCCCCCTGATACTCTTCCTGCTTTTTTTTTTATTATTCTCAAGTTAGTTAACATACAGTGTAGTCTTGGCTGTAGGATTAGAACAGTGATTCATCTCTTATGTATGAAACCCAGTGTTCATCCCCAGAAGTCCCCACCTTAATGCCTGTCATACATTCAACCCACCCTCCCCACCTTTTTCTCCACCCCACCCCCATCAACCCTCAATTTGTTCTCTGTATTTAAGGTCTCTTATGGTTCGTCTTCCTCTTTGTTTTGTCTTATTTTTCCTTCCCTTCCCCTATGTTCATCTGTTACGTTTTTCAAATTCCACATACGAGTGAAATCATATGTATCTGTCTTTATCTGACTGATTTATTTCAATTACCATAAGACCCTCCAGTTCCATTCATGTTGTTGCAAATGGCAAGAGTTCATTATCTTTCATCGCCAAGTAATGTTCCATTATATGTATATAAACCACATCTTCTTAATCCATTTATCAGTTGATGGACACTTGGGCTCTTTCCCTAATTTGACTATTATTTATAGTGCTGATATAAACATTGGGGTGCATGTGGCCCTTCAAATCAACATTTTTGTATCCTTTGGATAAATTCCTAGTAATGCTATTGCTGGGTTGTAGGATAGTTATGTTTCAATTTTTGAGGAACCTCCACACTGTTTTCCAGAGTGGCTGCACCAATTTGCATTCCCACCAACAGTGCAATAAGGTTCCCTTTCTCCACATCCTAGCCAATATCTGTTGTTTCCTAAGTTGTTAATTTTAGCCATTGTGACCAGTGTGAGGTGGTATCTCATTGTGGTTTTGATATGTACTTCCTCAGTCTACACATTGGAGGTTTTCCTTTTCCCTTGGTTCTGAGTCTAGAGTACAGTTAATAGAATATCTACATATCCAATCATGATATCTCCCTACTTCCAGTCTCAGATCACTGTTATATGTCCTTTGCATAGTAGAGTCATTTTTCTTTCAAAAATCAAACTCTGATTATGTGGCATTATATTTACTTCCTTCCTATCTACAATTCCTCATTGTTTGTTACGAAAAATTCATATTGATATGAACATTTACTATCTCGTCTTGCCTTTTGTCCCAAACCTCCTTCAGTAGTGTCTGAAGGACACAGTGTTTTCGTTCAGAAAAAGTCATATTCGAGTCATGGACCTGTCATTATTCACCTGTCCTACAAATTAGTTGATATCCCTATAAATTAGAGAAAAATAATGCCTCCTCCTCTAGATATTGTGAGGATTTATAAAAGCTCAGTTTTATTGAGTATTTACCATATGCTAAACATTTAAAAGGCATTTTTATAAATATGCATTCAATTTTTTGGAGTTAATTCAATTAAATAGTTTTTTTTTAATTTAAACTGACCAATTAATGCCTAATATATAGAAAGTGCTCAATAATTAATGACCATGATTATTTTATACACACCTCTTTCATCGTTCTTCTAGTCATAAATTAGCTTCTTACTACTGCTTTCGACAAGTCTCTTCTTAATATTTTTTTTAAGATTTTAGCTTTAAATAATCTCTATACCCAACGTGAGGATCAACCTCACACTCTGAGATTGTCATGCACTAAACCAACTGAGCCAAACAGGTGTTCCTAAATTTCTTTATCAGTAAATACTGAGATAAGAATAATGATTCTCCTCAATTTATAGGACTTATGAAAATAATATGAAATATATATAAGTTTGGGGTGCCTAGGTGGCTCAGTCCATTGAGTGCTTGACTCTTGATTTCATCGCAAGTTATGATTCTAGGATTGCGGGAACAAGCCCACGTGGGGCTCTGCACTGAGCATGAAGCCGGCTTAAGATTCTCTCCCCGTCACTATCTGCCTCCCTCCCCCATTTGCATGCTCTCTCTTTCTCAAAAAACAAAAAGAAAAATATATATGTATATAAAGAAAATGAATTAGATTATGGAATAGAGAAAAATGAGTGAATATGTGGACACTGTAATCTCATGGTAATTAAAGTTTTCAATGATGACAAAAATATTGAAGCATTATTTTAGGGAGTTAAATGTTTTAATGATAAAGTTATTCAAAGAATGAAGGCACAGAGAAATGTTACAAGCATGTTCCATAATGTGTTAGGTAAAGGCTGCAACCAGTGCATTCCAATGGGAATAGAAAAAACAGAACTCATTGAGAGGGACTGAGATGACAAGTTGTAGTGGCTGAATATAGATCCAAAAGATGGCAATTTTATTAAGCAATGCTTGTTGGACCTTTGATGATGTTGCTAATTAAGTCAACATTTTCAAAACTCTCTTTAAGTCAGATAGATTGTGTAGCATTCTTTTAATTCAAACAAAGCTAAAGAAAAATGGAAAAAAATGATAGAAATATAATGTTCTTGAGATCTGGGATAATAATACTATTTTAATGTGATTGTACTATGCTAGAATCTCTGTCTAAATAAAAGAGTATTTGTGTTATTGTTAAAAAGACAAGAACCTAGTGCATGTGCCTCTTCCTGTAAGTGAACCAATAGAAGATATTCTCTATACACATGCACACCCACAGTTACACGTGTGTCTTAACTGTCTTGTTTCTAGACTTAATTTTTAGAACATTTTATGGTAACTTGGTTCTGCAAGAGATACCTCCTATCGTAATATTATAGTAATAGAGTATTTAATATACTATATAGTATACTATAATATAGAGTATGTAGTATACTATTTAGTACATTATAATTAGTATATTAATTTTTTTAAGTTTATTTATTTATGTTGAAAGACAGAGAGACAGAGAGAGAGAGAGTGATCATGGGAGGTGCAAAGAGAGAGGGAGAGAGAGAGAATCCCAAGCAGGCTCTGCACTGGCAGTGAGGGACTGTGAGACTGTGAGATCATGACCTGAGCCTAAACCAAGGGTTGGGCGTTTAACCAACTGAGCCAACCAACTGAGTTTAACCAACTATAGTTTGTAGATTATACACTATATACAGAATATAGTAAGAGTAATATGTAGTAACAATATATATTATTTACATATTTATATATTGGTGTAGAGATAATAAAGTGAAAGATGTATACAGACATTTTAACAAAATAGATATAACAGCATATACTGCATTCCATCCTAGCTTTTCACTTATATTGTAAACAACTCAAAATATTCAAGGTAAATGAAGAATATAAACTAAAGCAGAAAGAATTATTTGTTTATAATTTATAACCTACACCTACTCCTACTCCTTTCCAATATCATGATTTGAGATAAATACATTGAAGTTCTTGTTTTTCGTGGGTTTATAATCGAAATCAAATTGTCAGATGCAAACATCATTGGTCGCTTCATTAAATGCAAACATACTTGTAATAAGCATGGCATTGTCTCCATGGAACAAAAAGTATACAAAGTTAGGAGCTCTGGTTACTCCTACCATATTGCCTTAATTTCCCTACATAGTTTTTGTTACCCATTACTATACATACACATCACAATTAAGTGTAACCACACATTAAAAATGACAACAACTTTGAAAATTAAGTGTCATCTTCACAGTACTAAAATTAATGAACTCCAAATTCTATCAACACATGAGAAAAGCATCAGAGCATAACTGAAACAAGGAACATTCCCAGAAGCATTTCCATAAAAATGCTTTATAGAAAGCTTTTAACAAAATATATACCATTAGCAACGTTTTATTTAACAATTCTACAATGGTAGCATTACCAATTCTCAGTTTAAATTGACAGTCTTTCATGGTAATTCTAAAGGATTAATTTCCATAGATATTTCTAATGACAAAGGCTACAATGCCTTGTGGAGATCTGTTCAAGAGAAAACAATCTGTTGTTAGAAAGATCTCATTTTAATCAAGACCACTGTCTTACAAGCTGGGCACTGGCAACCACCTCTGATGCTGACTGAAGGATATATATTTACTACTCCAGAGTCAAATCTTCCTGGAATTCCATGTGGATTTAAGCTTGTGACCCATGTCACTAGACTTGTGATAAAGAAGACCTGGGGTACACCCCAGGTCTCACCTTTTCCTAGCCTCCTCCAGGGCATTATTTTCCTGTTGTAAAGGCTCATTCTCCATCTCTCCAAGACAAGTTATCTTAATTGTTGGCATTTCATCATTACTCATATATTTAATATGTGAACATTATGCAAACTAAATACCCCTCCCAACAAGCATGAGCTAAAATATAAGCTATAATTTTATAAATCAGATCATATAATTCCATTCCCACTCATTTTCTCTGAGATAAAATTGAAGTCCCTCATGTAGCCCCCTTGGTTTTTATGACCGTTCCTGTGTCTGGAACCTCCTCCTGGCCACACCATTGCACCCCACCCCATTGGCCCCAGTCTTCCCTGTATATGCGTGCACAGCACCAAGTCCTTGCACATTCTCTTCCTTAAGCTTAGCACATTCAACCCACTCCCCTTCCCTGCTGTCATGGTTCAATCTATCTGTAATTTTTACATCTTTCACAAGTGTAATTTTATATGATTTATATGGCTATTTGAGCATCTTTCTCCCCTGTTAGATGGTAGTCTCCAAATGGTGTGATGACCATTTATTATTTGGCTCAATATTTTTTGGCTCAATAAATTTTTTCATCAAAGTTTTAGCATGCTTTCTGGAACAGACATGCACATTATACCAATTTCACCCAGGAAAATATATCTTTTGGGAAAGAGATATTATCTTATTTAGATTTTTATATTGTTTTGAGAAGCACATTATTGAGAGATTTCTATGCATCAAGCACTATGTAAAGTTATTTTCATGCCTTAGCCTGTGTAATTCTCATGGGTTATGTATTATTATTATCTCCATTGACAGTTGGAGAAATAGAGTTGAAGAGAAATTAAGTGTCTTGTCCAGTATCCAAAAGCTAATAAAAGAGTTGGTGAGAACACAGGACTTGTAATATTTAAGCTCATGTCTTCAAAGTGTACATATTCTAATTCTGGCAGGGGAGAGGGGGATATTTAACTATTATAAATTTACTGAGAACTCTATTCAAGTTAACAGAAAAAGCTCTAATATATATATATATATATATATATATATATATATATATATACACACACACACACACACACACACACATACACACACACACACACACATACACACACACACAACTAACTCTCAATTTTGTCGAGGTTTCAGGGTCTCATTTAAGATAAATGATCAAATACTCAAAAGATCTTTTTAAACCGATCTTTATATATCATTACTTATTCACACTGCAGTGGCCCCATCCACCTGGTTGTTCAGATACAACACATAGGAATTGTCCCTGTTTTCTCTCTTTCCTTCATACTGTGTATGCCATCTAGCAACAAGTCCTGTTAGTTTCACTTCTAAATATCTACATTCCATTTATCTAGGTCTTTCTGGCCCCACTGCTGCCACCATTGCCTGAGCTACCATCACATCTTCCTGAAATTATACTGTACCTGTGGCATCTTAACTGATCTGCCTCATTCCACTTCTGTCCCCACCTCCTAAATTCCTGCTGCACGCAGCAGTTAGGATACTGTTTCTTTTCTTCCTTTTTTTTAATTTAAATTTTTTTAATGTTAATTTTTGAAGGAGAGAGGGACAGAGCATGAGTGGGGGAGGGGCAGAGAGCAAAGGAGACACAGAATCCCAAGCAGGCTCCAGGCTCTGAGACATCAGCACAGAGCCTGATGAGGGGCTCAAACTGTGAGATCATGACCTGGGCCGAAGTCGGATGCCCAACCGACTGAGCCACCCAGGCGCCCCAGGATGCTGTTTCTTAAAACAATTTTTTTCTTCTTTGCTTTCTATTTTACTCTAAAGCTGTAATCCAAATCTGCTTCTTATGACTAACATTATCCTACTGGAGCTGGCCCCGGTTTTATCACTCTCCAGTAACTCATGATGCTGTAGCCATGACGATCTTTGTTATCCCTTTCATGCCAAGCCAAAGCATTTGCACTCTGCCTGGAATTCATATTCTTTGCTCAGCTTTGCAACGATAATGAATTCTAATCATTTAGCTCTCACTTTAAATATCACCTCCACAAGGAAGCTTTCCCAAGGCTCCCTTCTCACAGTAGCCCTTGTATATTATTCCCTATCACATTACACTTTTAGTCTTTTTATAGCACTTATACTTCTTTAATGTCTCCTGTTTAGTGTTCCACTTATTTATCGCAGGTTAAACCCACAATGGGACTGTGTGTCTTCTCTCACTATTGTAGTTTTAATCATAAAATACAAGAAATATTATAGGTGATTTTTGTTTGTTTTTTTTGTATTGAACCAAATACAGAGATTTTAGTTAATCACATACATGGATCATAGTCATAATTTTCTTTTTATGCTAGGACCCAGTCTCATTTTATGTATATATGTATTATGCTATTCTTTGTTCTTTATCCCTACCAACATTCTGATGGATGCCCTCTCTGCCAGAATTGAAATATGTCTTTAAAATGTGGCTCTCTCATTGTAAAATACGTAGTGATGATTTTAAAGTACGAATATTTACTTTGCATTACCGTCTTATACATTTTGTTTATTATTTTTTCCATAAAACATGTTTTTAAAATCCATTAATTCTTCTGTATTTATATTTTGTGGTTTCTAATTGCTACATAATATTTTATAATTTGCATCCACTCCACTTTTTCACTGATTTGTACCCAAATTCTCTTTAACACCCACAAGCATACACTATGCCCCAGTGAACATGCACCTCCATATTCTGCCTCTAATCTGGGGAAAATTCCCCTGTGATGTATACTCAAGAGTGGGGTTGCTAGACCCTACCACACACATATACATATTTTTCTACATGACATAGTAGTTGTTTAGTAATATTTATAAAATCAATTATTATGTCTTAATTTTTTTAAAGTTTGTTCATTTTTGAGGAGAGAAAGAAAGACAGAAAGAGAGACATAGCATGAAGGTGGGGGCAGAGAGAGAGGAAGACACAGAATACAAAGCAGGCTCCAGGCTCTGAACTGTCAGCACAGAGCCCAACTCAGGGCTTGAGCTCATGAACTGTCAGATCGTGAACTGAGCCAAAGTTGGACACCCAACCAACCAAGGGCCACCCAGGTGCCCCTAAAATTAATTGTCTTAGTACTGTTGAATAAACTCTTAAATTACATTTTTGTCCTGTATATAATATAAAGCCCCACATAAAAAAATAACAAATTCTTGGAGAATAAGTTTATAGTCTTACTATAAACTATAAAATATTAGTTGAAAATTACTTTAAAATTTAGCATCTTACAATAATAGATACTTATAATTTCTGTGAGTCAGAATTTGGGGAGTATCTTAGTTGGGTGTTGTTTACTCAGAGTATCTCATGACTTTGAATGGTAAGCTGCAGTCTTCTCAATGACTGACTGGGCTGGAAGATACACTTCTTAAAAACAAAAAGGTATTTATTTTGAGAAAGAGCAAACTTGAGTGGGAGCGGGGGGGGGGGGGGTGGAGCAGAGAAAGAGCGAGAGAGAAAGAATCCCAAGCAGGCTTCGGGCTGTCAGGGCCGAGCCTGATGAGGGGCTCAATCCCAGGAACCTTGAGATCATGACTTGAGCTGAAATCAAGAGTCAGCCAGCAGTCAGACACTCACCCAAGTGAGCCACCCAGGCACCCCTGGAAGATACATTACTAAGCTCGATCACTGACATGTGCTTTGGAAGCAGTTCTCAGTTCTGTGACAAGTGGATTTGTCAAAGTTCTCAATGGGTGTTCTCCTGGTATGTCAGTTTGCTTTTCCCTGAGTTACTGATCCAAGAGAGAGCAAGAAGGAGACACAGATCTTTTTATGACATATTCTCAGAAGTGATAGTCACTTTCATAATTTTCTATCTGCTATATGCAAACAACCCTCACTCAAGGAGAAGAGAATTAAGCTCCACTTATTGAAGAAAAGAGTGTTAAGCAATTTTAGGCATATTTCAAAATCATTATAATTCCACAGGTTATAATTGAGTGTTATATCTTGTAAACCTATTTTTTAATTTTTGGTTTTGATTCAGTAAATAACATTAAATATCTACTTTGTACTAAACATTTGGCTAAATAATGGGAAGAGTAAGATAAATAGTATTGATGCTGTGAAGGGACTTAAATTAGTTAAAACAAAATATGAAATAAACAACTTGAAATATAACTCAATGCAGATCCACTGAAGTACATTTCACTACCACCCAATATAATATAATTCAAATATGTGGGATAACATGGTCCTACGTGACACATTAGAATAATAACAAAATTTGTAATGGCACAATACAATATAATTTCAACATAGGTGAAATTAGCCCATGTAGTAAAATAAAGGCTTCACAATTATAATTTGAGTTAAGATTTAAAGAGTGATTGCATAGGCACTTGCCAGATAAACCACCCATCTGTAGAAGGTTCTATGCAGAAAGAGCATCATGTGCCATGTGCAGAAGCACAAACACTTCAAGTGTGTTTGGAAATCCATGAGTGTAAGTCCTGGCAAATTTAACATGTAGGACCTGAATACTTCATTACTTTCATATTAGAGAATGTCACAAATTAATATAGGCACTTGAAAGGCTTCCTTTATAGGCAAACAGTTTTCTTCTACACATTAGCCCAGACTAACAGTTAAAACCTTTGCTGCACGTTTTGCATGCATTTTCTTAGTCATCCCATCACACTGTGTTGTACGTATTACTATCTCAACTACAAATGACTAACGGTTCATACAGCTCCAAGATAAGTTGTAAATGACCAAAACACAAATCCAAATTCAATAATGCCCTGGATATACTATAGTTTACAGTTTCTAGCTCATAAAATTCTAGGGGAAGAATTGGGGTAAGTGAAAATGGCCTTGTAGATAGGAGCAACGTCATGGAGAACTTTATTAGCCCACAACATAGAGCCATTGATTATTTGAGCAGGGGAATGGTGATACCAGATTTACTTGTTAGACAGTTCACTTCGGTGATAGTATAAAAGTAAGGAAGAGAGGTTGAAATAAAATCAGGGGACATGCAGGGAAAAGTTGACAAACATTTGCACAGAGTAAGAGGGTAAATATGAGACACATTTAAGGAATAGAGTAGAAAGACCTTGGCAATTGAGGCTGTGCAAGGATGAGGAAATCAGAAGCAATTAGAAAGATGTAAGCATCTAGCTTTGCACCGGGGTTGACAGAGGTATTATTTACTGAGTTGGATGGTCACAATATTTGAAACAGATGGTGTCTTCTGTTTTATTGTAACTATTTCAGGGATCTTCAATGAGAAGATTATACATTTCTAGCTAATCTCAAAATTTTATCTCATAAATCTCCAGTGAAGGTTATAGTCAACACATTCTGTATCCACTTCACTGTAAGTGAGAGTTTTTGCACAGCTTTTGGGGGCAAACTTTGGACTTAGAGAATTCATCACCTTTACTGTGCAACCTGAGGCAACTAACCTAACTTCCGTTGGTCTCAGTTCCATTTCCTATAAAGTGGAGATAATAACCTATATCAGTTAGGGCAGGCTACCTAATAGAAGGCTACAAATAGACCCACAATGTATAGTGAACAAACAAAATAGGAGTTTGTTTTCCTCACTAAAAGAAACCAAGAATGTTCTATGTTGGTAGGGGATGGAGAGCAGGATTGTATTGTTGTGGGAACTTGTTTACTATGCTTCATTCAGGGATCCTGAGTTATGGAGGATTTGCGTTTTAAATGAGTAGCTTCGAAGGTTACCCAAGACATTGACGTCCAGCCAGTAAAAAGGACAGGAGTGTGTGCAAAAGCACTTACCACCTGCCCCTTAAGGGCTTACATCAGTTTAGTTATCTCTTCAATCTCCACTTCCTGCCAAGAACCTGTCACTTGGTCATACCTGGATGCAGAGATGACTGGGAAATGCAATCCCTGGCTGTTTCACCACTTCCTGGTGATACCTCAAAAATGCCCTGCTAATTTTTAGAATTGTTGTGGAAATTAAATAAGATTATATATGTAGCGCTTAGACCGGTAAGTGCTCATATACTGTAAGTGCTCAACAAATACTAGGTTGAACGGAAGTATTATGAGCAGCCATACTCTTTCCCTGCTTTGCTTAGGATCTTCACAGCACATCTTTCTTTTAAAGAGGTGATTAAATTAAGGCTTAAGGTAAATAAAAACAACTAAAGAGGTTTGAGACCACTAAATCTGAGTAATTACCTGATTACCTCATGAGAGGGAGTCAAAAATGTTTTGATGAAAGACAAATTGAATAAAAGAAACCAACAAACCAGAAAGAGAGCAAAGTTTGGCCAGTTTAGATACCTGATTGCTCAAAAGATAGCATAAGACACAGGGCAGCAAGACTGAAGAAAGATTCCTTTTAATTATTTTTAAGGAGAAAGTCATACGTGCAGTCAAATAGCACAAAGGTGTCAGTCAAGTCCTTTATTTGCTCTGAAAAACCGGCAAATTAGAGGGATAAAGTGACATGTCTAAAACCAGACAAAAAGCTTTATGGCAGAAACAGAGTTGATATCTGGACATCTTTCCAGAATTCTTTCCTGAAGATCTACTTTTCCCCCGACCCGCTTTCCCCTTGCTTGGCAACTCCTCTTTGTGAGCACAACCACACTCGGATCTGTATTCAGAAATTCAGAAGATAAAATCATGCCTCCAAAACAGATGCATAAATCCTAAGGGATTTTACTCTAAAGAACGGAATTTTGTGCACCACATTGTTTCAAAATTAGGACTGGCTTCCTATTCACATGCTTACCATCATTATTTGCCTCTTCTTCTATCTTGATTTTAGAACTATAGCCTTCTCTGTGTTATTCATTACAGTATATGGAATTGATGTAACCATTTCTCTATACATCTTCTGTGACTTTTGGCAGAAAATGCTAGACAATTAAAGACTAACTAGGCAGCTAAAAACAACCTTTGTTTGCTAACGTCATCTACAGTTTAAAAGTATGATGTCAATAGCATTCTCATTGTTCACATTAGGCATGCTGCTCAGAACACAGATTGGCTTATTGTCCTTAGTGTTCAGAAACTGCACCTGTTCTTTTTACTGGTATTTAAAGAACATAATGCTGTAATTATCTAGTGCATGAATGACAAGTATCCCCAGAACTGGTAAATAATATAACACTACAAACTAAAATTATAATTCAATGCTTATTTGCATGTAGATGACTGAAAATATGTCTGTCTGCTCACTCTTCATCTACTAGACAATGAAGTTACTATCACTTCACTTCTAAAGATACTTGCTTTTAATTATTGGCTGAGCTGGATAAATTTTAGAATTGGTTTATATAGAGGAAACTGTCAGTAAGAATGAAGAGAATGAAGGGTTAGGGTATGTTCGTTATTAACCTTCTAACACTCCTATCCCTTATCTTGATCCTCATTTAAAGGAAAATAATAGAGTAGTTTTGCGTGAATAAGGTCATCATATAAAATTGAATCTGATGTTTTCAGTGTTTTGAAGGAAATTGAGCTATGTATACATGAAGAAGGCCTAACAAAAATTCCATTCTGAATTCCATGTATAAACATGATAGACTTACTTATCCAATCGGGTCAGAACTTCCAAGTGTTTATTCTAATGAAATGATAATCAGACACAATTTAAAGTTTTCAATTATTTTTGCATTTTGTACTTTCTGTTGCAGATTTGGAATTGACATAAAAGCCTTTATTGATCTAGTGTAAGTCAAGCCTTGATAAATAAGCAGATTCAGCAAGGATTTGCCAGATGCAAGCCATATATTCATGTTTTATCCAATATCCTCCTCCCTCACACATGTCGGACAATGTGGTTTGCGTGGGTTAGTCTTCCTCCTGATTATCTGCTTCTTCAGACATAGGTAAAGGCATTTCAATGTTTCCATGGTAAGCCATGGAAAATATCAAGTGAGAGTTAATCCTGGAAAACTATTTTATTAACAGACGATGTGTGTTCAGTGTGACCGTTTGGGCACATATCAGGCAGACTTCTCTTGTAAGATATTTAGTTGTGAGCCAAGTTGATATTTAAGTTTCAGGAAATCAGTAGACAGGATTATCTTTATCTATTAACCAATTCTTGTCCATTGATATTTATTTATTTTTATTTTTTTATTAAAAAATTTTAATGTTTATTTATTTTTGAGAGAGAAAGAGACAGAGTATGAGCGGGCGAGGGGCAGAGAGAGAGGAAGACACAGAATTTGTATCAGGCTCCAGGCTCTGAGGTGTCAGCACAGAGCCTGATGTGGGGCTTGAACTCAGAACTTCAAGAGAATGACCTGAGGCGGGGTCAGGTGCTTAACCGATTGAGCCACCCAGGCTCCCCTAATTTTTTAATTAGAAGCTTCAAAAAATAGTCTGTGGCTGATAAAATTGAATTGTCAGCTACATAACACATAATATTTACTTACTACATATCTGTAGAAAGAAATTATTGAATTATAAAATAATATGGCTAAAAGCCATTTTATAGTCTAAAGTATTTTTTTAAGTTTATTGATTTTGAGAGAGAGAGAGAGAAAGAACACAAGCAGTGAAGGGTCAGAGAGAGAGAGGCAGAGAGAATTCCAAGCAATCTCTGCCTTGCCAGAGCAGAGTCCATACCCACTATGGTCATGAGACCGTGACCTGTGCCGAAACCTAGAGTCGGATGCTTAACCGACTGAGCCACTCAAGTGCACCTAGAGTCTAAAGTCTTTAAAGAAAAGCAGTTAATACTTGCTGGGGACTTACCATATGATTATCTCTTACATATGTCATCCTTACCACAATGGTATAAAGTGGTTATTTATTTCTCCATTTATGTAAAGGGAGAAACAAAGTTCGAAGAAGTACATTATAAAAATTTCATGACTGTATGAGGTTTGAAATAGAAACATTTACTGACTACTGAGTATCCATGTGACTCTCCCTCCCATCTGCTTTTTCAAGCTCCATTATAGTTAGATGAGGCCACAAGACTAGTTATAGCTAATGGATTGAGAGGAGCAATGGTGTGTGTCACCTCTGAACCAAAGCATTTACAAGTCAGTGAGTGACCCTCCAGCTTTTCTTCTACCTTATTGACCTTGGAGACTTCATGTTGACATGGTGAGTAGGTTATACTTCTATAGCTTACAAACTCTAAAGGTCAGTGATGTAACACGACAAAAGATTGTTTCTTACTCTACCTGTACAGAAAGAGCTAGCAGGCTCTCTGTTCGTTGTGATTACTCAGATACCCAGGTTGATTGGCAGCCCACCTGGGCGCATACTTTCACGATTGCTGAGGCAGGAAATGCAAAACTTAACTGCGCATTCATTTTTAGGTCTTCCTTTCAGGAGTGACATACATCACTTTTATTCTCATCCGATCGGTAAATAAATTCACTTGGCCACTGTGATGGTCCGTGTTATGTGTCAAACTGGCTATGCTAAAGTATTTAGTTGTTCAGTCAGATGATTGTGTGGGGAACAAAAACAAAATTGTATAACTTTTAGAGAATTTGTGTGTTCAGAGTTGTAAAAAACAAAGAAGACAGTATGAAAGTCAAATGCATGTTGACAGTACTGACATTTGATTATATAACTTAGAAAAAGACTGGTCTTTTATTTTTTAAAATGTTTTACATAGCCCAACCTTTTATATTTTATATGAATGAGTAACTAAAAATATTTTCAAATACTTGAACATTTCAAATGAATTTATTAGGTAATCTTTATTTTCATTAGGTAATCTGTATTCATGTAAACATAGAAAAAATTAATGTTATTCCAGTTTCAAGGACAAAATTTGGAATAGTTATTCAAATATATTGTAAGTCCTTCAATCGAGGAACAAAAATAAATTCATGTAAAAAGATATAAAATGTATCTATATTACAATTTATTAGAAGAGACTCATAACACTCTAAGTTACTGATTTATGAATACTTGTAGCTTTACACCATATTGTGTACAGTGCTGAGATTCAGTGAGCTTATGATTCATAGTTTTAAGAAACAAGTGAATTCTGGGACACCTGGGTGGCTCAGTCAGCTGAGCATCTAACGGGCTCAGGTCATGATCTCACAGTTCTCTTGTTGAGTTCAAGGCCTGCATGGGGCTCTCTGTTGTCAGTGCAGAACCTGCTTCGGATCCTCTGTCCCCTCCTCTCTGTGCCCTTCCCATTCTCTCTTTCTCTCTCTCTCTCTCTCTCTCTCTCTCTCTCTCTCTCTCTGAAAAATAAATGAAAGAAACATTAAAAAAAGAAACAAATGAAGTCTGATTCTGATTAAATTTAACACTTTGTATAAGAGCCACACCACCCTCTTAATGATTACCTTAGTAATTCTTTGTTAAATGTTTTCTTCAGTGTCCTGTAAATCCAATTAAAGTAGAAAACGTGTACCTGTTTGAGATTGCTGAATCTCAGCACCTCTTCTTGTATGTAATGTGCATTCTTGAAGATGGCAAGGGGAAGGCAGAAAATAAACAATCAACAAACAAATACATAAGACAATAATAAGATTGAAATCTTTGAAGGGAGTAAACAGGTGGATGTAGTAAGGATTGACTAGGGAAGAAAGTGCCATTTTCCATAGAGTGTCTGAAAAGTAAGATTTGCACAAAGACAAGAAGGATGGAGTAAGAGCTTGGCCATAGAGTTCTGAGAAAAGGATGTAGCAAATGCAAGACATGGAGCATTGTCTGGAAGCTGAGGATGAAAAGATCTAACACTGAGGTATCCTGCCTTCAATGGAAAGTACAGATAAGTAAAGAAACAATTATAATACCAGTTGATAAGTTTTATGGCACAGGTACATTAACAGGATATACCTCCGGGATATCCAGAAAAGCACAGGGCAGAGGCAGTCGAAGTGGACTGTGGGAGAGCTAGGAATGTGCAACTGACTCCGTAAAATAGTAGCTAGTGCTGTCAACCCAGGTTAAGATGTGGAAAATGCAGAAATTCAATTTAATAAAATGAGAGCGTTTTTTTTTTTAATATCAATGTGTCTCTGCAATGAATCATTTCAAGGCCCACTGTTTAGTCCAATTTTCTCAATTATTCCATACATCACATGGTCAATGAAGCCTCCCAGTCAAATAAATTCCATTGGTATCAAGCAGGATATCTGATAGGCTGCTATGAAAGGAAAGACTCAAACGGTAGTTTACAGAGTCTACCAGTGTCTTTCCCTCTTTTGTAAGTAACCATGTAGGACTTTGAGGACTGGTTTCGTAGCTTCACAACGTCCGAGAGCCACCTTCTTCCAGCTGTCGCTCTGCAATCTCCCACACCCCCAGGGTTCAAGATGGCTTTCAGCTAGCTCTGTGGTGACTCTATTTGAGCAGAAGTGAAAAAGACATGGAAAAACGAACACTCTACTTTCCTTTGAACGACTAACCCCAAAGTTATATACATCATCTCTGTTACAACCCAGAGACGAGAACTTATTCTTAGGTCACTTCAGCTGCAAGAAAGTTCAGGAAATGTAGTTTTTGGCTGAGTGACCATGTCCTCAGCTAAAAATTGTATTACTGCACAAAGAAAGGAGGAATGAATATTAAGAAACAAGTTGTGGTCTCTTCCATACTATACCATCATGACTGTAATTTTCAAGTGTTAGATTCATTTCTGGAAATGGGGCAGGTTCCTTAAGATATAATCAAATGAACTGTGCAGAAAATCAATTACATATTCCAAATAGCAACCTCATTCTCACTGCTTATGCCTTTTTCATTATCAACAAAACCATCATGTTTAATAATTGTTAAAATAAAAAGTGAAACCTATTCTTTAAGAACAAACATGCATTTTAAAGAATTTTTTAAAAAGAGCAAAGATATATGTACATATCTACATGTCTTTCTATAACATATTATATATGAATATTTTTTACCTGTTCACTTTTATTTTTTGAGAATGTGTTTGATGATGGAGCCCTTTATTCTATTTTATTTTTTAGTGCTTTGAAACAGCATGACCTTTATTCAGTTGAAAGGACCCCAGTTAGGAGTTTGAACACTTATGTTCAAGGCCTTGTTCTGCGACTAATTATCTGTGCGACCTTGGGAAATTATCCTTACCAATCTAGTTTCCATTTCCTCATCTGCCAAATGAAGGTGTTGGACAAGGTGATCTCCAAGGTCCTATCCTGCTCTAATTTCCATGATTCTGACTCATGGTACATTGTGAATGCTGATCTAATTAATTTTCTTAGTCACTCTCATGACACTCAATGGAATATATTTTCTCATGATGTTCAAAAGGCTGATATGTATATACATAAAGATTTCAGTTAAATATAAACACTAATTTGGGCTTTCCTGAAAGGCACAGTGTTGAATTAATGATATTGTACACTAGTTGCATAGGACAACAACTCTCTCTTTTCTTTGTTCTTCTTCTTACATCAATTTTGCACATCTCTGCCTCCTTTGATAAGCTGTGCAATGGTGTCAAATTAATTTTTATACCAACAGTTATATGTAATGCTTTGTGGTTCAGACTATTTCTCAAATACATAGCAAAAACAAATGAGCTTTCTAAAATAGTGCTCAAACTGTTTAAATTGGAGTGGTTTCTTTAAATATCATCCATGCATCATTTTTATGCATGATGTTATTTTCACTGTAAGGAAATATTTACTGAGCAGCTTCTATATGTTGCACATTTTGCTGGCCTTCAAGAATTAAAACCTAGGAGCCTGAGCCTAGGCTCAGCATCTGACTTTGGCTTAGGTCATGATCTCGTGGTTTGTGAGTTTAAGCCCTATGTCGGGCTCTGTGCTGGCAGCTGACAGCCTGGAGCCTGCTTCTAATTCTGTGTCTCCCTCTCTCTCTGCCCCTCTCCCACCCGTGCTCTCTCTCTCTCAAAAATAAATAAACATTAAAAAGTTTTTAAAAAGAGAATTAAAACCTAAATATTGTCATCAGTCCTCAAAAGTTTAGCACTACTTAGGGGCTTAATAAGGATGTACATTTTACATAAGCACAAAGATGCTTTAAATGACTTCAGAACCAACAAGGGGTAGGGGAGCTGAAGACAGTTTGGGGATCCTACCATGTTTGTCCATTAATATAAGAGCAAGACTTAAGGAAAGTTGATGCGGCTATCTAAATAAGGGAAATAATTTAAACAAAGATGTGGAAGTGAACATATTTAGAGAGAGTGCTTAAGGATATATAGTAAATACAAATTCCAGGCACCATATGAGGTCAGATTGTAAGGGCCTAGAATGATGCATTGAGAGCTTTGCAATGGGGACTCAATGAATTTGTGGGTTTTTTCCCCCTCCTGCTAAGTGATATGGATGCTCATTTAGAAAACATTTTTAAAAAGTGTTTCTAGTAATCCAGTTGCTAAATTTGGTGGCATGATGAATAGGGCTAAGAGACAGTGAAAATGATAAAACCATAATATTTCGTAAATTAATGAACATGGAGGAAGTTTCAAGAAATGTGTAGGATTCTGAAGTTTTATACTACTTGCAAGCTACTATGTTAGCCTCTTACCTCTCACTGGCAAAGAACTCAAGACTCCTGAATCAGACACAAAGGGTTTTATTACTACTCAGGGCAAAGTAAAGCAGAGTAAACATCAGCTCAATTGCATGAGCTCCCCTTGCCTGAAATTCACACAGAAAGGATGTGATGGGTCCAGATGGATGCTTTACAAGTGGTAAGATTTCATCACAGCTGAGAAATGTAGCACCAAGGGTCTAACACCTTTTGAGGAAAAACCAAGCATGATAATAATCAGTACACAAGCTTGTCCCCCTTCCCCTGGGACAGCTACAAAGTAGTCCCCATCAGGCTGTAGTAGTCTTCATCTACTTAGCCACCTGTGTGACTAGCTACAGAAATGCTTATTGTCAGGATACAGATAACCCTCACATCCTGGCATGCTCAAAAAGGATGTGCTGGAAGCTCAGGGCCCATGGTGACTATGTTCAAACAGAATCCCAAACTGATTGTGTGATTTCCTGGACTTTTAGTTTGGAAGAGCATGACCACAGACTCGTTTTATAGATCTCAGGGACTGGCACCAGACCCAATAGTTTTCTATCTATCTATCTATCTATCTATCTATTATCTATCTATCTATCATCGATCTACCTTTCATCTATTATCTATACCTATATCTCTATTTGCTTCCTAGGGCTGCTCTAACATATTACCACAATCTGGGTGACTGAAAAAAAAAATAGGACATTTATTCTCTCAACACTCTCTAGGTCAGAAATCTGAAATCAAGGTGTTCACAGGCCATGATCCCCCAGGCTCTGGAGAAGAATACTTCCTTGCGGCTTGCTATCTTCTGATGGTTGCCAATTATTACTGGCAACTTTTGGCTTGGAATTACATCACTCCAATCACTACCTCCATTTGTACATGGTCTTCTTTCCTCTGTGTGCCTGTGTCTCTCTGTCATCTCTTATATAAGGATACTCATACACTTGACCCTTGAAAAAAATGGATTCAAACTGTGGGAGTCCACTTATACATGGATGTTTTTCAATACACACAGTACAGTACTGTAAATTTATTTATTTTTCTTTATGATTTCGTAATATTTTCTTTTTTCTGGCTTACTTTGTTATAAGAATACAGTATATAATACATATACAAAATAAGTATTAAGAGATTGTTTACATAATGGGTAAGATTTCCAGTCAACAGTTGTCTATCAGTAGTTATGTTTCTGAGGAATCAGACTTGTATGTGGATTTTTGACTGAGGGTCTAACACTTGTTCAAGGGTCAACTGCATTTGGATTTAGAGCCTACCCAAATCCAGCAGAGACCCTTGTAAGCTTAACTAATTGTAAAGGCCCTCTTTCCAAATAAAGTCACATTTTGGAGTCCAGGGGGACATGATTTTTGAGGGGGGAATGACATAATCCGCTATAACATCTATATCGATGTCTAGCTCATGAGCATATATGTGTATCAATATGAGTGAACAAATGAATGAATTCAAGACCATATAATTTGATGAACAATGGATCCAACTGCAAAAAAATATTATAGGAGGATTCAATACTAGACATGCTGATTTAACTTGATTAATGGGACTTAAGGTAAAAGGACCCACTGTCAGTTGGAAAAAACATGGGTGTTGTCTCTCTACTACTTATTACTTCATGTAATATATGCTTCTCCTCAATAATATTACCCTGGTGTTCCCTTTGCTTACCCATATTTTATTCATTCTCTACGTGTCAGCTAAGAGACCATCTCTTTTTGGTTATTTTCACTCACACAACTTGTATTTTTATAACTTCTCCTACACTTATGAACATAAACTACGCTTTGCTTTTTATTTAAGTTATATATTTATTATATATTTGTATTTCTAGTATAAGAGGCACTTGGAATTCACAAAAAAAACTATTTTTTAATTCCCATTTTGCTCACATACTATTATCTAAAATTGATGCCAGACACATAATTAGAACGTAATAAGTACTTACTAAACTTCCATATTTATGTTTATGCAAGTTTTCTGTAAGTAGACTAATTCAGATTTTGTGTACAAGTTAACGTATTTCAAAATAGGGGAACAAAGTAATACCAGTTTTAGCATTTATTTATAGAAATATTATTTTTATTAAGAATTGTATATGAAAAGATTTCAATAGTTTCTCTATGCAAATTGTTTTTAAGCAGCATTTGATATTTATCCAACTTTGACTTTAAACATTTTTGTTTTATCTCTAATATTAATATACCATTTGCATTATCTTCATATCCTCAAATAATGAAACACATTTTGTATGATCTTGGAGATTATACTAGTAACAGTCTGCCATGAACAAAGCAAACTACAGTTCGAGCCCAGCACACTGTGTGTCTGGTTCAGCAGAAGGTTAACTTTCAAGGCTTTTTTTTTCAGTTTTGCAAATTTGCCTGATCTATTTTTCATTCCATATTTAATTTGATTTCATGGCATTTTCACCTTAGTTGACAACAGGTACTATACTAAAAATGGTCTCTTGTCTGCATTTTCCTTAGTATAATTTTAATTCTGTATTATAGCTTAAGTTTTGGTCTACAGACCTAGAGATGCATTATCTGTGGCTACTGTATGTACTTAATTCAAATATTTTTTTTTTTTTAAATTTTTTTTTAACGTTTATTTATTTTTGAGACAGAGAGAGATAGGGCATGAATGGGGGAGGGGCAGAGAGAGAGGGAGACACAGAATCGGAAGCAGGCTCCAGGCTCTGAGCCATCAGCCCAGAGCCCGACGCGGGGCTCGAACTCACGGACCGCGAGATCGTGACCCACGCTGAAGTCGGACGCTCAACCAACTGAGCTACCCAGGCGCCCCTCAAATATTATTTTTAAAAGGCACTATATTTTGGTGCACCTGGGCGGCTCGATCTGTTAACCATCTGACTCTTGATTTCAGCTGAGGTCATGATTTCATGGTTGTGAGATCAAGCCCCACCTTGGACTCGGTGCTGGGCATGGAAACTGATATGATTCTATCTTTCCCTCCCTCTCCCCCATCCCCACCCCAGCTCACAAATGTACACATATAAGTGCATCTCTCTCTCTCTCTCTCTCTCTCTCTCTCAAAAATAAAAGAAAAACCAAAAGGCACTATCTTTTATATACAACCAGTTTTAGGTAAATTCTATATTTAATAAAAGGCAGTTTTGTAAAATTGTATTTAAATCTTGCCATTATGAGAAACATTAATTATAATAACAATATTTATATGTCCTAGGGGAAGAAGCTTTTAAATGTTTTCTTTGTGATATGTTGCATTTTCTAATCCACATATTCCATACAACACATTCTTTTCTAGTCTCTTTTCATGGAATGATAAGATTTTATTATTAAATACTTCATCGTGCATTGAGTACAATGAAATAAGGTTGCAGCATTATTTTAATGCTGAAGAAGGATGAGGGAGAACTGAGTTTTTCAGAATTCTCTATTGTTAGAATTCAGAATCATTCACTTCTTATCACTAGCCTTCAGGCTTTTTCAAATATACCCTTCATAATGGTCAGAGAAAGCCGTTAACCAACCTTCTTTCCCTGCAAAGTAATAAACTAAATAAATAAATATAAACTAAACTAAATAAATAAATAAACTAAATAAATAAATAAATAAACAAAGTAAAAAACTAAAAATAAAAACAACTGAACTAACAATTGGAAGGAAGAGTCAAGGAAATGCAGCAGTGAGATATTTACTTTCTAGATTTGATGGAGTCATAAATTGACTCATTAGTTTATTGCAAAGTGATAGGCAAACAGAGAGCTGCTGAGAATTAGTAGATGGCGTGTATTGGCAACCGTCTTCACCACAGCAGCACTGAGGAGTGAGACCTGCGGGGCCCCCAGCTGCAAGGTCTTCGGGCAGCATAAAACTACTCCATCTTGAGTGCTACTCATTCCAGGTCGTGGGGCCTTTATTTGTATTTATTTTAAGAGACATAGAGAGCAAGCAGAGGAGGGACACAGAGGGAGGGAGACAGAATCCCAGGCAGGCTCCTTCCCTGATGGCACAGGGCCCAACGTGGGTCTCAAACCCATGCACCGCGAGTTCATGACCTGAGCCAAAATCAAGAGTCGGACACCTAACCAACCAAGGCACACAGGCACCCCTATCTAGACGATTTTATAGCATAAGAAGATATATGTAAGGTTTTAATCAATCAGAATAAACTACTATTCAATATTGTCATTGCTGTTTTCCCTGTCCCTCACATAATTTTAAACCCCATGATAAAATTACCTGAAATCTGCATTCAGTATAAGTAAACTTTGTGGATAATAAATGTCTAAAAAAATAGAAGGAAAATTTTTTTTAAATAAGTTTACTCTCATGTAATATCTTAAAAATTTAGAGACTATCAGGAAGTACTGACATGTAAAAGATATAATGGTACTGTTACAGAACCTGGTCTGGATCACCCGGCAGAAGAACCAAGCAGCACTCAGAGATCTTGGAAAGCAGAGGGTTTATTTTACACCGGTCGGCTCAGAGGAGATCATTCTCCAGAGATCTGAGTCCTGAGCATAAGCTGAGGGGACGGTTTACAGGCTGTTACTTCCTCATTCCTCATTAGTAGTAATTTGGCAAGAGCAGCAAGCAGGGTAGGAAGAAGAACCTGGAAGGGGAGTCTTTGGGCAGGGACTGAAATTCCCCTATCAGTCCTGTCAGCCATCTTATAACAGACTTTTTCCTATGAATACCGTGGAAATGAATCTAATTGAATTTTTGGTTTTGTTTAGCTACACACCAGAAAATCGGAAAAGTATAAACAACAATTATCTTGTTTTTCTCTTCTTATTTCAAATACAATTTCAACAGTTTTTAAAATCAGATTTTAGCTCTTATTATTAATGTAGAAGCAATGGCTTTTGTCACAAATAAGCAAACCAAAAAGGACCTGAGATAACCTGTTGGAAGATGCTTTGAGTTGATGAATCTGCCAGAAATAAATAATCTCGGCTCAGTAAGTGATTCATGAATCAACAAATAACTGAATAATTTAGGTTTTCTCTATTTCTCTGTTAAAAAGTGTTCCTCTCCATCGCCTCTTCCTCGGTACTGGCATACATTCTTACCTCTTTCATGTATCAATGAGTCTCTTAGAATTGATTGAGGTTTTAATTATCTGAAGGAAATGTCATTACCTTTCATTGTGCCTTTTAAAAGAAGCCAGTTTTATGGAAATGCAGTATTAAGTAGTGCATAAGAGTATCATACTGCCTGTTTAAGTCCCAGCTCAGCCATTTCCGTGTTCATATTCAAAATTACTTCACCCCTCACTGTAATTCACTTTCCAAATCTGCAAAATGGAGAAGCTATCAGTCCCTATCTTAGGTTCCTGTTGAGTCTAAATGAGTTAATAAAGGTAAGGTGTTTAGGAAAGTACCTGAACATAGTAGGCAGTGCATACTATCCACTATGGTAAAATTAAACCCTTATAAAAATACTTACCTATTTCAAAATTAAAATATAAATACCAGTTAATAAATCAATACCTTTGTTTATACCCAAAGTAATTATTCTAAGGCTAAAATTTAGGGAAAACTTAAGAGTAGTTTGCAGTTAAGCTGGGAACAAAACCAAATACTTTCTATTATAATAAGCAGTCTTGGTACTATATTCTCATAATTTTCATTTGAATTACTAGCTCTTTTCTTTCTTTCTTTCTTTCTTTCTTTCTTTCTTTCTTTCTTTCTTTCTTTCTTTCTTCTTTCTTTTTTTCTTTCTTATCCAAGGAAATATGTTTTCTAATGAAAGAATTACAAACAGCAAAGCAATTTATTTGCAGCAGGGTTCCTGATTTATAATGGTTCAACTTGTTGTAGACTCTAAGTCTAAAGTTCTCTTTTGGCCAGCAAAAGAGAGGATGCAGGATTAAAACAAAAGATGGCTAATGTCTGGGAAAAAGATAAGAGCCCTGAATAAGAGTCCTTGCCCCGTTTTTATTAGGATCAGAAGGCTTACAGACATGGCTATGGATGTGCACAAAGGGACAATGACTCTGTGAACGTTAACTTGTGGACATGAGGGAAGGGGGTCATAAGGATACTTGGGGTTAGGGTTTGGCTTAATACAAAACAAAATCTGGGCGCTGGGCAGTTGGGAAGAAGGTTGCTTACAGCGGACATGAGGCAGCATCGCTGTTTACCTTAGTTAACCTAGGGGAAGAGACATGTAGGGGAGATAACCTCAGGGTTGACAAGGCACCTTTTCTTTTGTTAACCATCTCAGCCCTGGGCTGCTTTGCCTGCAGTGCAGCAGTCCATAGTCCAATTCACTAATTTACCTAAACTGGCCCTATTCTCCTATGAAAGCAACTTTCTGCTATAGTACTAAATTGGGGGTGCTTTCACCCTGAATATCTAATCTTGTTATTCCTATGTATTGGGCACCTTTGCACTGTTTTTATTTCAGGCCTTTGCCTCTCTCTCTCTCTCTCTATTTTTTGGGGGGCTCTGCACCCCTCCTCATTTGGGGGTGCTTTTGCACCTCCCTATTTCTGACACCTTTGTGCCTCCCTATTCTTGGGATGTCTTGGCACCCCCTATTCTTGGGGTGCCAATCTGATTTCCCCAAACTCGGGTGGGAGCATTTTATGACTTTGTATTTCTTTATGCCTTGTTAACAACCGATTGGTGTAAGCCTGTGGGATTCCTAAGCTTTTCCCCCACGTCAACTTATGATTTTTTGACTTCATGATGCATAATGGTAGGAAAAGAATAATCATTCAGTCAAAATTTTACTTCAAAATTTGGATTTTTTCTATTTTCCCAGACTAGCCATATACAGTATGATACTTTCATGATGATGGGCAGCTCCCAGTCAGCCACATGGTCATGAGCTTCAACAACCCATACACTGAACAAGCAATCTGTATCCATACAACCATTCTGTTTTTCATTTTCAGTACAGGATTCAAAAAATTACTGGAGATATTCAACACTTTATTATAATTTTTTAATGTTTATTTATTTTTGAGAGACAGAACATGAGCATGGGAGGGGCAGAGAGAGAGGGAGACACAGAATCCAAAGCAGGTTCCAGGCTCTGAACTGTCAGCACAGAGCCTGATGTGGGGTTCGAACTCACGAGCTATGAGATCATGACTTGAACCACCCAGGCCCTCCTCAATATTTTATTATAATACAGATTGTATTCTAGATATTTTGCCCAAGTGTAGGCTACTGTAAGTGTTCTGAGCATGCTTAAGTTAGGGTAGGCTAAGCTATGATGTTCAGTACTGTTCAATGCTTTTCTGGCTTATGATATTTTCAGTTTATGAGAGGTTTATCAGGACAGAACTCCATCGTAAGTGGAAGAAGATCTGTGCTCATACTCATCTATGTACTTCTAAGTTTGCGCTAGTTAGTAGGAAGATCTTTGCTCAAATCCCTAATCCCACCCCCCCTTACTCATTATCTATATGACTTTAGGAAAGTTATTCAAACTGTCTCAGTAATCTGCTCTATAAAAAAAAATAGTGTTGATACCATTTAGTAGTGAGAATTATATGAGTATGTAGGTAAAGTGACTAAAATAGCTACTTAATAAAGTTATATATCTTTCTCTTCTCTCTTAGATCCCTTGTGAAGGCCCGTTGTGAAAAGCTGTGTCTATTACAAACTCATTTCTTAACCTAATTCCAGTTGTATACTTTATCATATAATATCTTATTTCTTATTTGCACAGGAAGAAATAGAAATCTAGGGTTAGACAGAATGCCCTGGTTTGGTTTAATTATGCTGTTTCTTAATGAAAATTTTTTAGATCCTAACACAGCTTGGTTTGAAATCTGAGTTGTATTTCTGTGAGTTTGTGTGTGTGCATTTATGATTTGAAGGAAGAATATTAATGTAAAGATAAAAATAGTGAATATTCAGAATCACTTATGAGATTTATATCCTGTGCCCCAAAACACAATGTACTTGAGTTTAATCATACATTTGATGCCAATTAATCATACAGGTAATTAATAAAGGATAGAAGAACAAGTTTCATGGCACCATCAGATGACACTGAGAAATCTATTATTCAAATTCAAAATGGGATATTTTACAGAACTGATCTCATGTCTTCAAAAAGTGAATGGCATGGGGAGAAACCAAGAAAGACTGAAAGATTTAAGGGAAGTAACTGTCTAATGAAATGAATAGAATCTCTTTGAATCCTGATTTTTAATAACATATATATATATATATATATATATATATATATATATTCTTTTAACTATATATATATATATATATAGACTTTCAGAGGAATTTGAATATAGCCTGGGTATTAGTTGATAAGGTTTTTGGGGTGTTGGTGGGGCTTCCGGGGTCCAGAGTCAATGACCAAGAAAAATTCTTGAAGACCTCCTCGGTGCAAAAATGTGATTTTATTAAAGCATGGGGACAGGACTGGTGGGCTAGAAGAGCTGCCCTGGGACCATGAGGAGACACTGGTTATATACTAAGGAGTTGGGGGAGGTAAAGTCCAAAGGAAGTTTCCAGTGGGATTTTAATATGCTAAAGAAGACTCCCAGGATAGTGGAGGCCTAGCTATTGTCAAGCTAAGGTTGTTTTCCCCTCTAGCAAAGCATTAGAGTTAAGACTGGAGGAGTTCTCTGAGTACAGCAACATGTTTTACTCTGCCAGCCTCAAGTATTTGTCAATGGGCTGCAGGTTAGAAGGGAATTGAGTTCTATCTTCCATTTCCTTTTGGCTTTGTTTCCCACATCACTATGGAGAGGTAATGTTGGGGTTCCAGGAAACGGAGTCTATAGGTTTCTGGAGATTAGGCTATAGATAAGATTGCCTTTTTCTTGTAATTTACTAAAATATTTATAAATAGATGGAGACTCAGGTCCTGTAGGACTATGATCTCTATCAGTTGACCATTTATTTTTCCCCTTTCCTTGGTTCTTTGGCAGCCAAGAGTGCCCAAGAGTATCACACACATCCCACGTGGGGGTGGGGAGTGTTTGCGGCCTGTCAGCTTGCCTTAGGCTGCTTCATCATTACTCACTGTCAATAAATTATGGTTACTTTTTGTTATGTGATAACTGCAATTGTGATTATGTAAGTTAATATTCTTCTAACATTTTAATTTTTGAGATGCATATTGAATTGCACACAGAGTATTTAAGGGTGAAATTAAAGATTTGCCTTAAAACCTTCTAAACTATCCCAACCTACCCCCCTCATAAAATGGGAGGAGGTAGATAAAATATGTAAAATAAAATGTTGGTAGTTGTTGAGGCTGACTAATGAATGAATACTTAGAACTTGAGTGGAATTCTTACTGTTGGTGTGCATTTAAAAATTTCAAATTTGGGGAGCCTGGGTGACTCCGTCAGTTGAGCCTCCGACTTCGGCTCAGGTCATGATCTCACAGTTGAGGAGTTCGAGCCCCACGTCGGGCTCTGTGCTGACAGCTTGGAGCCTGGGGCCTGTTTCGGATTCTGTGTCTCCCTCTCTCTCTGCCTTTCCCCCGCTCATGCTCTGTCTCTGTCTCAAAAATAAAGATAAACATTAAAAAAAAAAACTAAGAAAAAATTTCAAACTAGAAAATTGTTTAAAATTAATTAAAAAATTGATTGTAGTGTCCTTAAGATTAGTTAGTATGTCTTTCCGGACTTCAAACAATTTACAGACTAGGAACTTAAATAGCTATCAAATTGCATGTATTGTTATGTGCACATTTTAGTTTATACTAACACAAGATGTTTGTAGAAATGTGTTAAACAAAAAAGTTTAAAGGTGGATACTACAATTTTAAAACCTTTAAAAAGAAGTTTCTTCTTAATTTACCCGGAATAACAATGAAACAGCACTAGGATAGAACAATTGGATTACAAAGGCATTTAGACCCTTTAGTTCTACAATTTGCAAAAGCATTATATTGAAAAGGTCATTATATTTTGCATAGAGTAGGAGTTTAAATACCCAAAGTAGCGACAATTGCTCCATTTTAGCCAACTTTGACTTGATTTAAAGAGGTAATAATCTTTTTTAAGTTGGAGAATAACTGTAAGGATTATGCCATCCCTATACCCAAAACAGTTTTTTGTTGCTGTTGTTGTTTGTTTGTTTGTTTGTTTTTTAACAATCATACAGGAAACCAGAAATCTGTCTTTGTGTACAGAATTTTCAGGAAACACAAAGCTCTCAAATTCATTGAGCAAAAGGCAAACATGAATGTATCAAAAGTATTTCATATGTAGATAGTTAAATATAGCTTCAGGTCATCCCTTTAATTCTCTTCAGGTAACTGCTCCATAAATAAGATCTCATATTTATCTCACTTAATTTTTGAATCAGAAAATCTATTAAGAAAGGTAATGGAAATGTATTCATTTGAAATTGTGTTAAGTCCCTTTAGAATGTTATGTTTACAGCAACTGCTGACATTGCAAGAACGTTTGATGGGCTTACACCAGGGTGGGTATCCAGTTATATGGCGGTCATGCTACTTTGAATTTAATTTGTCAAACAAATAACAGAAAAGACAGCAGGTGTTTTTGTCTAACCCCATTGGTTATGATTAGAGATATTACAAAACTATGAAAATTAATGTTGACATACCACTTTGAAAGCTAATTTTCTCGAGTATGTGACATGCCATAGCATATCTGAAATGTGTGTATTCCCACTTGCCAGAACACCATATTATTTTTTGGAGCCTTTGGTTCTAAAAGCAGATGTTGTCTACTTCAATCAATTTTCAGCTATTAACGGCAGCTTTTAACTACATTTGTGAAAGGCAGATACCTCCAATTAGTATTTTTTGGGAGCAACATGAAGTTTATTCTGAGGAGAAAGTTATGGCTGCCAGAATCCATTGCAATGTAGCATCATGTAGATAAAAATTACCTAGTATAAGCAGTACTGTACACAGCTTTAGGGAACAACTTCATTTTGCCTCTGATTTTACACTACACAGGAAGCAATGAATGTTGATTACTGGTCTTAGTGGAATGGAAGGAAAAGAACAGAAATAGAGTGAATGGTTTAGCAAGTTAAGATGCACCAAAAACTCCCCCAATGGCTGTCAGCTGTTTGGGATAATACAGTTGCTTTGTTTCTCAGAAGACTCCTCAGAGAAACATATACATTTACTTCAAATCTCATTTCCCCATTAATGTGTAAGGAAGCCAAATAGAAAGCTGAATTAGAACGTGTTCAGAAAATTAATTTTGTCTACTGTGTTTTATATGTAATCAGAGCCATTAAGCAAAATATTACTAAATCAAATATTAAAGCTACAATAAAAAACTGTCACCTTTGCTTTTCTGCAGCTATCCGTGACTGTGACGTGCAGGCTTCTCTCGTAGTCTGAATGTCTCTACATCTCCCTGTGTACAGAAAGCACTGAGCATAGGGGGCTATTAAGTCATCCTAAGTTATTTGATTTAATTGTTCAACCTTGACTTCTATTGCTAATACATAAAAACATTAAGCTTCTTTCCCATGTTCTTCTTTTCTTTAAGAAATGCAGTAAATAATAAACTCAGATATTGATGATAAAATAAGAGATTTTTGATATGGATGGAAGTAATACCCATTGACTCTTCAGGGGAAAGGCAGATAGATGCTCTCTAGAGCATGTTATAAGAAGCTAGGATCTAGAAATATTTGTCAAGTTATAGGTGAGAAATCTATTCAAAGATTGACCCTTCTCTTTGCTCTTCAATTTTGCTTTATTCTAACATTTCCCCAAGTGGGATTTTTATTCCAAATACCCCTGTGCTTGACAAAAGAAAACTAAATGGAGTGAAATTTGATTGTTGAAGCATAGAACATAAAGTTGGGAACAAAAGGAAAAGAAATGGGTAATAATTTTCAGGCAAAGGTATTTCTACTTTGCTGAGAAATGTTGATACTATATCTAAAAGAACCTTCTGAAAATTGAAGATAGGCAAATTGAACAGGCTATGCGTATTTGTGTCTGCTAAATATGCCTCTCACTTTATAAATTTTCTAAGGAATTAGTTCATTTATCTGTCAGTATAATTTATTGAATGCATACTATAAGCCAGATAGTGTTTCTGGGAATAAACTGTAAATAAATGACATAAAAATTCCTACCTTCCCTGGAGCTAATATTCTGGTGAAGAGAGACATTTAAAACAACATGAAAATTAATGCTCCAAGAAAAATAAAGCAAAGAAGGGTGATAGGGAGGACTGGGGTGGGCAACAATTTTAAACAGGATATTTGCAGAAAGCCTCAGCTAAGAGAATAGAAGTTTAAACATCTGAAGGAGGTGAAATAAAAAACCAAACAAATGTATGATCAAGGGAGTCCCAGGACTAGGAAAAAGCTAATGTAAATGCCCAGAGGCAGGAGTAAAGGAGTGTTTTGTTCAGGAAGGGGTGAGGACTCAGTGAGGCAGATGTGGAGCTAGAGTGTGGGAACAAAATCCTGGTGAGGTTAGAAAGTGCTAGGGGGCATGGTTATGCAGGATCTTAGAGGTCACTCTAAGGACTTTTATGCTAAATGAGATGATTGGAGGGTTTTGATCTGAGGGGTGATGATCCTACCGCAGCCGTTAATGGAATCACAATGTAATCAGAAGAGAAGAATTTGGGAACTAAATGTTCATAGAGACAGTCAGTGCCACCTCAATCCGTCTGTTCTCTAGATAATAATAATGTATTCAAAGGCACTTAGAGGAGAGCAGGAGAAGGAGTGGATGAATTTGACCCAATTGTTTTCAATACTTGTTAGGAAGAAAACACACTCTGCTATTTTCTTTTCATCTGAAAAACATGCCTTGAGTATTGAAATGGAAGTTGTACATTTAATTTAATCCTGGGTTCTTTCCTGGGGGAATGTAGTGCCTGAGCACAACTCCCACCAAAACAACTGTGGCATTGATATATGGTGACAGGCGCCTTTCAGTTTGGAGTAGGAAGAGGTTGTACTTCAGGTCATTTGAGGGAGTAATATATGTGGGAATAAACTGAAGTGAGAAATAAAACATTTCTTGTAAGGGTCCAAATACTTACTATCGAAGACACTAAAACCACACCTTTGATTCACTGAAAAAGGAAAAGCATACATTGGATTTAAAAATTCAGTACATATTTATTGGTTTACTTTGTTTCACAATCTAGAATTGCACATGGATTCTCCAAACCTTTCATTGCAAAACAAAAGGCATTCCAAAATATATAGAATATTCGACTTGGCTTATGTGGTGGCACAGTCAAAGGGGTCAGAATATATTAATACATAGAAATAGCCAATCATTTCAATAATATCAGTTAATGACTTATTATTTTTTTGAAATTCTACTAAATCCTCACGAACTAAGAAAACAAAATAAACTCTGAACATTCATTTGACATTGTTTCAAAAATAATTCCATTATAGGGATATGGCTGAGGCTAAAAGCACTGACTTAATTAAAATAAAATTTTTAACGTTTACTTTTGAGAGAGAGAGAGAGAGAGAGCCTGAGGGGGGGAGAGGCAGGGGAGGGGCAGAGAGAGAGGGAGACACAGAATCCTAAGCAGGCTCTAGGCTTTGAGCTGTCAGCCCAGAGCCAGATGCCGGGCTTGACTCACGAACTGTGAGATCATGACCTGAGCCGAAGTTGGACGCTTAACCAACTGAGCCACCCAGGCGCCCCTGACTTAATTTTTTTTTTTTTTTTAACATACCTCCACCTCCAGGTTTTATTTTAGACAAGCATTGAAAACCTTTCAGGTGTATTCAATAAAGCCTAAAGAATCCATATTCTTTCCCAAGTTGTTAATACTTTTGTTGATTGTTAAGTGTTTTCCGTCTTTTTTCAGTGACATAAAATCACTTGTCCAGTAAGCCAGTAGATTCAATTTTCTGCTTCAGATTGTCAGTCTTTATATATTTTGATTCCAATAAGTTCCAAGAATTTGGCTTGCTTGGGTTTTATTTTAATTTTGCTAAAAATTAGTCACTTTTTGTTGAATTTCCTTCTAAAACTTTGTTATAGTTAGTACACAAATTTGTAAGTTTGTTGTTTAAAGTTGTTCCACCCTAAGATAGCCCTCCATTCCTAAGTGCAACTGGTTTCTTTTTTCTTTTCTTTTCTTTTCTTTTCTTTTCTTTTCTTTTCTTTTCTTTTTTCTTCTCTTTTCCTTTCCTTTTCTTTCTTTCTTTCTTTTTTTTTTTCTTTCTTTTTTTTCCCCAGGAACAAGAAGATCAAGGAATTATTGTGTTTCAAAGTTTACATGCTTCTCTGAAACTTTTCATCTTGTTACTAGTAATCAATATGCTGCTACAAGCAACACAAAACTTGGTGAATTGAACCCTAAAAGGAAAGATTTTTCCTTTTTTTTTCCAGTAACAGGAATTCTGTAGAAAATCACTATTGGCAATGGTTCTGCAACTCGATGTTGTAGATGTTGCTGTTGTTGATGGTTCTTGATTATGGGACCAGTTTCCATGCTTTTGTTTGTTTGGTTTTTATTTTTGTCTTCCCTGCAACTTTTCTTGCATGTCTGTTGTCTTCAAACCATGGGACAGTTCTTGTTGTTTCGACATCAGAATCATTTTCAGGATCAGTAGCAAGAACAGGTGTGGTGAGCCATGGCTATTGACTTCTTTCAGAAAATAGAAGCTACCTCAGGCTCTTCCACCTCAAAGTTCTGTTTGTATCAGAACTGTGGCATGGGCCCAGTGCTAACCTCAAGGAAAACTGAGAAAGTAGGTCATTTTTGGCACACTGAACAAAATCAAGCTTCTGTTTGTAGAAATAAGGGACCCATGGGATATTGCATAAGCAATTAACAGCAAATAAAATATCCATTCTTAATTAGTATAGTGTATATATATAAATATACAGCTTGACTTTGCCTCTTACACAACCAGATGCTATAACATCTGATATATATTAAGATAACTTCATAAGTGAAAACAGAATAGGCACGCCTGGGTAGCTCAGTCCTTGAAGTGTCCGACCCTTGGTTTCTGCTCAGGTCATGATCTCACAGTTTGTGAATTCAAGCCCTATGTGGGGCTCTGTGCTGACAGCTCTGAGTCTGCTTGGGATTTTCTCCCTCTCTCTCTCTGACCTTCCCCACTTGTGCTTGTGCTCTCTCTCTCTCTCTCTCAAGATAAATAAATAAACCACCTCCCTTAAAAAAAAAATTCAGAATGGAAAGAAATCTTGAATAAACTACTATGTTTAGATAAGGATGTGATTATGATAAAACTAATCCCCTTCCCTAGGTGAAACATTCCATGAACACAGTTCATGATTATTCTCCAATAGGCTTATCCTATGCTAGAAGAATAAGGAAACATGACTAAAAATGTTTAAATAATAACAATTTAACTTCCGGAATCAAAGACAAGTTGGTTTTAGTCCTGGATCCACGTAGGTGTTGTTTCTCTTTCATGGAAGATACATATGACCTAAAAGTCTATTTATTACTGTTCCAAACAGAATCTGAGGTAGGACCTACCCTTTTTTCAATTTAGTGATAGAACAGCTCTGAGACACACTGATCCAAATTACTTCAGAATATCCTTCATATATGGGGTACCTGGATGGCTCAGTTGGTTAAGTGCCTGACTTTGGTTCAGGTCATGATTTTGTGATTTGGGAGTTCGAGCCCTGCATCAGGCTCTGTAGAGCCTACATGGGATTCTCTCTTTCTCCCTCTCTCTCTCTCTGTCCCTCCATCACTGGAACTGTCTCTCTCAAAATAAATGAACTTGAAAAAAAAAGGAAACACACACACACACACACACACACACACACAAACACAGTAAAGTTAAAAGAAATACAAAAAAACTTCAACTTAAAAAAAATCTCTTTTGTACAACATGACTCCTTTTCACTATCACATGGCTTTAACATAATCTATAAAATAATGGTTTTAAGATTATTATAAACACTATGATAATATTAAGATGTCAGTGTGAACTATGTTTTCATCTCACTTTCTGTTTGTTAATCCAGAAACAGTTTAGTGGCTCACATTTTCTCCAAAGCTTATGTGAACTGTCCAAACATTTCAGACAATTGTCACCTGAGGAGGTAGACTGAAATAATAATTATCTAGAAAAATATACTTTCTGGACATTTTTTCATATTTGCCTTTTATCGGGTCCATAACATCATAGATAAAATAACGGAGTGGTGAAGAGCATGGATGCTTGCTCATTTTTATAGATAGTCTGTGCTGTTGCTTAAGAGGCTCCTTGTGGAAAATGATAGTACTTACTTCATAGACTTGTTGCAAGGGCTAAATGTTAATGTATATATGTAAAATGCTTAAACAGTCCTTGGCATATAGTAAGTGCTCTTTATGTGTCTGTGATTATTACTTAATCGTGCACATGAGGATGTGTGATTATGGTGGTGGCTCTGAGGCCTGAAGAGAATGTGGTTTTGACCTCTAGTATATACACTTTCTGTAGATCTGACCAACTAGCTCTGGAATGGCCTTTGTTAACCCTTGGCTTGCAAATTACATATGATTTTATAAGGTCATACTATTTGTATTAGAATAGGTACTCATTCTATGTCTCATATATAGCCACACAAAAAGAATTAATTATCTGATTGTTTTACATCATGGTTTCAGCAGGTATTTAAATTATAATGTCTTTTTCCTTTTATTTTCCAAAGGATTGTTTGGAAGATTAAATTTATTTATTTACTAAATAAATTTGTTACTACTAAAAAATAATAAATGACAGTGGTAATAAATGAAAACAAAAACTAAGGTAATTTAAAATTATTTTGTAAGCAAAACAATAATAATAACTAATTTCCAAATAATTTCAACATGGATTTATGGTTCAAAAATTAAATTAAGGCTAAACCTGCAGCACTAAGGAATAAACTTGTGGATTTTTCCCCCTGCCAACAGAACAGATTAAGCTCTTGAAGTGACATAAGTTTCTCTCTGTCTTTCTGCCAATTGATAAGAAGCTCCCATTTGTATTGTTGTGGTTTACCCTGCAAGTAAGAGAACCATACATTTTGAATACCCGTTTGATTTGTGTCACTGCTGATATCCTCCAGAGTGACTCATTTTTTTCCCTATCAGATGATATTTTGGTTAATGGAACGTCTTGTGCGCTGAGGAAAAAAGCGATGTTCTACATAATGTAAGTCTGCTTGAGAACCCAAGGATTAAAGTGATTGCTCTACTATTTGTTTTCTGAATAGATGTGGGATGGTCATTTGAGGTAATTCATCATTTTCTGTAGTCTCATTTGGAAAACAATGAGGCTGGGGAAGGCTAGACTTACTGAGTTGCTTCTGTTTTCTAAACAGTCATTTGCTCCACGTTTCTTTTCCACAGACTTAAATGTGATATTAAGTTGGTAGAAAAATTAGGAGATAATACCTGTCTTAGTCAATTTGGGCTGCTATAACAAAATTACCATAGACTAGGTGACTCGAACAATGAACTTTTATGTCAAACAGTTCTGGAGGCTAGAAGACCAAGATCAAGGCGCTGAAAGACTTGGTGTCTAGTGTGGGGTCACTTCCTCCTTCATAGATGGCCATCTCCTCACTGTGTCCTCACATGATGGAAACAAGGTGAGACAGCTGTTTAGGATCCCTTTTCTAAGGGCACTAATTCCATGGATGATGGCTGCATCCTCATTATCAAATTACCTCCCAAAGTTCCTAACTCCTAATACTATCCATTGAGAAATGGGTTCAACATATAAAATTTGAGTGCATATACACATTTGGTCCATTGTAATACCTGCATACTTTTCTTTCTGATGAACCAAATTATGTGAAATAGGGCCACAGGTTATTGTTATATTAGCAAGCTAAGTAAGCCAACTTTTTAAAATGGTTATTCCCTACATCATTGTGCAAATTTTGCAACATTTAACACATTCACGCACAAACCACAATATTTCCTTATTCCTATAAAAGGTGACATTTTAGGGGCATAAGCACCCATTTTTTTCTGAGATTGTGGTATAATCATTAACTATATCTATGGTTCAGAGTATAGTATTTTATCTCCAACAGTAGGCAATGTTCATATAAAGCCACGGCCCTGAGCATGTGACTCTGAGACAGTTTTGATGGATAACAGAACTCTGGAAGGCGATTTTTTTGTGTGTTTCCCACCCCCTCCCCCAATGGTCTACTTTCTGACAACCATAAAGCTCCAGAATCGCCATTTACATTAACACCTTAAAGATGACCAGTTTGGGGATCATAGTCCAGTCAACAAAATTCTTAAAGAATAACATACAATCCAGAAGGCTACGTTGTTATTTGCTGTCCTAGCTGTTATATAACTTATAAATCTTCTATAATTTGGTCAGTCAGATTTGTTCCTTTAAGAAACTTATATGGGAATCCAAATTATTATCATAAAAGTTCTTAGTGATCATGGAATAAGAGCAAGTGATTTAGTTGATTGACTTTCTTTCCTAATGGCATTGCATTTTGACATCTAGATACATTAAGGTCACAAATGCTAATTTACCAAGAGGTCTGAGTCCACTCACCGTTCTGTCAGGGCAACCTCATGCTCAGATAATGCTAGATAAACATTGCTAAATATCACTATACTGAATCCCCAGCTTTCTTTGTCCTCATGTTTCCATCCTCTTTATTTAGATAAATAGTATTAAACATATGCAAATGCAATTACTTAGTCTGAAGTTACATTCTTTTGTTCCAATTTCTGAGTTAGGAGATAATCTTTTTTTTTTTTTTCAAAATTACTTCATATCTATCTTGTCTCCATAGTACAGATTAATAATTAAATTAGCAGTCTGAAAATAATCCTCTGCAATATCACATTTATAATTGCCATAAATTCAATGAAACCTTTTCAGTTTTGTAGTTAGAGTACAGCACTGGTATTCACATTATAGAATCAATGTCATTCTTATACTACTCACAGTTGTTCAATAATTTGAGAAGCATAAATAATATATGTAATACTGATGTCTTATAAATTATAACTATAGTGCTTTCAGATTTTCAAATTTCTTCGTGTGGTACATAAAAACATGATTTTGCCAGTTTCTTGTCCTTTATTATCGAGATAATCAGGGTTAAGTTCTTGCCAAGTGGGAACAAAGAGCTGAAAATACATGTACGAGGGGACACCTGGGTGGCTCAGTCAGTTGAGCAACAGACTCTTGATTTCGGCTCAGGTGATGATCCCATGGTCTTGGGAGAGAGGCCCATGCTGGCCTCTGCACTGAACATGGTGCCTGTTTAAGATTCTCTCTCTCCTCCAGGCCCTGTCCCCTGCTCACTCTCTCTCTAAAATAAATAATAATAGTAATAATAATAACAATAAATAAAATTTAAAAAATAAAAAAGTAGTTATTTTGTGTTTTTGAATGTAGAGATTATGCATTTTTCCCTTCTATTAACAATAAGGTGAGGGCATGCACTCATTTGTCTCTCTTCCTTCACTAGATGTTTATTGCTATTGCTTTTGTTGTTTTTTAATCTGACTCTAAATCCATAGTGTCTGTCTTTCCAAACATAGTGGATCCCTAATTCAACTTCTTGCCTTTCAAGTGTACCAGACTTTGTCTTTGATACAGATCAGGCAAATGTACATCTTCCTTCATATTGTTCTTTATTTCAGTTTCAGCCTCTGAAGTTTACTGCATCTTACTTTCCATATCATAAATGCATTAAAAATAATTATTGCCAGAATTACTTGCCATTTTGTGTTGAGTTTTTCCACAGACTTAAGTCCATAATTCAATTTTGATTTAGCAGTTTGGTTTGGGAGGGTCAGGAAGGCATTTTATTGGTCTCTGGAATTCCAGTGAATATGCATTTTCTTTTTTCTGAGGAGCTTATATTCCAATTAAGAAAACTAACATGTAGGGGTGCCTGGGTGGCTCAGTGGGTTAGGCATCTGACTTCAGCTCAGGTCGTGATCTCATGGTTGGTGGACTCGAGCCTCACATTGGCCTGTGCCGACAGCTCAGAGCCTGGAGCCTGCTTCAGATTCTGTGTCTCCCTCTCTCTCTGTCCCTTTCCCACTTACTCTCTCTCTCCTTCTCTCTCAAAAAGAAATAAACATTAAAAATAAAAAAAAGAGAAAACTGACATGTAGAAAATTACAGATATTATCATAAATAGTATACTAAAGTTGAAATGATATAAGAATCTATTAAACCACAATATATGTTTATACATGGTTTAATTACAAATACAGTAATATAGATAACTGATACATTTGTTCAAAGAATTAAGTTGTAGTTAATTAGATTGTCCAAAAGAGACTGTTTAGAGTAAAAATGGTCCGATTTGCATCTTGAGCTGGTTAAGCAGAGGAGAAAGGACATTCAATTCTAAAACAAGAAAATTCAATGTAGTTGAAATCGCGAATCATATATTTAGGGAAGGAAACAGGAGCAGCCTAAATGGAGGACATATTGAACTGAACAATGAAAGTTAAGTGTTGTCAGTTCGTAAAGGGATTCAAAATTAGGCAAAACACATAGTATATATGAAAAAAATTGGGGTGTCATGCAATTAAAAATGGATCAATTTTAAGGGTAGTTTGTTAGTACACAAATGTAATAAAATGACAAAAAGAGCAGGTGCAAGGCTTCTAAAAACCAGGTTCTTGCTTTACTTGGGGCACAAAGGGTTAAGCTGATATCCACCATTGCAGATAAGAGTGATTGTTGTATTAAGAGAGAAGAAAATGGTAAGTCAGAGACATTCTACTTGGAAGGATGCTCCCCAGACAAACACAGGTATATCATAGACAGTTCATGTGATAATGATGTTCATGGGTATAAGAATAGATGGACACCAGATTTGGGAAAATTATATTTTGTTTACTTAATTGAAAAATATGCCTTAAATGTAAATAGTATGCTATTAGTTTTAGAAAAAAATGTTAAAATCTTTTAAATCATTTAAATAGTAGACTTAGTAGAGAACATTTTATTGATGTTCTCTAAGTTGGTAAGAAATTGGTCATGAACCATACTTAAAAAAAAAAAAAAGATATTATGGTGCCTGGGTGGCTCAGTCAGTTAAGCATTCAACTCTTGATATCAGCTCAGATCATGAACTCACGGTTGTGGGATTGAGCCCCTTATGGGACTCCACTGGGTGTAGAGCCTGCTTGGTATTATCTCCCTTTCTCTTTACCTCTCCCCTGCTCATGCTCTCTCTCTCTCTCTCTCTGTGTCTCTCTCTCTCTCTCTGTCTCTCTCTCTCAAAATAAATAAACTTTAAAAAATAAATATTTAAAAACTAGATATAATAAAAATAAGACATTTTTTATTTTTTTTTAAAAAAATTTTTTTAATGTTTTATTTATTTTTGAGACAGAGAGAGACAGCGCATGAACGGGGGAGGGGCAGAGAGAGAGGGAGACACAGAATCGGAAGCAGGCTCCAGGCTCCGAGCCATCAGCCCAGAGCCCGACGCGGGGCTCGAACTCACGGACCGCGAGATCGTGACCTGAGCCAAAGTAGGCCACTTAACCGACTGAGCCACCCAGGCGCCCCAAGACATGTTTTAAAGGTTCATCACTTACTGGATATCAAGAAAACATATGAAATATTAACAAAAAAGTACAATGGACATTTCCAATTTAGTCTTAAATTTGCTCTTTCAACTTATTCTCTTGTTCACTAATTTATTCACTCATGTAAAATTTATATTACATTTGAAGTATTAGGATCAGAGATGAACACATCTGTGAAGTATGAAATGGAGTGGTCTCTTTATAAGTATTTTATTTTAAATTCCTAAATTATATTATTTAGATTTTCAAATTTAGATCCATAATGCACAATTTTAAGACCAATAAAGGTTTAGAAGGTTTTAATGGGGGAATTTAATCATAGACATCATAAATTGATTTAGCATGTTATGGTGAAGTAAGCAAATATACATTTTTCTTCACAGAATGTGTAATATAATGACAGACATAAATTATTTGGTAATAATGACTTAGTGTAAAGGGCATTGTAATGGATGAAAACCATGACGTCTTGGGTGCACTTAGGAGAAGCTAGATTTCCCCATCTTTGTGAAATAATTGCATTTGTGTCAATGTTCATCAATTACACTAACCACTTTTAATAGCTGAACTTGCACATAATAAATACTTTTTAAACCTTTTTTTAAAAAAAATTTATGTTTATTTATTTCTGAGAGAAAGACAGAACGTGAGTAGGGGAGGGGCAGAGAGAGAGGAATACACAGAATCCGAAACAGGCTCCAGGCTCTGGGCTGTCAGCACAGAGCCTGATGCGGGGCTTGAACTCACAGACCTTGAAATCGTGACCTGAGCCAAAGTCAGATGCTCAACCGACTCAGCCACCCAGGAGCCCCACTTTTTAAATCTTTTTAACTTAGTATCTAATGTGATTTAATGAGCGAGGTATTCCAATTTTTGGTAATCTTTGGAAGAAAATGAAATGTGAACCCTAATGAGGAAAATATTGGGGTTCTTTTGGTAATATCTTCTCTTTATTTATAATAACATAATTTTGTTCGTTTTCACGTGCTTCACATTTCACACCCTGAATGTTGACCTGTTTCTTTTCATATTTTATGTCACAAGTAAAAGAAAAACATATTTATTGATGTTTTTTGAACTATAGTATCAAATGCAGCATCTTTGGGGACAAAGTGTTTCAGTCGCTCTCTAAGAAGTAAGCAGATGGGTCTCTGTTACAGCATTCAACCAAATGAATTACAAATTAGTTAGACTGAAACCTTTTAGTTTGATGTTGTCCCATGCATTAATTTTTGCTTTTGTTGCTTGTGCTTTTGATGTCATATCAAAAACAAAATCACAGGGAGTAATAAAGACCAGGGATGTGTTTTCAGTTCTATCACTTACTGGCTGTTGGACTTGGGGCAGGTTTAAGTTATTTAAGCTTTAAAAGGCATGCCCTTATCTACAAATTGGGGCAGTAAGCATCCTTACTGTGAGTATTGAGAATCATGAGGAGTAAATAAATAACGCCTGTTAACGTACTGTATTTCTGATAAATCCTCGATGAATGTTACTTATCAGCTAATAATTTCCTTAGAATACAGCAAACACCTACAACTGTTCTACTCACTTCTTCGTTGTCCTTCTGCAAGCCAAATTATTAGTAGATACTTCAGTTTACATTAATAAATTAAAATGTGTGTATATGTGTGTCCATAGGTCTCTAGATATATATCGATATACCCACATAGTATATAGATGCTTCCTTGGGGACTTTTTGATAATGACATTCTTTTTCTTGGGGTGTAAACTTGTTTCCAAGAGCGAAACTACTATTATGTGTTGGAGGAGGCGTCAACATGAGCCCCAGGCCCCATCGCCAAGGCTGAGATGGCCAGAACAACAGAAATGGAAGACGGCGAGTGACAGAATATTATTTGGTTATTACCTGCCTGTGACTGAGCTAATAATCAGCTTATGATTGTTTAAGTAGCCGTGGGTGCTTAATACCAAATTCATATTTAGTTTAAGGTATTAGAGTCTGAGAAACACAAATCTATGAAGGCTAAAACAAAATTCTCTATGCAAAAAACTGATATTGAACTTCAAAAAGATGCTGAAATTATATTGTTTAGGTTTTAAGATTTGGATCCACATTGCACAGATTTGGAGAGCAATAAAAGATTAGAAGGTTGAAATAAGAGACCTTTGAAATAAGATTATTAGTGCTCAGAGAGGATTTAACCGTGAGAGGAGGTAATTGTTTTTGTATCAACATATGTTCTAATACCTCAGTGCAAACCATTATACATCACAATATATGTCCTGAACTTGAGCAATATTGCCTTTACACATGGTTTAGAGTTTAAAACTGTCACAAAGAGGCTGTACATGTACTTTTAAATACAATCTTAATTGTGTTATCAATAACTAGGTCTATTTTGATAAAGGTGAAACACAGACATACAGTGTAATAGGCATGTGATGCATGAATTGTCATAGAAGAAATAAAATCTTCAGTTTTCTGGAGGAAAAAAGGATTTGTATTAAAGGAACTGCATACAGCGACATTTCTTTAAAAGATAACACTAGTAATAACAGCGATAATAGGACTAAGCATTTACATTTATTTTCCATTTATTCTGTGCATAGGCACTCTTAAGTACTTTTGAAATTGTGCTTTAATTTGTACAACTACCTATATTTGATTCCCAATTTACATATGAGGTAAGTGAAACAAGGTTCAAAGTTGATAGTTGGCTCCCCAAAAGCGATTGAAGCCAATATAGTGTTGTGTGACTCAAAAACCTAAACTTTATATCATAATTAAAAGTTATTTTATTTTTGATGCTGTCTGCCTATAGCAAAACATAGATACTTTCCGTAAAGTCATTTGTTAAGCACTTTTTCTTGCTATCCCATGGAACACTTTCGACAACATTTAAAAAATAATATTTGAATTTGCTTCTCTGAGTTTGTCTTCATTGTAATAGTTAATAGATGTGTAATGGAGAAAGTCATTGAAACTACGAACCTCAGTATTTTTTAAATATTAAAATGACGTTAACCTTTAGAAGCAACTGTGAAGAATTTTCAATAATGAATACAAAGTAGCTGGCCCATGACATGGGAGATATTCACTAAATAATTAATATTACTGTAACATAGTAGAATTCATTTATTAAGGCAGGATTTAGTATTTGCTTTGTCTTCAGTGAATGCACATGGCAAATTTTTCTAATGTAAGGTTTACAAATTTTAGTGTATATGGGGGCCACAAGCCCCACATACATGTAAATTCAAAGTCATTTGCTGGTGACTCTTCTCCACAGAAATCTTAACTTTTCTCTACCTTTTTGGACACAGTTTGTTAATACTTACCTCTTTTGGGGAGAGCGCAAGTGAGGAAGGGGTAGAGAGAGGGGCCAGAGCATCCAAAGCAGGCTCTGCACCTACAAGCTGACAATAGTGAGCCCGATGTGGCACTTGAACTCACGAACCACAAGATCATGACCTAAGTCGAAGTTGGACGCTCAACTGACTGTGCCACCCAGGTGCCCCCTTTGGACATATTCTTACATGCTGATGGCTAGCTTCTTTTTAAAGAGCCCCTTGTAGATATTTGGGTTGTTAATTTTCTTACAGCCTACGTGTACATAATGTCCTCTGAGATTGCATATTCCCGAGCCCTGTTCCTAGAAATTCTTATAGTATCTCTGGAGTGAGGCCCAGGAATCTGTTTCATCAATCACACTTACTATCATTCAAAAGATATAAGCATTTCATTCATACTGTTTTATTATGAGCAGCTACTGTGTGTGACACAGTGATGATGGGGTTTATATGTTACATCATTTCACCCTGGTCAAAGGCTGGCAAGTGCAGTCACACATTAAAGCATGAAGGTTCAGACAGTTATCTGCAGTCCCCAGGGTCACACAGAACCAAACTTTGAACCAGTGTTTTTTTGAGCTTCTGCTTAAGATTAAGACCCGTCCCAGATCACCAGGTAAACTCTGGCCCCAGAATGAGGTATCCATCTTCCAGTCTCAGATAACATGTATCCTGTGGAGAAGAACAGATCTTAAATACACAGGGAACATCACATGTCAAACAGGGAAAACTGGTTAAACGGCTGTCTAAAGTTCTCAAATTAGGATGCCACGGGATTCCTCAAATATAAACATGCTATAGGCTTTTAACTTAAATTTTACATTTTCACTTAATTTTGGAAGGCAGTTTTCTCTTTTTAATACTATCCCATAAAAGCTTTGTAGAAATTATTTTCAAAATGCAAACTCTGTTCCTGATAGATAAGGAGTTCCTCCCCTTCCTAAAATGCTATATATCATAGTAGTTATCACATGTCAATGGCTTTTTTAAATGTTGTCTTTCATTTTTTTTTTTTTTTAAGAGAACAAGGGAGTGGGGTTGAGGGGCAGAGAGAGAAGCAGAGACAGAATCTTAAGAAGGCTCCACACTCAGTGCAGAGCCCTATGTGGGGCTCGATCTCACCACCCCGGGATCTTGGCCTGAGCTGAAATCAAGAGTAAGAGACTTAACTGACTGAGCTACCCAGGTGCCCCAATGCTGTCTTCTACTATGTCTGTCTTCTGTTCTTCCATAATCCATAGTTCTTTCACTTTAATTGGTCTTTCCCTCCCTCCTTACTCTACTTCCTCCTTTCTCCTTTCCTTTCTTACTTCCTGTATTAGTAAATATTTATTGAAGTGCAATTAAGTAGATGTCATACACAACACCACATGCTTGACAAAGAGTAGCAAAAGACCTGCCTGCCAGTAGCCCATCTTCTGACATTGCAACCTCTATCCTTAACCCTAGTGACACCAGATAGCTTGTGTGAACAAAAGCTGTATACCAGACTTAAAAAAAAACAAAAAATTGGTACTCTTTTGCTTAAACATTTAGGTATTTTTTAAACAGTGTTTAAAAAAATACTCAATACAGCCTACTTTTCATTTATTTTACATTAATTACATTAATTTATAAATTTAACCATTAAACTCACTTAAAATAAATTTATATTTATATTAAATATATATTAAATATAAATTTATGTTGTAAATTTATATTTATATTCCAATTTAAAATTGCTTAAAGTAAAGAAAAAGTAGTCAAATTTTTCTTTGCTGGGAAAAATAAAGGTACGTGGTTTTTTGGGTAAGTGAAAAATCCAGGGTAGGCTTCTCTCTTTATTTTTGGCTCCTTGTTTAGCCTAGATTTTGCCAGTATTATTTTTTCCTTTAAAAATCTATTCCCTACTTGTGAAATAAAGTAAAATAGTCAAAAGGTAGGTAGTAGGGGAGAAAGGACAAGCAAAAAAGAAGAAAATCCACATGCTAACTCTTCCAGCCCAGGGTACGGGAGCTTTGACAGCGTGCCAAGTTATCAATATTCATACATGACAAGCTGAAACCCGCAAAGCTGAAACACATTCCTTCAGTAATGCATCTGTGGGGATGTGAAAAGGATTGGAGGAGATTGAAAGCTGAAAAAGCCATTGCTTTTCTAAAGTGTCCAAATGCTTCTCTCTACAGTGCCCTAGTTTTGTGAGCTCTGTCTTTAGCCTTAAGGTCCATCTATTTCATTTTTTTGTTTGTTTGTTTGTCCTTATGATTTGGAAACATGATTAGAGCTTACAGTGAAAGATGAATTGGCTAAGGGAATTTATGCTTTGGTTTCAGGGAGGAAAATATAATTTCCAATCCAGATAGGATATATATTTTATATTCTTTATATTAGAAAGACAAAAGTAGAGTTACAGAAGACAGAGAGAGAGAGAAAGGAAGGAGGAAGGGAAGGAAAGAAGGAAGGAAGGAGAGAGAGACAGACAGGAGGGAGGGAGGAAGGAAAAGGGAGAGAAGAAAGAGATAGAGAGAAGTCAATAGGACAAGACATTAATGGCCTGTGAAAGAGAAAATTGATGAAATATATGTATCAGTAACTACATATTAAAAATTAGTAATAATTTCTATGTATCTAGACTGAATACAGAAATAAATCAAGTTATTTCATAAACCACAAAAGGAGGCTTTTTGCACATTTCTTCTGTGGGAAGAAAACAAGAAGCATCATATATAGATGTCTGACTCATGAAGTGCCAAAGAGCCTCACATCATTCACAACTCTTGAGTGTACTCCTGGGAAATTTTTTTTTTTTTTTCTGAGAACTTGTTTTTAAATTATCTACAGAAAGTTCGAAGTGAATTTAATAGGTTCAGTTTTGCTGTCAGTGTTTTTCAGTGTGAGAAATAATTAAGAGGACAGTATTTTATGCTTTGGTTGAGTTCGGTTTATTTATTTTTCTTCTTTTCTTCTGGGTCTATAGCAAACAGTTTCATTTAGTAAAGGTGGAAAAGAAAGGCTTTTCATATATTTAATTGTGGAAATGTCAAAGTGTACGTTGTATAACTCCACTTCCTAGCTGGGTCTTTACAATTGAATTAAATGTTCTTTTTAGAGCTTTAAATTTCACTCAAAATTACACTTACGAAGAAAATGTCTTTTAATTCATCTGTGCATTTGACTTAAGATTCCGTAAACATTAATGGGCTGTGATCTCCTAGCATGCTACCTGGTACTGTGCTGTATACTGATAAATAGGCCTACAGGGTTCTGGCAAGCTGGTCACTATATTTGACAGAGGAAATAGAGTACGGACAAGTAGGTACCAGTAATATAAAATTTAAAATTAAAAAAAAGGTACCATGAAAAAAAGAAGTGAGTGTTATCAGAGGGAAGAAAGGAGTCATTTAATTTATTTGGGAAAACAAAGAAAATCTCACTTAAGAAAAGTAAGTGTTGCATAGCAAGGGGAGGCTGGGCAGGGACCAAAAATGACTATGTAATATAAATAGCTCAAATATTGTTCTGAGTATCTTAATAGATTGCTTTTATTGATTATTTGCACAGATTAATACCTGTGCTTTACCAATCGTCTCCATAAACAAATTCTTTAAACAGCAGCAGCATACAGGTATAAAGGATCGAGTGTAATAGATTTCGCTGAAAATCTCATAGGTACTACATAATGAACACCAGAAAAGCATAAGAATATTAAAGATAGATACACCGTGAAATATTCTAAACACAAGCATACCGTCTGAGCCTATTCTTCCCAAGAATGCAATATGGGAGACATCACTATTCCCACTCTTCACGTGAGAGAACGACAGGTTATAGACGCCCTTCAACTTCTCCCTAATCATATGGCTAGTGTGAGATAGCAGCATGATAAAAACAAAGAATTATCTGATGACAGGGCCACACATTTCACTTCGTTATTTTACTGAGATTTTAAACACACCAAAAGAGTTTGAATAATGTGGGAAAACAGGGAAAAGCAAAATCTGACATTTGCATCATGAAGAAAAAAATGTTAATGATTCTAATCAAACACGTCAAACTGGCACACTTAACTCTTATTAAAACAACTTGTAGTTGGTTTTAACGAGATATTTTCAACAATATTGTTAAGCAGCCTGTAAGAATAAAGCCAAACACGTTTTAATAATATTTTCCCTCTCAGTGGGTACTTGTTCTGTCAATGTTGATAACACCCCGGGATTTAAATACATTGATTGACATTTTAGAGTTGTTTATTTTTCTTTCATTTTTATTTTACTTTCTATTTAGCTGCCTACCACATCAGTGCTTTATGAAGCTAAGAGTGAATGAATGAGCCGTCCTCATGTATATGCTGTAATTCTACTGTAGATATTTTACGATAATATCACTTTTATTTCCTGTTGCTGCATAGCATTTCAAAACAATAACCGACCCAATTATGTTCACAGTCAGCCTCTGAGTACCCTAGTGAAATGGCATGCAATCTCATTGGAAGGTATCCCGTGGGCTATTCTAGATCTAATCTTGTGCAGTGAAGAATGGAAACAATTATACAGTATAAATATATATAACATATATAAATGTTATATAAATATGTATCGTTTTCAATCATAAGCCGTATAGCTCTTTTACCTCAGTTAAGTAACTGGAAATAACCTGAAGAAATGATAAAGCTTTCAGAGCTAAGGTTAACTTTGTTGCGGTACACAAAGAACATGTCTTTGTATTTACACGGAGCCGTGCTGTTTTGTGTTTCTAGAACCTCAACCTACTGGCTCACTCGCATCCAGTCTTTTCTCTACTGCAACGAGAACGGCCTCCTGGGCAGCTTTTCGGAAGAGACGCACTCGTGCACGTGTCCGAACGACCAGGTGGTGTGCACCGCGTTCCTGCCCTGCACGGTGGGCGACGCTTCGGCCTGCCTGACCTGCGCCCCGGACAACCGCACCCGCTGCGGCACCTGCAACACCGGCTACATGCTGAGCCAGGGGCTCTGCAAGCCGGAGGTCGCCGAGTCCACCGATCACTACATCGGCTTCGAGACCGACCTGCAGGACCTCGAGATGAAATACCTGTTGCAGAAAACGGACAGACGAATAGAAGTCCATGCCATTTTTATCAGCAACGACATGCGCCTCAATAGTTGGTTCGACCCCTCCTGGCGCAAGCGGATGCTCCTCACCTTGAAGAGCAACAAGTACAAGTCAAGTCTGGTCCACATGATCTTGGGTCTCTCCTTACAGATTTGCTTAACTAAAAACAGCACCCTGGAGCCAGTGTTGGCTGTTTACGTCAATCCCTTCGGAGGCAGCCACTCAGAGAGCTGGTTTATGCCTGTGAATGAAAACAGCTTTCCAGACTGGGAGCGGACTAAGCTGGACCTCCCACTGCAGTGTTATAACTGGTCGCTGACTCTGGGGAACAAATGGAAGACATTTTTTGAGACAGTGCACATCTACCTGAGGAGTCGCATCAAGTCAAACGGCCCCAATGGCAATGAGAGCATTTACTACGAACCTCTGGAATTCATTGACCCTTCCCGGAACCTGGGTTATATGAAAATCAATAACATTCAAGTGTTTGGTTACAGCATGCACTTTGACCCTGAAGCAATTCGGGACTTGATTTTGCAGCTGGACTACCCCTATACTCAGGGATCCCAGGACTCAGCACTTTTGCAACTTCTAGAGATAAGAGACCGTGTAAATAAACTCTCCCCACCTGGTCAGCGTCGTCTAGATCTTTTCTCTTGCTTGCTTCGTCATAGACTCAAGCTGTCTACCAGTGAGGTGGTGAGGATCCAATCTGCTCTGCAGGCGTTTAATGCCAAATTGCCAAACACAGTGGATTATGACACGACCAAATTATGTAGTTAACCATAAATGTCAAGCACAACCCAAAATCTTGAAGGAGTTTTTACAGTGCTTTTGTGGAACAGTTTATGTTTGGAAGAGTACATTTAAATTGTCTTTTCAATATCTGTCTTATATCAGTCAATAACATTGGATGGCAATTTACACACATGAACTTGCTGACAATGAATATATTATACTGCAGTTTTGGTTTATGAATGAAATAAATACTGACACCAGTCTAGAAGACATTCTACTTTTTACAATAAATTTCATTTGTAATTTTATATGTTCCGTGGCAATGCTTTTGTGCATTACATCCTCTAGAGGGAACATAAAAAGATACCAATAAAATTTTGTAGCTGAACAGTTATTAAAAAGAAGTGCTGTGGGATTCCTTTTTTCCATGAAATGAGTTTTATTTTGATGCAGCTTGTTAGAACCTGGGGAAAATTCACCAAGAGTTTTTTAACATTTGAAGGTCCCCTTCAATAGCCTTTAGAGAGAACCCAACTAGGTAGAATGTTTAGTATTCAGTTGTATTTTCATGGTCGACGGCAGAATGGCAGTGGTAACTTTATTACCTGTGCTTATAAATCATTCCTAGAGACACCATCATTATTAAAATAAACAGATAGACTATTTCCCAACTAAATATGAGAACATTCTGGCAAACATAAAGAAGAGTCAGTGTGATTAGAAGCTCATGGAGAAAGTAAACCCTTTATTTCCTTAGCAACGTGCTTTGGTCTTGCTTTTCTTTCTAAATAACCAATAATCAGCATACTCTGAATAATCATTTTCATTTCAAGTACTGAAAACCCTAGTTACTCCAGCACTTTACCAAAGTTAGTAAAATAACATTTCTAGAATTCACAAGTTGTAATGTGTTGGTATAAAATAAAGAAGCAAATAAGTAATTCAAATGTAAATAGACATTTTGTTTTTCTCTCAGAGAAACTGCTATTACTAAAGTATATTTTGAAGACTAAACTCCTTCAGTATAAAACTGATTTTCGTTCAGAGTTTTGGCTTGAAATTTAAGTTGACCTCCCATATTACACATGATATAATATTAGATATATAATTTGTACTTTTTTCTAGAAATTTAAATTGAATTTTTGTTTAGACATATAGCTGTATCTGTAGTGTGGTTATGATATTTGTCACTCAGCACTTGTCTAAATATTTTATAAATATTTCTTTTTTTGGGGCGCCTGAGTGGCGCAGTCGGTTGAGCGTCCGACTTCAGCCAGGTCACGATCTCGCGGTCCGTGAGTTCGAGCCCCGCGTCAGGCTCTGGGCTGATGGCTCGGAGCCTGGAGCCTGTTTCCGATTCTGTGTCTCCCTCTCTCTCTGCCCCTCCCCCGTTCATGCTCTGTCTCTTTCTGTCCCAAAAATAAATTAAAAACGTTGAAAAAAAAATTAAAAAAAATATTTCTTTTTTTAATTTTTTTTCTTAACATTCGTTTATTTTTAAGAGAAAAAGTGAGAACACGAATGGGGGAGGCACAGAGAGACGGATACACAGAATCCAAAGCAGGATCCAGGCTCTGAGCTGTCAGCACATAGCCCAACGTGGGAATTGAACTATGAGCTGTGAGATCATGACCTGAGCCAAAGTCGGTTGCTTCACTGACTGAGTCACCCATGTGCCCTACACACATTTCTTATAATTGAAACACTGTTCAGGCCAGCTTTCCTGTTGATTTCATGGAGTATTTCTCAGGGCATAGAGAAAGGAACCTATGACATGAATGAAAAAGATAAGACTGGTGACAAAAACATTACACAGACATTCTAGATTCTTGGGCTGTTTGTTTTTGGTTCCAAAGCATTTTAGACAACAGCTCAGACAGCAAATGCTTATTTAATTTACCATAGGCAAGACATTGTTTTTCCACCCATTGAGGAGGAGCCAAGATGGCAGAATAGCATGGAAGTTTTTTGTGTTTTTCCACCCGTTGTTATCTGAGTAGCTGATTATCTTTCATTTTTCACCTAATTTTTTCTGCTAATGAATAAAAAAAATACACACCTATTAAATGCTGTATTTCTGGTATCATAGCAGACATTCTCTTCATTTAATTTGGACAAAACCACTAGGTTATGGATTATTATATCCATTTTCTTGGTAGAAAAAAACAAAATAACAGGCTCAGTGTTGTAGTCAAATTCCTCAAGATCACAAACCAAGAAGTTGAAACACCAAGACTCCAAGATAGACTCTTTTGGAATGAATCTATCTTCTTTTCAGTGCATCACTGAGCTTTAAATGAATCATCTTATTTCTGTATTTAATCCCATTATATGCAAAGACTTATGGCAAAATAAGAATCACTCACAAAATTGAGGTCTAAGTCATTATAAAACACATACTTTCAGAGTACATTTGAACAATTAAATAAAACAAGAATTTTTCATCCCTCATCAATCATCTACAGAATGACCAATCTTATCAAATATAAACAATGTGTTTCAAAATATATTCACTGTAAAGTCAAGAATTGCCACTAGGACTTTTTCCAGAAGAGTCTTGGAGGTCCAGATATCTGGGCCTAGAAACCTAGAAACCACCAAGCAACATGCATGGTCACCAATTGACTCTGAACAGCAATCACTCCTTGGAACATAAGGAAATTTGTCAGTAATGTGACTTATGGCTCAGCTCATTCTGACGTAGCTGGCTCAGGCGAGAGAAGATTCTAGAATCACAGGTAAGAAAGTACATAACTAGGCTAAATCCTGGGACTTCTTGTGCCTGGTATGAGTTGGCACAAAAGTCCCATTGGATATGATCAAATTATCTTAGTTCCAATAGTCTTGGTGACACTGTCAGTGAATTCTTTATATCTCTGAGTCAGCTTTCCCCCTCAAGGTGGAAAAGTGATATGAATGCATTTCTCTGAATGTTTTATCTAAGGTAACATAAATACACTATAAGTAAACACATCAAGCAAATTCTAGAGTGCTTTACAGAGTTAAGGGATAAATAATCAGCATACATTTTTATATTTCTATTTCTCATGTGTTACCAGCTATTAGAGAGTGTCCAGTAAGCAACAGAAAATATAATCTAGTTTAATACAAAATGTGTTTGCCAGTGTATGGGGAAATAGCCTGTAAACATTTCATTTTTCCTGAATTAACTTATATGCAACATTTTTGCTCATTATTACTTTAGGAATTTGAAAAAAAAATAAATATAGCTTTATTGTCAAAATCTTATCCAGAGCAAAATATCAGGAGGTGTATATGCAAAAGAATATCTTAAAAGGTGGGTGGGGTGCCTGGGTAGCTTAGTAGGTTGAGCATCTGACTCTTGATCTTGTCTCAGGTCACGTTCTAATGGTTTGTGAGTTCAAGTCCTGCATCGGTCTATGCACTGACAGCATGGAGCCTGCTTGGAATTCCCTCTCTCTCTCTCTCTCTCTCTCTCTCTCTCTCTCTCTCTCGCCCCTACCCCACTCGTGCTACTTCTCCCTCACAATAAATAAGTAAACTGAAAAAAATAACAATAAAATGAAAATAAACAATGGGATATTTTATTTCTTTTTCAGTATTTCTACTTTAGGTCTCTAAATTAAGGACTAAAATAAAACCTTGGTTTGCAAGCATAATTTGTTCCAGAAACATGCTTGTAATCCAAAGCGCCTGTTTATTAAAGCAAATTTCAAGAACCATTGGCTCAGCTGTGATCATGTGGCACACAGCATCAGGTACTACTCATATTGCAAGACATTGCTCTTTTATCGAGTTAAAATGTATTAAAAATGTATGCTCGTTTTATGGAACACTTGCAGAACAAGGTACTCACAGTCCAAGGTTTTACTGTAATTGAATTTAATAAATTTTCTGAAACTTGAAATTCTGAAAATCAGAAATTTACTGAGGATACATTTCCTCCAGAAACATCTCTTAGTGCTATAGTTATTTTGATCACTATCTTAATTTGACTTGCCTCCTTATCCCTGGAATTTCTGTCAAATTGAGTTTTAGCAAATTGCATCAATAGTCAAACGATCAGTGTCAGAAAATAAATAAATAAAAAATAAACTAAAGTAGCTAATGGCCTTCTCTAACTGCATTTAAATAATGCAAGAAAATTAATTTTCTCTCTCCTTTTTTTGGTGATTCTTGTCAAAATAGGAAAAAATATTTTGGAGGAACCAGGACCAGGTACTGCTAATAGTTTATGTTTCTTCTTTGTGAATGAGCCCCCTATTCTTTTTATGAGGATATTGGTGACCCCTTTGTATAAGCAGACCTAAAATTTATTCACCATTTAAAACAATTTGAGAACAAAATAAAACTATGTGTATTTGCTAAATGGAACTTACAAAATATAGAAATTCAACTGAAAGGAAAGTTGAAATTTTGGAAACCTGGTAGAACACACAACTTAATTTTAAGGAATAGACTTTGCTTAAGGTTTTAAAAAGCTACACATAGGTCTCTCAAATCGATGCACTTGAAAAAAAAATTTACAGAAATCCAGCTCAGAGAAACTGTAATAGCAATTTCATTCTGATATGGTGCCTAGATCATTTAATTAGAATGATGATCCTTGGGCAAAACTGCATTTTCCCTTTGGCCATAAGTATGGTGTTTATAATTTGAAACCACAGAGTCACAGATGGTAAACTTGTGGTGTTCTTAGGCAACAGTTGTGCAATCAGCTGAAGTTTTGACATCTGACAGCTTCTATTTTGCCATGCCCATTCACTGCAGTACTATTCTGCTGCTATTGACTCCACTTGCCTCTCCACCAACAACATGGTCAGATTTATATTTCCACCTGCAGGCTTTCCTGGACATAGAAATAGAAATCATAATTCAATCACTCCATAATATTCCAATCATTGGTAAGTCTATGTTAGGTGGAAATTTTTACCAACATCTCCATTATCTTTAACATTACCCATTTTAATGAATCATGAGTGACTGATGAATTGGAATACCCACATCAAATCATTCGATATTGACGACATGCAGTCAATTGTGGTAAGTTAGCACACGTAAATGAAATTCAATCTGAAGCAAACATCCCACATTTGAAATTATCTCCTCTGCTGGCAGACTATTTAATGACTGGTACTATATCATTCCGTGATTGTGGAGTATAGCTATCACATAATAACTATCCCATATTCTATTTGATGAACTAAATACCTGTGCAGTACTTACCATGAGTAAAGCACTGTTCTGAGGGTATATATAGTGAATACAAAGATTTCGAGGTAAGGTAGTGACCTGACCTGCCTCTCCCTCTAACCAACATTACAATGGGTGTAAAAAAGTCCTGAAAGGATCTCAAAAGTGCAATGACGAACAAATAGGAGAAAGAAAAAAACAGGGCTCAGAAAAAAGATTTGTAGCAATAATACAGAACATGACATTCAAAATGTCAACAGTAATGCATTTAAAAATTAACTATATACAACAGAAAACTGAAACCAACTTCATGATTTAAACAAAGCATTTGAAAAAGCATCCCATATATTCTTGATTTTTGAATCAAAAATATAGTTTAGTTTGTTCATTTATAGTAATGTGGGCAGATTCTTTAAAAATACACCAATTTCAAACCATGAAAGTAAGGGAAAAATTAGTAAAAATTCCTCCGTAGAGTGAATATGCTCTCAGCTATGTAGATTTTATACTTAGTGTTTAAGAGATCTAGGGTAATTAACATAAAATATTATGAAAATAAGAATAATAAATGTTTAAAATGCTTTTAACTAAACCAACAATTATGAGTGTGTAATGGGAACAAAAAGGGTTTTTATTTTTTATAACAAAAATGAGCTATTAGACCCTAATTTCTAATATAATTGGATGTTTTTCTTAACAGAGATTGAAAAAGTCTTAATGCATAAGAAGAAACTATAATGTAAAAGACAGAAGCTTAACTAGTTAAATATAAGACATAAAAATTTAAAATATTGTCAAGAAAAATACAAAATAAAACTGATGGTCTGGGAAATACATATAATGCTATCAGTGGGACTCCTGGGTTGCTCAGTCAGTTAAGCATCTGACTTCAACTCAGGTCATGATCTCACCATTTCTGGGTTTCGAGCCCTGTGTTGGGCTCTGTGCTGACAGCTCAGAGCCTGGAGCCTGATTCAGATTCCGTGTTTCCCTCTTCTCTCTACCCCTCACCCCCCCCCCCCCCAAGCCCTGTCTCTCTCTCTGTCTCTCTCTCTTTCTCTCTCTCAAGAATAAGTAAACATTAAAAAAAGTAAACAAGATCTCTGATTTTAAAAAAAGAAAGAAAGAAAATTACACTAAATTTCTTATAAAAGATGTAAACTTCATTCCAAAATAATGTTTAAGTTTACTTCCAGTTAAATAAGATTTAATAGAATCTTTTATTAATATAAACATAACACAATAATTTGAAACGTGTTTGGAGAAACTAATGGTTTTGAACAAACAAATCAATAACAAAATAAGACCAATCAGTGGGAACTTCTATCAAAAGACATTAGAATGTATAAGTGGTGGAAAAAAATGTAATATCAAGAAATATAAAAGGTGTGAAAATGACATTTATGATAAAATTGTCATTTTAAGGGGAAGGTTGTCATACTCGCTGGAGCATTTGATTTTCTATTCGGAAAAGGAGATTCATTAATCAAATTTATATATATATATATATATATATATATATATATATATATATATTTTTTTTTTTTTTTTTTTTTTTTTTACCACTCAGACTGTGCTCTCTCCCTCTTACTCTCCCAAAAGGAGAGAAAGAACGATCATCAGTGGCAATCAGCAACTGTAACGACAGCACAAAAAGCCAGTTTCACGCTCAGGAGAGAACACTTCACCGCCTCCTCGTGGTTTCGGGTACTCTACACATTCAGAGAAACTTCTCTAGTACGAACTATAGAAATGATCCCTGAAAGTATAGTCTTAATCAAATTTATATTTTAAAGCAAAAGCAAAAACCAAATTAAATTCTAGTGTCCTAGGAAGTTAACAATATAAACAAAAAATAATGTAGTTACTAACTGGGAGATCTTAGTGCTAAAAGGTCATCCCCTAGGGCAGAGCTGTCCAATAGAAAGATAAGTTGAGCCCCAAATGCAAGGAATGAATGTAATTTAAAATTTTTTTTAGTCATCTATTTTTTAAAAAGTAGAAGAAAAGAGGGGGAGCTGGGTGGCTCAGTCCGTTAACGCTTCTGACTCTTAATTTCAACTCAGCTCACAATCTCGAGGTTCATGAGTTCAAGCCCTATGTCAGGCTCTATGCTGGTGCCAGGGAGCCTGCTTGGTGTTCTCTCTCTCTCTGTCTCTCTCTCTCTGTTCCTTCCTCTGTCTCTCAAACTAAGTAAATAAATATACATTAAAAAAGTAGAAGGAAACAGAAATTTTTTTTTCAACGTTTTTTTTTTTGTTTTGTTTTGTTTTGTTTTATTTTTGGGACAGAGAGAGACAGAGCATGAACGGGGGAGGGGCAGAGAGAGAGGGAGACACAGAATCGGAAACAGGCTCCAGGCTCCAAGCCATCGGCCCAGAGCCTGACGCGGGGCTCGAACTCACGGACCGCGAGATCGTGACCTGGCTGAAGTCGGACGCTTAACCGACTGCGCCACCCAGGCGCCCCAAGGAAACAGAAATTTTAACATATTTTAATTAAACTAGTGTATCTAAGATACTATACTTTCAAGTGTAATTGACAAGAAACTATTATCAGTGGGATATTTGTATCATTTTTCGGTATCATCTCTTGGAAACTTGACATATATTTTACATTTACATCTCATTTTGCTCTAGCCACATTTCTAGGGCTCACAAGTAGTCAGTGGATACTGTTTTGACAGTGCAGCTCCAACCTGTGACCCTCATTCTTGCTGTTTTCCCTTAGCAGCCTGACCTATGAATTCACTTTTTCTAGGTGGGAGACTATCTGTTACCTTGATTAAACTCTTTCTTATCTACATTTTATAAGATTTTGTTTGAATATTTTCATTATCTTTATTTAAATACTTTTATGGTTGGGGCGCCTGGGTGGCTCAGTCGGTTAAGCGTCCGACTTCAGCCAGGTCACGATCTCGCGGTCCGTGAGTTCGAGCCCCGCGTCGGGCTCTGGGCTGACGGCTCGGAGCCTGGAGCCTGCTTCCGATTCTGTGTCTCCCTCTCTCTCTGCCCCTCCCCCGTTCATGCTCTGTCTCTCTCTGTCTCAAAAATAAATAAACGTTAAAAAAATATCTTTTTAAAAAAATGAAAAAAATAAATACTTCTATGGTTTTTCCTATGTTGTACGATGGTTAAAATCTGTACCACCTGATTAGCATGACTCTACTTGCTCACCAACTGCTCCTCATTTTCCTACCTCTACACTTCCTACTTGATCCCAGGGTTCATAGCAGTCTCTGTGTTTCAATTTATGTTTAATTTGTGGACTTTGACAATTTCTCTTGCTTTCTTACTTGTTACCTCTGCTTAAAAGGACAGTTGCATAGCTGTTTATTTAATTTGTCAGTTCTAAATGTTTGTTAAGGATCTTTTTATCCCCTCAAATTGCTGAGTCTGCTGTATTGATGCAAGTCTACAATTCATCTTCTTCTAATTCCTTTTGATACTTTTCCAATCCATCTTTTGTCTAGTCACCAGCATGAACTTTTACATTATAAATCTTTTAAAATGGTAATGTTACACAACTCTCTACAGGATAGGGATCTAACTCTTTATTTGGCATGTAATTCCTTTCTTAATCTAGCTCCTAGCTATTTCACTATCCTCTTCTTTCAAAGTATTTCTTTCATGTCAAACTATAATCTACATATATACGTGCGTGTGACGTGTTCTTTCATGCCTCCAGGCTTTTTCTTATGCAGCCTCCGGCCTTCTGTCTGCAACATTCTTCCACCCTTTATCATTGATTATCTTCTAAAAAGCAAAGTAATAATAATTCTCATTCATGAGTCAGATAAAAAAATTATCTCATCTTTGAATTTATTTTTCCTCTTTCCATGGGTAAGATGGATTATTTCCTTTTATACTCCAATTGCAGTTAGGTAAAACAACACATTTTTTTTGATATTTTACTGTACTAATTTTTATATCCCTATTATATGGTAGATTTTTATTTTTATTTTTTTGAATATTTATTTATTTGGAGAGAGTACAAGCTGGGGAGGGACAGAGAGGAGGAAAGAAGATGCAAAGTGGGTTCTGCGCTGACAGGCTGATAGCACCAAGCCTGATGTGGGGCTGTAACTCAGGAACCGCAAGATCATGACCTGAGCCAAAGTCGGATGCTCAATCAATGAGCCACCCAGGTGACCCTAGATTGTAGATTTTTAGAAAGCAGAAGCTGTACATACTCATATTTTTTAATATTTACAGTTATTGACAATGTGGAAATCAATGTCTTTATTACCCAGCACATTTTTTTAAGTTGAATAACTGGTGGTTCTATGAATAACTGATATGGATAGGTTGTTCTGAATTGAAAGATTCTAAAAAAATTCCTTGAAAGATTGACGTTAATAAATATTTTAACCTTGTGCATTCCTTATATTATACTAAATCTGAAATCAGTAGACTTAAGAGTGAACAGTACACAATGAGCAATTTACTATGTTTTTGTTTAAATTTAAACATGAGCATTCAATCCTTTAAATAGTATTCATTGATCATTGTATCAGCAAAATATGTATCAGCATCGTTGTATCAGCAAAATATGGCTGATTCCACTGCTAGAGCTTGGTATCATTTACCTGAGATACATCATCTTTTAATATGTATGTAATAAAGGGTGATGATTAAAGCAGTTATTCAGATATAAATTTAGATGACCTTCCCTTAGCAAGACATCTATGCTACCTGACACAAAAAGAAAAGATTGGAAAATGAGTAACTCTTTCAAGAAAATTCACTTCCTTGATTTTCATACAACAGAGCTAATATAATTAATTATTTTAATAAAACATATTTGGTGGAAAATCACCAAATTCATTATTTAATATTGGGCTGGATTAAAAAAAGAAAATAAGGAGGAAAAAACATGCATGTTTGTACTATCTATCTTGCCTTAGTACTATCTGTGATTTTTTTCTAGAAATATTGTTACAAATTTTAATAGCATAAACTTAAAGTTATAAATTACTTGCTTGTTTTTAATTTAAAAAAATTGTAGCATGTCTTCCTTATTCAAATTTAATTGATTTAAAATTAATTTAGATTAATATACAGTTTCAAAGCCCTGATCATTCATTTTCCAGATTATTGCTTATCATTTATTTTTTCCTATATTTAAGTTATCCCATTTCTATCAGTATTTACTCAATCACTTATTCACTTACCAAATAAAAATTTACTATATGTGTCATAGACAGTTTTAGGTATCGATTGTACAAAGATTTTTAATGTGATCACTTCTCTTAAGGACCTGAGTATGTTAAAAATAAATAAATAAATACATACAAACGTACATAAATAAGAAAAAGGTAGGGTCAAGAGAGCTTTTACTCTTTTACTTTTGTATCTGTAATGAAAGGGATAGTGGAAGTATAGTAACAAAATTAATGACAATTCAGAAATTTAATTTTCTAGTCTGGGTTTTCATCTTGTTTACTTTATATAATTTAACTTGACTATAATAAACATCTAGTTTCATGCAGAAAGCCGATGGAATTTTCTAAACTTTTTAAAAATAAAATCACGCAATATCCTCTCAATTAAATACGTTATTTAATAAATTGTATATGTTAATAGCAAAATGATATACAATAAAATATAATGTGTTAAATATACAAAATAAAACATCATAACTGGCCTTCAGACTCAATGGTGACATAGAAAGAGCTTGGAAGTCATCACTCCTCTTCATACAATAAGAAAAACTAAACTACCTGAAAATCAGTGACTTTTATTGAACCAATTAGAGAACTAAAGAACTTGAATTTGCAGATCAAACCACGACCTCAAAGTCTGGAGAAACAAATGAACCCAGAGAATAAAAGCCAAGATACGCCTCTCTGGAACAGAAGCTGTTGGCTCCATAAACTGATGGGAACACCTACATGGTAATTTTATGAATTGCTGAAAGCTGATTTTGGTCCGGCACAAAATTAACAGTCTCCTGGGGGCCATTCTTAGCCTCCCCACTACCCACGCCCTTTGTGAATTTTACCTTTAGGAACACCAATAGATTTTCATGGTGAAGATCAAAAAGAATGACTCCATAGGTCTGACAGAACGAGAGGAAGAGAATTATTGTGAAATATGCCCAGAGATTTCTCCTTAAGAAAGGATTACTCTTCAGGAGAAAACCTTTGCCAGAGTTTATACCACATTATGGAAGGGCATTCTGCTTACTTTGGTCTCACCAGCCCACTTGTCTTGTGAAAAGGGTGACAAGGTAGGAATACCACTAAAGAAAAAACACTTGGTCACAGTGAGAGGCAGAGATCCACTAAGAGACTACTATTTAATCAAAGGATTATAGAATGCATTCTCTCTTGCCCTGATGCCTTACCATGATAGCAATAGGGTTCCAATACAGTAACTGTGGATCACAGCTGAAACAGCAGACTCTTTCCAAGAGGGAGTGAGAACTAAGAACCAACTGAACATGGGAGACAAAAACAAGAGAACTAAAGTCCGGGCATCTGTAGGTACAGAAGGCTTTAAAAATAGCCCAACTGCCATCCAGATTAACATCATCACTAGTCACTAAGGCACATTTACCTCAATTCCAATTACCCGATACAATGTCTCTACATTTCAAGAAAAAAATTACAAGGCATTCCAAAGGGAAAAAAAGAAAGATACTGGATTTTTTAACTGGGAATTTAAAACAGCTTTGATTAACATGTTAGAAATTCTATTGGAGAAAGTAGACAAAAGGCAAGAACATAATGGTAATGTAAGCAAAGAGACAGAAATTCTAATAAAGTACCAACGGTGAATGGTTGAAATGAAAACACCCTAACAGAAATGAAAACTTTAATTGATCAGTTTTTTGGTAGACTGTATGCAGTTGAGGAAAGAATCAAAGAATCCATGGGTTTAAAGATGCATTAATAGAAATGTCCCAAACTGAAAAGCAAAGAGAAAAAAAATGAATGAAAAAATAAATAAAAACACATCTGAACATCCAAAAACTGAACTGTGTGCTCCCAAAGTTTATAGGTTGATGCCCTAATCAACAGTACCTTAGAATGTGATTGACTTTGGTGATAGGGTCTTTAAAGAGGTTAAACTAAAACAGAGGATCACTAGTATGGGGCCTAATCCAATATAACTGATGTCCATATCAGAGATTAAGACACAGGGTGCCTAGGTGGCTCAGTCTGTTAGGCGTTGGACTCTTGGTTTCTGCTCAAGTCATGATCTCAGGGTTCATCAGTTCGAGCCCCACATCGGGCTTGACACTGAGAGTGCACAGCCTATTTGAAATTCTCTCTCTCCTTCTCTCTCTGCCCCTCCTTCTCTCACTCTCTTTCTCTCTCAAAATAAATAAATAAACTTAAAACAAAAGAGAGAGATTAGGACACAGACACATAGAATGAAGACCTTGTGAGGACACAGGGAGAAGACAGCTACCTCCTAGGCAATCAGAGAGGCCACAGAAGAAACCAATCCTACAGTCACCTTAACTTTTAGCTTCCAGAATTGTAAGAAAATAAATTTCTCTTCTGTAAGCCACCAAGTTGGTGGTACTTTCTTAGGGCAGCCTTATCCAGCTAATGCAGCTATGGAACAATTTCAAGAGCTGTAACATACAGATAATCATAATAACAGAAGAATCAGGAACTTTTGAACAAAATATTTGAAGCAGGAATGACAAAGAACTCACCAAAACCAACAATAGAAAACAAACCACAGATTCTGGAAGCTCAAAAAATCCTAAATAGGATAAATATCAAAAATTCTAACCCTAGACTAGTCATATTTGAGTCACAGAAAACCAGACAAAGATAAAATCTTGAAAGCAGACGGGGGTGGGGTGGGTAACTTTAATCAAAGAGGAATAAGAATTAATTAAACTTCTAGTCTCAAACCATGCAAGCAAGAAGAAAGAGGAATAAAATATTTAAGTTCTGAGAGAAAACAAAAACAAAAACAAGACACACTCAGAATGTTATGCCCAGTTATATTATTCCTTAAAATGTCTAAAGTCTATTCCTTTATAATCCCCCCCCCAAAAATGAGAGAACTAATTACTAGCAAATTTGACCTTTTTTAACAAAAAATGTTTTTAAAAAGTTCTTCAGGGAGAAAGAAAATTATATCAGTCAGAAATTTGATCTGTGTAAAGAAAGAAAAGCATTGATAAAAGAAAAATTTAGGTTAATAATTTATTTTTCTTGTTAGTTGATTTAAAAATAACTGCTTAAATTCTAAAAAGCAACAATTTGATAGATAATTATAGCACATATGTAAGTGAAATAAATGAGATCAATGTCCTAAGAGATCAGAGAAAGGTATTAGAAATACTCTGTTACAAGTTACCTGAATTAACATGATGTTGTATAGTGTCGTTTGAACTTGGAATTAAGACAGTTTTTTATATATATATATATATGTATTATATATATGTAATATATATTACATATATATATATGTATTATATATATGTAATATATATTACATATATATATGTATTATATATATGTAATATATATACATATATATATGTATTATATATATGTATATATATACATATATATGTATTATATATATGTAATATATATACATATATATGTATTATATATATGTAATATATATACATATATATGTATTATATATATGTAATATATATACATATATATATGTATTATATATATGTAATATATATACACACATATATATATGTATTATATATATGTAATATATATACACACACACATATATATACACATATACACATGTACACACACATATATATACACATATGTATATACACTTATACATATATACACGTGTGTATATGTGTATATATATACACATATTTGTATATGTGTATATATATATACATATGTGTATGTATATATATGTAATATATAGGTATACATATATACCTATATATTACTCATTTTAGAACAACCACTATACATATATTTTTTAAAACTATATAACTGATATGTTAAGAAAGGAGATAAAAGATAATAACAATGTTATCAAGTAACCAGAGAAGGCAGAAACAGACAGAAAAATAAAACAGAAATAAGAATTCACTTAATATAAAATGATTAGAAACATAGTAGGTATAACTACAAGTATATCAACAATAAGAGAGTGAATAGTCTCAACACACCAATTAAATGTCAGATTGTCCTAATCAATTAAACAAGACGTTATCTAAAAGAAACCATTTTAAATATAGAAATTCAGATAGCTTGAAAATAAAGGAATGAAAAACGATATACCATCCTAACACTAATCAAAAGAAAGCTGAAGTAACTATAATCACTGATGAAACAAGTTTCAGAAGGAGGAAAATTATCAAAGATAAAGATGGGCATTGTGTAATGAAAAAGTGGTCAATTTCAAGAAGACATAACAGCTTTAGCATGTATGTACCTGAGAGCAGAGTATTAAAATACATAGGGCAACAACTGATAGCACTAAAAGCACTAGACAAATCTCCTATTATAGTTTGAGACTTCAACATCTCTCTCCAAGTAATTAATAGATCAATCAGACAGAAGATTAATAAAAATATAGTTGACCTGAGCAGAACTATCAATCAAGTTGTTCCAATCAACATTTATAGAATACTCCATCCAGCAACAGTGGAGTACATGTTCTTAACATGATTAGACTGGGGCTCTGTACTTTTGGGAAAAAGCCATGCATTGGCATTTATTACATCATATAAAGGGTACAAACTATCCATTTGAATTATTGGTGTTGATGTCAGCCTTGATGATCTAGCTGAAGTAGTGTTTGTAAGAGTTGTGCGCTGTAAACTTAATATTTCCCCCTTTCCTTATTATACTCTTTGAAAGGAAGTTACTTTCTTCCCCACACACTTGAGTGGGTAATTATGCTCAACCTCCTTGAGAATACAGGAGCTACAAAACTTAACTGAAATTCTGCATGAGAGAAAAGTCTCTTGTCCCTCATCTCTTTATGTCAGTATGGAATCATCAATATTTATTTTATACTTTGCCTTATAACCTGCCATTACTTACTTTACCCTCAGCTTTGGCTATGAAAGTTCTTTAAGGTGACTTCTGCATGCCTTTGGCCTGTCAGTGTCATGGTGATTTTGTTTATGTTTTTTAGCACCTTTTTACTCTCTATCACTACATGGTGCTTTCAGCTCACATATATTTCCTATCCTGGTCCTAGAGTTAGCCATTTCTCCAAGCAGCTCCCTTTCCTTTTACTGGAGAAAAGCATTAGTAATCAAGATCAGGGCGCTAGGATGTGCTCATGGCCACAGAGCTGTTACTGTGGCTAGGCCTTAGCCACTAACAAAGCAAGGATACAAAGTTAACACTGTCAGTTCTTTCTTACATACCAGCAATGAAAAAAAGGCATTAGGTAAAAATGGAGGAAATCTGAATAGAATACAAACTTTAGTTAATAATAATGTTACAATATTTATTCATTGTAACAAAGTACCATACTAATATAAAGTCTTCATAGTGGGGGAAACTGGGGGTGGAATATATGGGAACACTGTCTTCACCATTATTCCATAAATCTAAATCTATTCTAAGTAAAAGCTGTTGTAGACATAAGTCCATTAAGACATTCAGTCTATTGCTCAAAATTTCCTAAGTACAAATAATTTTCGAACAAAAATCTCAATTCTTTTTTTTTTTAACGTTTATTTATTTTTGAGACAGAGAAAGACAGAGCACGAGCAGGGGAGGAATAGAGAGAGAGGGAGACACAGAATCTGAAACAGGCTCCAGGCTCTGAGCTGTCAGCCCAGAGCCCGACGTGGGGCCTGAACTCACGGACCACGAGATCATGACCGGAGCCAAAGTCGGCCGCTTAACCGACTGAGCCACCCAGGCGCCCCAAAAATCTCAATTCTTAAATGAGGTGTTGCTACAATTCTTGTTTATCACCTCAAATTAATCTACTTTTCCCTAAATACAAACCTTCCTAGGTAGACAGCATTTCTTTGCCTCACTTGTAGGTAAGTGTGATTATGTCTAAATTTTCAACTGGTGAAATGTGAATGAAAATCCTATCAGCAGCTCCCACCTCACTTGCTTAAAAGCAAATTAGCCTGGGGGCGCCTGGGTGGCTCAGTGGGCTAAGCTGTTAAGTGTCCTACTTCATCTCAGGTCATGATCTCACAGTCTGTAAGTTTCGGCCCTAAGTCCAGCTGTGTGCTGACAGCTGTGTCTCCCTCTCTGCCCCTCTCCTTCTTAAACTCTCTCTCTCTTTCTCTCAATAATAAATAAAACTATTTTTTAATTTAAAAAAAAAAAAAAGAAAAAAGAAACTTAGCCTGGACTCACTCTTACTTTCCTCCCTGCCTATGAATGGTCATTAATGGAGCTGCCTGGAAAATCATGTTTCAAGGGCAGCAGAGCCCCTAATTACTCTGAAATGAATACTCTGAGCAGACCCTACGTACCCATACTATATATTATGGAAGAGAAGAATTCATTTCTCTCTTTTTTGAGTCATTCCATTTTAAATCTTCTTAAAATTATTGTTTAGCTTTTATTAAACTACAGTAACACACTCTATGCATTACTTTTTCTTTCCAATGCATCTTCTAATTGAGTATTATGTGTTTTTATAGAAATGGGCAAAAAATTTACAATGTACAAAATATAAAAATGTTTTTAGGTTTTTATAAGAATATTTTCCAAATATACAAACCTTAACATCCCTTTTATGGCCTCAAACTGTTTTGTTGTTATTCTTTTGATTGAGCTTTTTCTAAATTCCTTATACAAAGATAGCAAGTAATCAAAATGACCATCAGTTATCTTAGGCTGTTGTAATAACATATAAAACATAGTGATTATTTTGGCAATAAGCTTGTTTTGCTCTCTACTTAGAGGACTAGATGTTGCTATAATTTTTGTGTTTATGTCACTTTCACAAACATCAGCCTATCATTTGGGTACCTAGCATCACATGAAATTGTCCTAACACTCTTTTTTTTTTTTTTTTTTTTTTTATGTATTACTCTTAGTGGTTACAAAAAGGAAGCTATGATACCAAACTATGCCTGAATTAAGACTATTTTCCAAGAGTCATTTGATACACTCAGCGATTAGAGAACATGAGATTTTTGTACCTCTGAACATATGGTTTGATCAAATATGATTTATACTTATGAAAATAGAACTCCACAGGACTACTACTAACCTAATTTTGCCTATTGTGTATCAAGGATTTTGTGTATTTTCTAATCTTTGGAAATGTGTACTTAACATTAAATATTACTAGTTTGGAATGGTCTCATTTTCCTAACGGCTTTGATGACATGCATCTCCCTAAAATGGAAAGATTTTAGTTTGCTTTACCTCCATTTACTCAGTTATTGAACCATATATTCATTGAGCTACCAACAACAAAAAGCATGTTAAACACCAACCATGTGCCTATAGTATTGCTAGGTTCTGGGAATAAACAAGGGAAAATATGGGCATGTGGCTACGTACACTGGTTATAAGTAACATTCTTTATTTTCTTCTTTTAATATTATAACTCCTGAGTTTTAGCTGGCATTGGCTACCAGCAAGATATTACATTCCTTAGTTTTCTTAGAATAAGTTGTGGTCACATAGCCACATTCTGGCAAATAAGAGGTGAAAAGAAAGAATGTGTACTTGAGTCATTCTCTCAGGGTCAGATACATAATTTGCAGGGTTCAATGAAGAACAAAAATGCAGGGATCTTATTAAAAATTATTAAGAATTTCAAGATGGTGGCAGTGGTGCATTGGTCCTAAGCATGGGATCCTTCTAAACGAGATATCTTTGGAATCTGCTGAGGCCTTGGGATCTGACTTTGCAGTCTCTTAATAAGAATGCGGTTAAATAGTCCTTGTACTTTTCTTCCTTCTGCACTTGCTGGGATACAAAACTTAGATCAGGGCCTGAAAGAGCCATGAATGCAGAAGTAAAAGAGATGACAATGGAACAGCTACCCTTTATCCCTTGTCTAGCTACCTATTTCCTCATTATCATATGAGATAAAAATAGAAATCTTGTATAAGTTATTGCAAATTTTAGTCTCTTCTCTAGAGCACTTGGTCAGATGCCAAGTGTTCCATACATACATTTTCAAAAGGCCACCTTGTAAATTTGCCTTTATTTTGTTTCAATACCCATATAGTTGAATGTTTATTATCATTATGTTTACTTTCTTGAGATGTGAATTAAAACTGAATAGGTAGACTCGTAGAAAGTTATTTATTTAAGTGATCCTAAACTCTTTTAATATGGTTGAGCATATGTTCATTGTACCCTGCTATATAAAAACATGTTTCTTTGATATTTGATTTCATTTAATGAATCATTAATTTTATTAATTAATGTTGATGTCAGTTATGTCAAACTGTTGATACATATATAATTACATACTGTTTCCACTTCAACTGACTTTATTACTCTCATTATCATTAATATCAGAAATCATACTGAATACATAGTTTACTCTAGGCTGTTGTGAATAAACTGGATGGGTTGGGGTAATATAAGTTTTTTTTTTTTTTAAGAAAATATAACATTTTTTAACACTGATAAACACAGTGGTTTACTCAGTTGTTCAGTGAGATTGAAAAATTAATGCCATTTTCCACTGGCAAGACTTTCTGTGCACAATTAGATATATTTTGGCATTTGCAGTAACACAGCCACAGTTAAATTTGCCAATACAGCAACTGCTAAAACCATAATTGTACCATAATGACTGGTGGAATAAAAAGAATATACAAAGAATGATTCATGAGATTAATTCACTTTGTACAATAAACCAAATTCTTGAAAATTTATTTTAGTCATGTTCGTTACAGGGATTACCAAAAAGTATATATAAAATTTAGAGATATCTTTCAAAAAGATGAACCTTTAAAAATCAACACATAACAGATTCACCAGTGTATTCTGAATTTTTTTTTTTCTTTTTACAAAAAAAAGTCCTCAAAATAGATTAATGTAGTGGTGCCTAGGTGGCTCAGTTGGTTAAGCAATCAACTCTTGATTTCGACTCAGGTTATGATATCACGGTCATGAGATCCAGCCCTGTTTTGGGCTCCATGCAGGGCATAGAGCCTGCTTATGATTCTCTTTCTCCCACTCTCTCTGTCCCCCACTCATGCTCTCTCTCTCAAAAACCAAAAAATAAATAGGTCAATGTAAAAGAAGGCTGTAAGCTTTTCAATTGCATTGCCATTTACAAAGGTAGAATGTCTCAATAAAAGTAAAGTTGCCTATATGGGTTCTAAAGAAAGGGGAGCTCCAGAATTATGATTCATCCATAGTTCTCCAAACCATCCTGAAGCATACCTGCCCTGATCAGTCTATTTCCTCTTTTATTTTTTTAAAGATTTTATTTTTAAGTAATCTCTACACCCAATGTGGGGCTCAAACTTACAACCCTGAAATCAAGAGTCACATGCTATACCAACTGAGACAGCCAGGTGCCCCTATTTCCTCTTTTAAATGTTTGTTTTCCATGTTAACATTTCTGAAACATGTTACTCCTAATAAGAAGCATTAACATGGTTGTACCTATTTTTAGTTCTGGTTTTCCAAAACTAGCAATTTTTTATTGCTATAGATTGAAAGTTTGTGTCCTTCAAATTTATATGTTGAAACCTAATTGCCAATGTGATGGTATTTGGAGGTGTGGCCTTTGGGTTGATTGGGTCATAATGGTGGAGCTCTCATGAATGGGATTAGTGTTTTTATAAAAGAGACCTTAGAGAGCTCCCTCATCCCTTCTACTATGTCAGGACACAGGTAGAACACAGTCATTTATGCACCAGTACATGGACTCTCCTAAGACACTAATCTTCTGGCACCTTGGTCTTGACTTTCCAGCTTCCACATCTGTGAAATATAAATGTTTGTTGTTTAAGCCACCACTCTATGGTATTTTTGTTATAATAATCTGAATGGATTCACAATTATAACGTTGGCAAAATTTCTTAAAATCACTTGTGCCTTATTAAAGATCATAAACTTAGCTCATGCCCAGAGTGATAAGTATCTCAAGTTTACCTTGTTTATTTATTTATTTATTTATTTTTAATTTTTTTTAACGTTTATTTATTTCTGAGACAGAGAGAGACAGAGCATGAACAGGGAGGGGCAGAGAGAGAGGGAGACACAGAATCCAAAACAGGCTTCAGGCTCTGAGCAGTCAGCACAGAGCCCGACGTGGGGCTCGAACCCACAGACCGTGAGATCATGACCTGAGCCGAAGTCGGACGCTTAACCGACCAAGTCACTCAGGCACCCCTACCTTGTTTATTTATTAAAAAAACATTTTTAAAGTACCAAATGCCTGGTGTAGTTCTAAGTATTATATAAATATCAATCCATTTAGTTCATAGATCAACCCAGTGAAGTCTATTTAAATCACTAGTTTACAGCTCGATTAAACTAAGACACAGAAAAGTAAAATAGTATACTCAAGGTCAATCAACTGGCAAATAATAAAATCAGACTTAAACAGTGGCATTTTTAGTCCCAAACTCTATGCTCTTAAGTGTCATACTTTTAATCTCTTTTTTAAAAAATTGCAATATGATATATGCATTTAAACTTAGCAACTTCAATCATACTCTCAATTTCTTCATAAATAAATGAATAACCTTTAGGGACCATAGATGACTCGTGTTGTTAGGTACAGAACAATAATTTTAGCTAATTTTTAAAATGTATTAATTATCCATTCGCTTCAATTACTTCATTTGTTGCACTTGTGTTTACTTAAAATAATTGAGTGCTTACACATGATAGTATAAAAACTCTGGAAATTAATTTTCCTTTAGCCATATGTAAATTACTGTATACTTAAAACTATAACCAAATTACTTTCTCAGATGCTAACCGTATCCCTTGGGTCCTTAATTCTTAACTTTTTTCTTTCCCAGCTACATTTTTTTTAACTCCGTCAACATCAATCATTCATTCCGTTATTTGTGTGTTTGCATTCAAAGCACAACTCATATCCATGTGAAGTTAGTAACCGTATTATTTTCCTGTGGCTACTGAAACAAATTACCACATACAGAGTGGCTTAAAATAATTTAAATTTATTTTCTTACATTTCTGAAGCTCAGAAGTAAGAAATCGTTATTCCTGGGCTGAAAGCAATGTGCTAGCAAGACCATACTCTCTGAGGACATTCTTGAGGAGAATCCATTCTTTGTCTCTTGCTGCTCCTGGTGGCTGCTTGCAATTTCAGCTCCCACAACCATCACTCCAATTTCTGCCTCTGACTTCACATTGTCTTCCGTGTGTAGTCACCAGTCAGCCTGGCTAGAAATCCTGGAGACTTCTCAAGCCCATTCTGGTAATGCATCTTCTCTGGGCTTGCGCATATAACCCCCTAGTTGAACAGGTGTGTTTCTTTCTACTCAGGTGTGAGTCTACTATACTGAAGGGTCGCTGGTGTTGTAACAAGCCATGGTCCTGGAGCTTCCCCTAGTGTCTATGTGTGGTAATTCTCTGCAAACACCGGTGCTAGACCAAGCCATAGTGATGTCCTCTTTACTCAGTGGCCACCGAGCCGGTGCCCATTCGTGTCAGCATTTAGATTGAGGCAAATCAGAAACCAATCTTCAGGTAGCCTCCCCCTAAACACAGAACATGAGACATGTGTCCCATTCTTCTTTTTCTATCCTCAGAAAGAAGTCAGGAATTGGGAGTTTTCTCCTGATTGTGTACCAGGGTGTCAGAGGAAGAGGCATGGCATGTAAATGCCACCGATTTTCCTACTAGATTCAGTGCAGATCTTCTTGGCTATCCCTTGCTTGAAATGTGGGAAACTCTTAACTGCTCTCTGGGTTTCTAACAAGTCGATTGGTCCATGTGTTGTTGTTAAGTCACTGTCTCTATGGGGAAGGAAGGTGTGGGGTTACCTATTCTACAATGCTGTCACTACCCAAGATGTTTTTAAAGTCTATATACGTCAGTCCCTGTGATTCAAGTTGGTGACACAAGGCTGAAATAACATAATTCTATCCCTCAAATAGCCCAAAAACTAATAAAAATTGAATATAAACTGAAACTATAACACTGATACAAAGAATTGATGAATAGTGGTATTATAAGTAAAAAAATGGAGGTTTAATAACAAGGGTCTCAGAAAAGAAAACATCCAACCTGTGACCTGTGACCTGAATGCTCAACAGAAATTTTCTAGTCGTGTGAGTGATAAATAATATGGGAAATACCACATGAAAATAACCATAGTTATACATATATACATATATAGCAATCCATGTGGGCAGGTGGAGTGAAATTAGTTTGGGCATAGAAATGTGATTCAGTTTTAAGCAGAGAAATAAAATAATTAGAATTGTCTTTTTCAGTCAAGAAGAATAGGTAGTAGGGTAGAGACCAGATTTAGAAAGATAAAGAAAGAAGAGGAGGAAAGGTTAAAAACATAAGAGTTGATGGGATTGGGAAATTTATTTTAAATTAGTCATGAGGAATTGGGAGTTTAGATTTAATTCCAACAGTCTATCTTGGACTGTCTGATCAAAGGGGGTATTATCATCAATAGGATAGGCAACGTGGCAGGAAGAGAAGGTTGGCAAAAAGGATAAGGGGTTTAGTTTGGCCACACTGAAATTCACACTCCTAGAAAACTTTTAGTTGAAATTATCCAAGGGACACAAACTATTGCACAATGAATATGCATTATCATAAAAGTATCTCAGATAAAACTCTGAACAAATACGTACAAGAAAAGAAACTGGCAGAGGGAACAAAAACAAAACAAGTGGCAACAAATAATGTAAACAATGGGAAAACTTGGTTTCTTCCTACAAATCAACAAATAAAAGAAGAGGGTGTTCAGGAAAGTCATAGGCCATGGATAGCTGCTGGAACAAAGATTGTCATGCTTATGACCTTAGCAAGAGAATTTCCAAGGCATAACCCGATGGAACGATGCTCTTACTTATTTTAAAACGGGATGGGAAATAAGGTAAAAATTAGAAAACGTAGTTTCTTCTTAAAGAAGTCTGGCTATGTGATGTAGGCTAACGGTTCATCTGCACTGGCCTCCTGATATCTTCACATGGGTTGTCAAAGGTGCCAAATGCAGTCTGCAGATGCTTTTTAAATGCATTCCTGGTAAATGAAGAACTGGAGAAGGACACAGAATAAAACATATATGACTGTCTGCACATCTTCCAGCATAAGTTAACTCATGTTACTATTACTTTGCCTTTGTACCAATGTTAATGTTTTTCCTGGTCTTTGGCTTCCCTGGCACAGCCTCCCTATTTTTCAACCTATTGGGAAAATACTGAAACCAGAGTATGAGGAGGAAGATCTACTCCTTAAGTACTCCTTAGGAAGGAATGCGATGGTTCCTGTATATAAGAGAGGGGTCATAGTAAAATTGCTATCGTGCAGTTGTAAACGGGAAAGCCCATGGTCATGTACATAGGCTAAGATAAGGAACCAATGGAAAGAATGAAGGTAAACTCTGAATAAAAAAGAAACTAAGAATTTGGTAGAGGTGAAACTGTAAACATAAACATTTCCAGTTTAATTACAGACAACAAGATTCTGAAATGAAAAAAATAATGAAATTAGGAGTGTGGAGGAAATAATTTAAAAGCAAGTGGACACATTAGAGATATATCCTGAATGATCCTGAGAACAAAAGTGCTGCTCCATAATTGGTATTGTTAAAAGGCAGGGTTGCATTTGGGAGGATTGTTTTGTTACGATTAAAGTGTATTTTAGGTGAGTCTTAATTTAGTTGTGGATGCAAAGCTTCAGGCCTTCTGAAGGAAATCCTTTCTCATTGAAATGAACAGACTGAGTGTAACAGAGAAAAATTACAAGGAAACAAAAAGAATTAATGACGGGCTTGAATCATATTTTAACCTAGTCAAACTTTGATATCATTGATATATATATCAATAATTTGGTAAAAGATGAGAATGTGCAAGAATTTCTTAATGAATAAAAGTTCATAATAGTATATTTCCAAAAGGATTCCATTTGGGACAAAATGATTGAATATGTTTTCCCAGAGGCATGATATGAATTTTGTCTTCACAAAATCAACATCAAATTCCCAACTAGGATTGTATATCATATTCACATAAAATGTGGAAATGAAAAATATTTTTGTTACTTGCTTCAGAAGTTTTCTGTTTCCTACGTTTACTTTTTTTTTTTTAATTCCTATTAAATAACTTGACTGTAAAAAGGAACCACAGAAAGTAGATTGCTCATTTTTATTTGATACACATTGCTTTCTATTATTTTTTAAAAATTTGTTTAATGTTTATTTATTTTTGAGAGAGACAGAGACAGAGCATGAGTGGGAGAGAGGCAAAGAGAGAGGGAGACACAGAATTGGAAGCAGGCTCCAGGCTCTGAGCTGTCAGCACAGAGCCCAGCGTGGGGCTCAAACTCATGAACCACAAGATCATGACCTGGGCCGAAGTCGGTTGCTCAACTGACTGAGCCACTCAGGCACCCCATTGCTTATTATTTTTAAGCCAGGCAAAATGTTGTAACATCAAGTAGATGGACATCTGTTGAAAACTTTAAATTGATTTTTACATAAACCCATAGGATCAAAACGTATTCTTCTTGTTTTTTTGTTTTTTTTTAAAGTCATCTTCTAATAGCCAATACTTCCTGTAAAAGCTTGAAATATGGTGTGAAAAGCTACTTTTTAACCCTGTTGAGTTAAAAAAAATATTTCAAGGGTCATTGTAGAGAAGCATGCTATTTTATTTGCAGATTTTCAACACATACTGAATGTCCAACATTGCTAGAAAGGAGCTAAATAAATTACCTTTTTCAAGCTAATGAAACTGATCTTTCAAACCTGTAGTATTGACATCTGAATTACTATTGGCTGCAGAAACCCGGGGCTGTATTTCAATGGCCAGGAAATTTCAAAGAGGATTCTAATAGGAATAAAAGGAAAACAGAGCTAAGGTAGATTAAATGGCAATTGATACAGGTTGAAATAGTGAAACAATTAAGTGGGGCTAAATTCTAAAACTAATTTTAAATAGATGTTTTGGTTTCTTTAAATAAATTTCAAAATATTATGTTCCTTTAAAGTAAATTGTAGAGGATGTAGAAGTAGTAACTTTTACTCATTCATATTATAATGTGGAAGCATATTTATAATAAAAAAAATAAGTTATAAGATGGGTATACTTTTTAGTTGAATTGGAATAGTCATTACTGGTAAAATAATTTTGCTATTCAAAATACTCCTAATAGCATCTACCAGAACTGCAAACATAAAGAGTCCAGAAAATATGGATTCAAAATTCAACATATTATAGTGACAAACACTATTTGATATATTTGCAATAAGCTTGTTTACTTTTTGTTTAAACTTACAAGTCATTTTTTCAAAGAAAATGCCTCAGTCAAAGAAAGATTAAAAACTTGATGAGAGATATATTAGTTCTGGCAACACTATGATAATATTGGCGATAATATTAATTACTTAAATAATGGCAGTTTACCTTTTGCTCATGAAACGATGTCATGTGGATGTTACCGGCTAGTGCACAGAATTTCTACAAGTTACCCACAAGCTTGGTTTGTGGACCAGACTCCTTTTGCTCTGAGAGCATATTAGCTGCCAAGGCCTCAAAATACTTTGGGTCAAGTTTGCAAACATTCTCTAAACTTAGAGAAGGTGCATGCACTTCTTAAATTCCAAAGTCAGAAGTTGGTGTTGAAATTAGAGAATAGTCCACTCTCATCTCTGAGAATACCTAAAGAATTTGGTGGCCCCCAGATCAGCCTCAACTTCAATAATTCACTACAGAAAAAATTATATGACTAATTGGAAGCTTTGATATTCACAGTTACAATTATTATAGGAAAATGGCACAGATTAAATACAGTTAAGGGAAGAGACTGTGAGGAGGAGTCCAAGCATGTTCTATGTGTGTAGCTTCCTCTTGTCTTCTTCCAGTGGAGTCATGGACAATGCTGTTTCCCAGAAAGAAAGTGTGACAATATGCATGAGGTATCTTGTCACTGGGGTAGTCACCCAAGCCTTAGTGTCTAGAATTTTTATTAGGGCTTATCACAGAGACTTTGTTCGCTGCCTACATGACTGACCTGATCTCTACCCATTTCTCAACTCCAGAGTTCAAGCTCATACAATGTAACCCAGAGAACCCACCCTAAATCACATTGTTAGACTACCTACTATGGCCCAAAGCACCCAGGAATACTAAGGAAACTTTATAAGGCAAAGCATTCTGAGAGTTTAGAGGTCATCTCCCCGGAGGCAAGTACAAAGCCTAGACCATTCTTCGAGCAAGGTTAAATTCTTTACTACACTGTAACATCACTTCTACTAATGTGTTTGTTGTTGGTGGTGGTGGTGTTGTGTGTGCTTTTTTCTTTTTCTTTTTTTTTGTGACAAATAGTCATGTAATACCATTTAAACTTTAGGGCAATTGGAATTTGGAGTCCTTGTCTGAATAGCCTCTTCCCAAAAATGACTATACACAATAGAAAAGGGAGCACAACTCCTGCTAGACAGCTATTTCTGGACTAAGGTAACTTTCTATAAATTAGTATTTTCTCAAATTGTACAGATTTGTGGTGGGTTTGTGGATATATACTTGAAGATACATAATTTCTTATAATTATTGTTCATGATAATCTTAAAATTAGCATACTCTCATCTTAATAAAGATAAAAATAGGTAATATTTATTGAGTCCATACTACATGACAGCCAATATTGTAACTACTTTACAAATATTATCATATTTAATTCTTAGAATACTCATAAAAGAACAAAATCAATAGGAAAAAATAAATAAATAACCCAGGCACTTGTCCCATAAAAAGTTCATGCTGCTAAGCATAAATCTTTTGGGTTGAAAGAGTTTATTTTGACAAAGAACCGATAGATCATTTTAGTGCCCAGGATTATTTGTGTTTGCTCTCATATAGAATCTTACAACAGGAATAATATTTTTGAAATATTAAAGTTGTTTTTAATTTCTGGAAATCATATTGCCCTGCTGCACCTGTTAGGTTATCCTGGGTACAAGTGACTGAGTGTTAAATAAGTCAATTTTCTGACTCATTGAGAAATTGGAGTGCTAGAGTGGACTTTAGGGACTGTCTTTTTTTTTTTTTTATCCAGATTTATTGAGGCATAATTGACACGGAGACCTTGTATGTATTTAAGGAGGTAACATGAAGTTTGATCTGTGTATACATTGTGAAATGATTACCACAATTAAGGTAATTAACATATCCATCAGTTCACATAATTATTTTTTTTCTTCATGGTTAGAACACTGAAGATCTACTCTCAGAAAATTTGAAATATCAATACAGTATTATAAACAATAATTACCATGCAGTACATTATATCTCCAGATTTGATTCATTGTGTATGACTAAGATGTTTTACACTTTGACCAACATCTCTCATTTTACCCCAAGTCCCATTCCCTGGCAACCACCATTCCACTCTGCTTTTATGAGATCTACTTTTTTAGATTTCACAGGAAGTGAAATGCAATATTCACACTTCCGTGTCAGGCTTATTTACTTAGCATAATGACATCTATGTTGTTGCAAATGGCAGGATCTCTCTTTTTTTTAAGGCTGAATAATAGTCCACTGTATGTATATACCACTTTTTCTTTATTCCTTCATCCATTGATAAACATTTAGGTTGTCTTCATACTTCAGATATTGTGAATAATGCTGCAATGAAGATGGGAGTGTAGATATCTTTTCAAGATAATAATTTCATTTCTTTTTGATTATCTACCCAGAAGTGGGATAGCTAGATCATATGGTAGTTCTAATTTTAGTTTTTGAGGAATTCCCATGCCATTTTCCATAATGGTTATGCCAATTTATTTCTCGCCAAACAGTGTTACCAAGGTTTCCTTTTCCACCAACACTTTTTTTTCTACCAACACTTTAACTTTGTCTTCTTGATAGTAACCATTCCAACAGGTTTGAAGTGATATCTCATTGTGGTCTTGATGTATGTTTTCTGATAATTAGTGATATTGAGTATATTTTCATATACTTGTTGGTGATTTGTACGTCTTTTGAGAAACATCTATTAATTTCCCATATTTTTTAATTGGGTTATTTGTTTTTGTTTTTGTTTTGTGTTTTTTGATTTTTTATTATTTGAGTTCCTTATATATTTTGGATATTAGCCCTGTAGGTTTGCAAATATTTTTCCATGTTCCATACGTTGTGTCTTCACTGTGTTCATTTTGCATAAGTTTTTTTAGTTTGACATAGTCCCACTTGTTTATTTTCACTTTTGCGTCTTCTGCTTTTGCTACCAGATCCAAAAACTCCTTGCCAAGATCAATGTCAAGACTTTTCCTTTTGTTTTCTTCTAGCAGTTTTACAGTTTCAGGTGTGACATTTAAGTCTTTTATCCATTTCGAGTTGATTTTTGCACATGATGTGAGGTAAGAGTTCAATTTAATTCTTCTGGATATAGATATCCAGCTTTTGCAACATCATTTATTGAAGAAACTGTCTTTCCCCATTGAGTAGTCTTAGCACACTTTTCAAAGATCAGTTGAATGTAGATATGTAGATTAGTTTAGTCTCTCTATTCTGGTCCATTAGTTTATACGTCTATTTTCATGGCAGTTCCACACTGTTTTGGTGTACAATTGTTCATGGTAGTCTCTAATGATCTATTGTATTTCTGTGGCATGAGTTGTAATTTCTTTCTTATTTAAAACTTTATTTTATTTGAGTCCTTTCTTTCTTTTTTTTTCTGGTTAGTCAATTTTGTTAATTCTTTCTAGACTTCTGTTTGTTTGTCTTATTTATTTATTTATTTATTTATTTATTTTTGGGACAGAGACAGACAGAGCATGAATGGGGGAGGGGCAGAGAGAGAGGGAGACACAGAATCGGAAACAGGCTCCAGGCTCCGAGCCATCAGCCCAGAGCCTGACACGGGGCTCGAACTCACAGACCGCGAGATCGTGACCTGGCTGAAGTCGAACGCTTAACCGACTGCGCCACCCAGGCGCCCCTGTTTGTTTGTCTTTTAATTTCTTCTCTAATCTTTATTATTTCCTTCTGCCAATTTTGGGCTTTTCTCATTCTTTCTTTGAGGTGTAAAGTTAGCTTGTTTACTTGACATGCTTCTTTTTTTCTTAATGTGTGTTTATTATTATAAACTTCCCTCTAAGAATAGCTTTTGCAGCATCTTACAAGTTTCAGTACGTTGTGCTCCCATTTTCATTTGTCTCAAGGCTTTTTTTTAAATTTTCATTTGATTTCCTCTTTGATTCATTGGTTGTTTAGCAATGTGTTATTTAATTTTCATGTATTGGTGAATTCTCTAATTTTCCTCCTGTTATTCACTTCCGATTTCTTTCTGTTATGATCAGAAATCATATCATATTCAGAAATCATATCATACCTGATATGATTTCACCTTTTTAAAAAAAATTTTTTTAGGGGCGCCTGGATGGCTCAGTCGGTTAAGCGGCCGACTTCAGCTCAGGTCACGATCTTGCGGTCTGTGAGTTCGAGCCCCGCGTCGGGCTCTGGCCTGATGGCTCAGAGCCTGGAGCCTGTTTCGGATTCTGTGTCTCCCTCTCTCTCTGCCCCTCCCTCGAACTCACGGACCGCAAGGTCATGACCTGAGCCGAAGTCGGACACTCAACCGACTGAGCCATCCAGGCGCCCCAGATTTCAATCTTTTAAAATTTGTTACAACTTATTTGTGACCTAACATCTGATCTATTCTGGAGAATATTCTGTGTGCACTTGAGAAGAATGTATAGTCTGTTGCAGTTGGATGGAATCTTCTGCACATGTCCAAGAGGTCCATCTGGGCAAAGTGTTATTCAAGTCTTCTGTTTCTTGATTGATTTTCTGTTCGGATGATCCAGCCATTGTTGAGAATAGAATATTGAAGTTCCTACTATTATTGTATTGCTGTCTACTTTTCCCTTCAGTTCTGTTAGTATTTGCTTTATATATTTAAGTGTTTCAATGTTGGGTGCATATTTATTTATAACTGTATTGATTCTTCTTGATGAATTGTCTCATTTCTCATTATCTAACAGCCTTCTCTGGTCTCTGTGACATTCTTGCACTTAAAGTCTATTTTGTCTGATATTAGTATAACCACCCTGTTTCCTTTGGTTACTATATGGAATACTTTGATTACTTTACTTTCAACCTGAATGGTTTCCTAAAGAGAAAGTGAGTCTCTGCTAAGCATCAGATAGATTTTGTTTTTAATGCATTCAACCACCCTATGTATTCCTGGTTTGTTAATTAACTACTTAATTAATTCTGGGTTTTACTTTCCGTCTTTGCTTAAACAGGCAGTTGGAATAGCACTAAGCATTTGTTATCACCTACCATATTTTATACTTATTCTATTGATGTTTTAATTCCTCTAAACATTTTGTCATCTGAGGTAGTATATATATCATCTAAACCTCTTGTTAAAATCCTTTTTTTCAGAGAAGAAGGACAATATGATCAATCTTTTTTTTTTTTTTTAATTTTTTTTCAACGTTTTTTATTTATTTTTGGGACAGAGAGAGACAGAGCATGAATGGGGGAGGGGCAGAGAGAGAGGGAGACACAGAATCGGAAGCAGGCTCCAGGCTCCGAGCCATCAGCCCAGAGCCTGACGCGGGGCTCGAACTCACGGACCGCGAGATCGTGACCTGGCTGAAGTCGGACGCTCAACCGACTGCGCCACCCAGGCGCCCCTGATCAATCTTAATCAATCAGGCCTAATGTTCACCATAGAACTGGAATAGGGTCAAGGAGGCCCTAAGCAGTCAGGATCAAAAGTTTATTTACTGAAGCATGGAGTGACGAGAAGATTCTGGAGAAAGAATTTGGCACCTGGAGATTTGGAATTTTCAGAGGACTTACAGAAGTGACTGTTCACTGAGGAATGTGTAAGGCAGGTCACTGGCTGCATCACTGGAGTTTTAAAATATCCAAATAGCTTTGAGTGATTGAGGACATTGGGATTCATTATAGATTCCCCCCTCTAAATACCACTCTTCAATTTCACACATGTAAGCCATAATTTCCAATATGACTGTATTTGACAATAGGGTCTTTAAATATGTAAATAAAATTAAATGAGATCATAAAGACGTGGCAATAATCTAATATACTAGTGTTTATGTAAGAAGACGAAGAGACACCCGTAATACATAGTCACAGAAAAAAGACCATACAAGAACACAGTGACAGGGTGGCCACTTAGAATCTAAGAACAGAGATCTCAAGAAAAACTAAACCTATTAACACTTTGATTTTGGACTTCCATCCTCTAGAACCGTAAAAACTAAATTTCTATTTTTTAAGCCATCCAGTCGATAGTACTATTCTGCGGCAATCCTAGCAAACTAATATAGCACCTATCCCTTCACATCTTGACAGAGACTTTGGAGGTTACGTTTTTCTCAGAGAAGCCCTAGGTCAATATGGGACTGACTAATCATATTAAATCAGAGAGAACTAAGTAATGTATGAGGCAGAGATAAAACTTAATCCAACACCCTTCTTGTTCCCCATGGTATGTATCAGTTTGAAATGATACATTTACTTTCAAATAACCCTTAGGGAAAGAACAGTGGTAGCTGAGGAGCAAATTTTATGTGCCTGCCTGCTTCTCGGAAGCATGAGACTGAAGAACTCAGATAAGTATTTAAAGTTTAGCAGCACCAGCTAGAACGGAGGTGGAAAGCCTCATCAGCAAAGCAAGACAGTTGAGCAATTACCATCAATGTCTTGTCCGAAGAAAACAGACCACCAGCTGGCACTCAAATCCTGTGAAGATAATCTATACTATACAAGATGGCAAAGTATTTAGAGCACTGACACAGCCGTGGAATAAATATAATATACAGTGGAGAATAACCAGGGACTCCACATGGTGTTTTCCACAAGTTAGAATAATCCAATGCAGTCTTATTCCTGCACACTTAGACAAAGACTTAAACTATAATTCAAAACTAATTAATTATTTAAACATGCCAGAAATGCTTCTTGCTTAAATGGATGTTTTACACACACACACACACACACACACACACACACAAATAAGGCAGAATAAATATTTTGTAAAATGTACCTTGATGTCAAGTATTCAATCTTCTCAAGTTATACTTTGCACTTGACGGTATCTGAACGAGTTGTGCATCATGAGAGTTTGTAAAGAACACTAAATGATTTTATAAGAATTAATGAAATCATATTATCAAACAGTAATGATATTGGTTTCAGAACAAGGAAGCATAGTTACAGATGTACAAGCACATTCGCACACACCTCCTCAAACTCAGTTACTATGCCATGTACTTCTATTAATCACTTTAAATCCTATCTTCCCAGTGACTTGTGTCCAGATGTTCTCTAGGCAGGTACAGGTTTTGCAGATCCTCTGCTTTGCTCCTCGTGCCGGTTTGTTCAGGAATGACTTCTGTCTGGCCAGTTTACGTCACTTATGAAGAATTCTATCCCTACAGCTACACACATTTAATCAAACCTGAAATGTTTTCTGAGGAAATTTGTGTCAACAAACTGTTCACTTTCATCATGATGATTGTTTATGCAGGATTTGTGAGGATCCCATAAGTTTAGCAACTAGAGAATATTCTCTCCCTCATTCTCCAGTTTGTAAATTTTATCTCTAGTATTCTGTAATTCCATACCAATCTTTCTACATTGGTGTGCTGCACACTTGAGAAAATTTCACAATATTCAGATGCTTGACATCCAAGAATAGGAATTTACTTCTTTTTATGTTGATAATATCTCCCCATCTGATTTTCCTCTTCTTTCTTTGTCTCACTGAGTCTCATATACATATATATATTTTTTTTTTCACCAGTTTGCATTCATCAGTTGCTTCAGCTGGTAACTGGATGGAATTAGTTTGAGGCAGAAATTGGCAGGGATTGATTACTGACAATAAATAACACGCTTACATGTATCTAATATAATGATGGTAGACATTGGTGAAACAGAAGAGGTGTGTAGTTTGGGGATAAAGTCACTTTTTAGAAGTTAAAATCTCTGTCTCTATGCTTTTTTTTAAAAAAAGTTCACATTAAAATAACAAGAATTACACATAACAGCTTTTGAGTGGATTGCAGAAGCTGTGTGCCTAATTTGCAAAGTTACAGAATTTCCTAGCATAAAAGCACTTAAAGAAGCTTGTTGTGTTGAGAGGTTGGCACTGTAAAGGCCAAATTAGTGCAGATGGAAGGTAGAAATACTTGCAGCATATGATCTGGGAAGCAGGTAATGGAAATAAATAGTGGCATAATGGAGAAGGTATTATTGAAAAGCTCAATTTGATGAAACAATTGCTAGATGTTTAATGGGGTAACTCTTTTAAAATTATCCCTCCCAGATAGCATACTTCAAATTTTACTCCACCTCTCCCATGTTTCCTTATTTTTATTTTATTTTTTATTTTATTTTTTTTAATTTTTTTTCAACGTTTTTTATTTATTTTTGGGACAGAGAGAGACAGAGCATGAACGGGGGAGGGGCAGAGAGAGAGGGAGACACAGAATCGGAAACAGGCTCCAGGCTCCGAGCCATCAGCCCAGAGCCTGACGCGGGGCTCGAACTCACGGACCGCGAGATCGTGACCTGGCTGAAGTCGGACGCTTAACCGACTGCACCACCCAGGCGCCCCTCCTTATTTTTAGATAGCTATTGATTTATTGTACTTCTTTCAAATTACCAATTAGATTCATTGCTTTGAATTTAGGGATATTTGAACTGAAAATTAAAAAAAAAAAGCATGTTATTTGGTTTTAACTAACTTTTGTTTTTTAATTTTAATTTTTGAGAGAGAGAGAGAGAGAGCACAAGTAGGGGAAAGGGTCAGAGGAAGAGAGAGAGAATCTCAAGCAGTCTCCATGTGGGGCTCAATCCCATGACCATGAGATTATGACCTGAGCCAAAACCAAGAGTTGGACACTCAACTAACTGGACCACTCAGAAACTCCCTCCCCTTTTTTTGAAGTAGGCTCCACACCTAAACGTGGAGCCCAATGAAGACTTGAACATATGACCCTGAGATCAAGACCTGAGCTAATACCAAGAGTTGGACACTTAACCGACTGAGCCACCCAGGCACCCCTTAACTAGCATAGTTTTTGAACAAAAGTTTATTCTATATTTCCACACCTAAGAACATCCTATAAAATGGCTGCATGAAATACTCAATTAAATGCATTGTATTAATTTCTCCTTTTGTATTATAGTATATAATGTGTTGTAAAAATTCTTGTTGGCAAACTTCTTTTGTATTTCTAATTATTTCCTTAGAACACATTTCTAGAAATGGAAAAACTTGAAAACAAGTCATGAATATATTAATCACATAAGATACATGGAAAATTGTCTTCAAGAAATAACAATAAAAATTTATTTTTCAGACTCAGTGAAATTTACACAAAACTTTTATAATATTAATTATTTTGTAATTGAAAAAATGAATTCAATAAAAGCATAAATGTTAAAGTAAGCATAACTGTATAGAGTTAGAAGCTACTTAATAATTTAATGTGATGACATCATTTAGTTAATGACTCAGTTCAAAACCAGTTCATTGCAATCAGTAGTTATATGTTGGAATACAGGCATATCTGATCTAGATTTTTTCCTTGATATACATTGCATTTCAAATATCAAGTGATATCTTGTAGATATCTTAGAATTACAAATGAAGCGAGTGATATCCTAGACCACTGCCAAGATAAAACTGTATTTTCACAGCTAAAATTGATTTCTTATTGTACCTATCTTAGCTGACAACTTGAATGAACATCTTTATCAGGATGAAAAAACAATAGAATATTTTTCCCAAAGTGACTAATTATTGGAATTGGGCTGACCTTGAAAAGCTAATAAACTCTGTTAGATAACTTTTCTGGCTATATTTAATAGATATAATTATTTAACAAGATGTTTGAGTATGGGCTGTATGAATGAGAAATTATGTGACTCTTTTTTAAGTGAAAATAATAGTTTAATTGTAAACACTGCAGTAAGATGATGAAAGTCCAAGACTACACTCACAGGACTGCATCAGATGTTTCTGGTTATCTCAGCAAACATTTTTATCAATTTCAACTTGTAATTCTTGCCAATGTATATATTCAATGTTTATGTATTTCCTAAAAATATTTTGATATTATCTTCAGTTAAAATTAATCTAGTTTTGCTCTCACATTTGCTGCAATCTGTTTTTTGTTTTCCTTGCCAATTTCCTTCCTTTCTGTCTTCTATCACTCCAAGTAGTGATGCCCTTCACACACACACACACACACACACACACACACATGCATGCACACACACAAATAAAGGATTGTTTCCTTTTGTACTTTACAAATATTGAATCATCCCATATAGAACTTAATTTCTTCCTCAATACACAATGTCACATGAAAATATTTACCATTTACTGGACAAAAACCTGTCCCATTCATGTTAATGAGGTAATTGAACTTTGCCTAAATCTAATATGTATCATCCTTGAATTATGGTAATGGTGTGATTCATTTTTTGATATACAGCTCCAGAATTAAAATTGTTTGGCTTTTGTATATGTAAACTCCTAATTTTAATATACATTGAAAGTTTCTGACAACCGGAGATGTTGAGAGCATCTTTAAATGTGTTTTTGCCATGTTTGTTTTGTGAATTGCCTTGTCAAATCTCATTAGTTCACTTTTCTTTTGGCATTATTGTCTTTTATTAACAACTGATAGAAGTAGTTTCTATATATTGTAGAAAAACTCTTTAATATATGTTTTATAGTTTTCAATCATTTTGATTTCTTTATTTTCATTTCTATGTAATGCTTAAATATAGATTCTCTATTCTCCTTTAACTGAATTTTCTTGTTTCCTTATACTACCAATCATAGGTTTCTGAGTATGTTTGTAAGTTTAGTATATAACAAAAGTTTTTTATATAATTCAGTAAGAAAATTATATTTGTTTTATTTTATTATTTTGGGGGGAAGGTGAAGGAGAAGAGAGAGTGGGAGAGAGAGAGTTTTAAGCAGACTTCACACTCAGCAAAGGGCTAAGTCTTATGACTGTAAGATCATGACCTGAGCCCAAATCTTTACTGACTGAGCCACCTAGTAGCTCCCTCAAAATTATGCTTGCTTTAAAAAATAATTAGCTGTCCACCTGAAATAAAGTTGAATTTTTCCTTACATTATATAAAAATATATCATTTATATTGTTAATATATTTAAACATAAGAAAAAAAGAGTTTTGGGAAAAATATTAAAATATATGCATATTATATATTGTATTTTACACCATAATTTTAAAGGTTTTACATTTAAATCAGAAGAAACACGTATTTTATTAATGCTAGCCACAGCTATTAATAACTGTGTATATTGTATGTATAGAAGAATAAACCAATAATGAATTAATACATGAATGAATATAAATTAAATAATAGTTTAAATAAAGCTAAAGATTTTAATATTTATACAAATTTTTACTCCTTCAGTTACCTACCTTTCTTAAAGTTTTCACAATATTTTTCAAATTTCAAAATATTTTATTTTCTATTTTAGGTTGATCATTCAAATATTCACCAATTCTATATTGCCAATTCTATGTTTTGATTTTCTTACTTTTTTATCAATTTATATTTTAAACTTGATGGAACATTTTAAATATAAGCATTGCTTGCATCTTTTATTTTACTTCATTATCTCTTTTTTTTTTTTCCTTGATTGCCATTTTTCTTTTGTCCTTCTATACCTTGTTATGATATTAATTTTCTCATGTCCCTCAACTCTTTGAGACACAGTTTGGGGTTGTAATCTCTCACAGAGAAATCCTTTTCTACCCACAGACTAACATCCAGCAATAATAGGAGTATGGAAAGCTATTTCAAGTTCCCTTTTACAGGTATAATAGATCTTTTCTGGCTCTTACTCAAATGCTTGGCCTCAGCTCAACTCCTGTGGCCTAGGCTGCAGTTTGCATGATGGCCGTCATAGCCATCAAAGAGTGTATCTGATCTTTGTTGCTACCGGATAAAATGTGGTAACTTCTGATAACAAAGCTGTGGTATAGCTATTAATTTTTGATATCCAGAAATTTTCTTTCTTGCCTTAGATCTTCCAAAAGTATATTTATTGATTGTATCTTGCATTTCTAAATATGTGGAGAGTGAGGTGGAACTTCCTGTGTTTGTTCAGCCAACTTGCCCAGAGATTCTTTATTAACAATCTATAGATAGATATGACATATCACCATATGTATCCAGTGCATAAGCCACAGTTTAGTTTCTTTTAAATATTATTTAGGTACGACCATTAAATTGTTGTTATACTTTATTGCAATCCAAATAATTTATTTATATGGAATTCTCTAGCTCATAATGAAATGGGTCCTCCGGATCTAAATTAGCCAAGCAATCAATCCATGTCAAGTTATTGGAATAAGATGGTCATTAAAATATTTAATCTGGTCTTTTTCTGACCTCTTGTATACTTTTATCTCCCCCGAAATTAAAGCATAAGCTGTACAGATGATTTGTAAATACCACTGTTTGAAATAAAAAGATTTGAGACATGCAAAAGGAGGCTAGCTTTTACAGGAAAATGAAATTCCAGAAATAAGTAAGGAGTTAGTTAGTACTAATCATAATTCGTAGAAATATGTCATAATATTAATTAGAAAAAATAGGAAATGCAACATTCCTGAATTCAGAGGCAATATTGAAAAAAGTGGACACGATAAGGAGAACACATGGTATTTATGAGCTTCAATGGATGAGTGAAACGAGCTCCGAGTCAGAATTCCATTCAAATGGCACAAAGTGTCCAAAGGACACTGAACTGTGCAAACACCACTCCTAGTTGTCCAGGTTCAAGTTACTTTTCTGGTACTAACAAGATATAATTTTTAAAAAGAATAACAGGGGCACCTGGGTGCCTCCATGGGTTAATTCTTGATTCTTGACTTCGGCTCAGGTCGCGATCTTGCAGCTCATGAGTTTGAGCCCCGCATTAGGCTCCGTGCTGACAGCATAGAGCCTGCTTCGGATTCTCTGCCTCCCTCTCTCTGCCCCTTCCTCCCTACCCCTCAAAAATAAATAAATAAACATTAAAACATAAACTAAGAAAGAATATACAAAAGAAGCAAGTAATACGCTTGGCCAGTTTGATCAAATAAAACATTTTGAAAAATTATGTAGTCAAATAGGTAAATTATTTAGTCTCTTCATGTGTGATTTTAATTTGTTTCACTATAGAAAAACCTAGAATTATTGCATGGACAGTAACGATAGTAAGTTTTTTAGTCTCTTGGTGAAATATTTCTGTGTCGCTTGTTCTTTTTGCGTGTGTCACTGCCACTTACTCTCTCCGCTTAATGAGCTTAATAAAACTTCATGAAAGAAACTTCAAACTGAATGAAGCACTTTAAAATGCAAAACAAAGGACAAGAAAGATTGGACAACAGCTGCAGACCAAAAGAAAAAAAAAAAATTCTGGGGACCAGGATGTGGACAGGGCATAAATCTATCACAATGAATATTTAGATAATAGTAAAGTTTACTTGGCAAAGTATGTTGTGTTTCTCCCGTTAGTTGGGAAAAGGCTATTTTGTAATATAATCTGAATTATGTATACACAGATAAATAGATATACATTTCTGTTGTATTTCATAATTCTGAATACATTAAAAGCTTTACTGCAGGGGCGCCTGGTTGGCTTAATCGGTTAAGCATCCGACTTCAGCTCAGTTCATGATCTCATGGTTCATGAGTTCGAGCCCTGCCTCAGGATCTGTGCTGACAGCTCAGAGCCTGGAGCCTGCTTTGGATCTGTGTCCCCCTTTCTCTCTCTCTCTGCCCTCATCTCCTTACTCTCTGTCTCTCTCTCAAAAATAAATATTAATTTTTTTAAAAAAAACTTTATTGCATAAAACTACACAGAATAAATTACTGATTTGTGATGTGGTAGGACCAAAATGAAGGTTGAAGTCTAAAATGTTTATGCATGGTGGGTTTTAGGGATTCCAAGATATTTGTAGAAGGTAAGGTAAGCTAAAGGCAACTGAAATCATCACAGAGTTTAAAATTCAATTGCACGGGCTTTTCTGAAATTCAGATTTTCATGCAATCTCTCTTTGTGAAAGCATCATTGTTAGATTTAATTTACAAAGAGATTTAATGCCACATTAAAAATAAATAAATAAATATAAGGAAGAGTTACAGTGAAAACTAAGTTAAGGTTAAAAAACACCCTAAAGTCATTGGACATATTTAAAACATTAATAAATCAGTTTAAGGTCAATAAAAACCTATGATGTATTCTGAATTACAGATTTTTTATGAAAGAATACTAATTCTACACTTAACAAACCTGATTAACAAAATGTCTTCTAGCTGAACATATTGTTTTAATATAAGAAAAAAGTTAATTAATGACATGCTGCTAAATTTTTTAAGGTGAATTACTCAGCGTGGTTCTAAAGATGAGAGCTTGAGCCCAAGTTTGTATGGTATGGCCATAGTAAATTACCTCTCAAACCTTAATATCCTAGTTAGAAAAATGAGGACTAACAATTTCATTTCTTCCATCTCCATTGTTCTTTGGGGCAGTCCAAGAAATTTCATGCATAGAAAAACTGTAAAATCATGTACACTGTTAGTTTCTGTTCTTATTAGTTGTCTTCTGTTCTGGGTGGTGATAACATATATATTATGCCCTTCAAGATATTGTGGAGTAATTATAAACATGTTATTTGTACTGGCTTTTGGAACATATTACTTCTTTATAAACACAGAGAGACTGAAATATTATCGGCCAGTCTTTTTATAAACATGACTGGCTCTTCACTCAAGCTGTCAACAAGTGTTATAAAACTTTGAATATTTCTTTCTATTTTTGCCATAATTAGCAGATGTAAAGTCAACCCATATTCATTGAGAATGAGAAACAACTTTAAATAATGTTGGGGTTAATTGGAATATTCAACAAATAGCCTCTCAACTTTCCCTCTGTTTGGAGAAAGACATGTTTTCTGTCCAAAGGACTCTGGGGTTGGTCATGTGAGTTACTTTGCATGACAGTATGAGGGAGGAATAATGTGAACAAAGGATCAAAGTGCGTTCCAATGATTTGGCCAGTTTTTGGTTTCTAAACCATCCTCCAGGCAATTGCTGTTACTCAGTCCGTGACTCAGACAGAGGCATGTGCTTAACCCAACAAAAAGAGCCTGAAACCAAGCCAGCCTAGATCGGCCAAAGTGCAGCACTTGCCTTGTAAACACAGAACCAAGTAGTAAACACTTGGTATTTTAAGATATTAAGTTTAAAATGATTGCTACTCTATATCACTGCAGCAATAAATGATTGATACAAATAACTAGTCCAAATGTTCTAAATTCAAAAATGGATTAAACGTTAGTGTGTGAAGATAAAAGTTCTGTGTTGGGAGATAATCCTCCATGTCTAGTATTTTCGCACATCTTGTAAGCAGAGGCACCAACAGCTTTTATTACAGACTAGATTTCCAAGGATGTTTATAGAGCAATCAACCTTAGAAGATAAGTTGACTTGTTATCTTACACTGAGAGTAAAATCCTAGACACTTCATGACAACATAACCAAGATTTAATATTCGGGGATAAAGGTCTGTTCTACACATTCGATCATAAAAATGTACCTAATTCACAAAAAAGGCATAATTATTATAGTTCTGTGCAATTAATTATCAAAAATAAAAGACCAATATAATACAGCAGATTAAACTTGAGATGTAAGTGGGATTCTATATATAATTACTATATATATATATATATATATATATATATATATAGTAATGTATAAAGAGTTTAAGTCTAAGTTTAAAATGTATAAAGAGTTTAAGTCTTAGAAGTAGTTTGAAATTTTGTTAAATCTGAAAATTTTCTTGTCAAGTACTCATTGTCTAAGGAGAATCCCAAAGTAAACTTGTTTAATCACCGAAAATTACATATTAGTAAATAATACAAGAGTAAGGATTTACTGTAGTTTCAAAGTCAGACACAACAGGTTTTCCAATTTGTATATATTGCTGAGATGTGGAAAAGGGAAAGACGGTATTTAAATATAGAATACCAATTTCAATATCACTTCATAAATTATATAGTATATTATTAGATACATATTCCATTACAGACTTCAAATAATTTAGGTACTAAAAGGAAACAAACGAAAATGTTGTGTGCCAGTATATGTTTACTGACACAAGTATGTAGGTTGTATAGTTGGTATTCCCTGCTAAAGATTTCCTCTTGTATCTAATTTTCATTCTATATTTTAAGTTTTTTTTCCTTCTGCTTTGTGTTGGAATATAGCTTTTCTTTTTTTTTTTTTAATGTTTTATTTATATTTGAGAGAGAGAGACAGAGCATGAGTGGGGAAGGGGCAGAGAGAGACGGAGACAGAATCTGAAGCAGGCTCCAGGCTCTGAGCTGTCAGCACAGAGCCTGATGTGGGGCTTGAACTCATGAACCACGAGATCATGATCTGAGCTGAAGTCAGACGCTTAACCGACTGAGCCACCCAGGCGCCCCGGAATATAGCTTTTCTACACACGGACTGTCATATTTGACAACTAAGATATCTGTTGAAGCAGCTTCTCCATATTTTGTTACACACAATGCAAGTGTTGTTTCTCTGCAAGATAAATGACTATTACAGCTCATGCCACTGTGTAAAACACACGGATGCTGTGTGTATGCTCAAAGGCCCAAAGTTTGGAGATTAAAAAAAAAATAATGGTGTTTTTGATGCTTTGCTTATAAAAATAACGAAATCTCTCACTGAATATGGCTATACCGAGATTTATTGATTTGACTATTTTATCATTTCCATGTCTAAATCTCAGAGCCAAACCCCAACCCATAAGTTACTAATCAGAATTTAAGCACATGTTTTGTTAAAAGACAAGGAATATGAATTCAAAATACTTTAGTACTTAAGATTAAGTAGTATTATTGACCACTTTGATTTTTTTGAAAAAGCTCATGTCAAGAAGAAAGGTTATGACATATAACTTTTTCATGTTTTTCTTCCTTCATTCCATGTATTCCTATACTTATTCATATATTTGTAAATTCATTCATCAAAATTATCATTTGTTGGGTTCTAGAAGTTTAAAAAAAACTTCTATGTAGGTAGATACTGAAAAACAGTTTTGATTTAGTTCCATGTAGGTAAATATCTTCTGTGGGCATTGATTCTGATAGTCTTACATCCCAAACTGTCCCTATTTGAAAATCAGGCAGATGTGGGCAGTGTTCCTCATATCTCACAGCCTGAAAACTCACAGACACTCAGTATTTGTTTTTGTAAAGATTGAATGAATACATCATGGAACAAATAGGAAAATGTATAGGTTGAAAAATTGCTAACTTAAGGGGTGCCTGGGTGGTTCAGTTGGTTAAGTGTCTGACTGGAGCTCAGGTTATGACCTTGCAGCTTGTGGGTTTGAGTCCCACATCGGGCTCTATGCCGACAGCTCAGAGCCTGGAACCTGCTTCAGGGACTGTGTCTCTCTCTCTCCCCCTCCGTTGCATGTGCTCTCTCTCAAAATAAATAAATAAACATTTGAAAAACATAACTAACTTTAGAATATTGCTTTACAGCGAACAGAACACCATCTTATATGTTTTTTACATAAGCATTAAACACTTATTCATTTATGAATACACTAATGACTAAATATGTATTCATAAATACTTGTTAACTAATTTTCTATTCTTTATTTGCATATTAATCTGAAGTCAGCAAAGACTAGATTAAATAGACTCTAAAGAAAAGTAAAATTTATCCATGAACAGATAGACCCCCCTTGTGACCTACTTATTCATATTCTTCAGGAGGCCATAAAGATTTGTCTGCTCAATGCTAAAAAAATAGATTATATTCCTCTTATTCTCCTGTATTACTATCCTCCAAAATCAATACATTATTTCAGAATTATATACAAAGTGAAAGGAAACTCAATAAATGTGTTCATTGGTAAATATAATCATTACAAAATTGAGTAGTCTTTATAATCTCTCAGATTACTCTGATATCCATTAACATCATTAGCTGAACAACAGTGGTGTGTAGGGAGGCCAACAATTAACACTCTCCACTTGCACAAGAGAAAAACTGAACTCAGAGAATTACATTGCTTCCCCATGGTCCTCCATGGTTAGTAAATCATAATCTTGGAAGGGAGGCCTCATTTTATTATTTGAAGACCAGTATTATTCTAATTCGTCTGTTGTAGCAATGTTGTTTGTTGTCTGTACTAAGATATCCTTAGTTTTTAATTTAATTATTTTTTTTTGCTTATTACCCAGTCCAACCCAACTAGGAAGCCAGACTGGAGAATCCAGGCAAGTGCAGAGCCCATCCAGGCACTGTGATTAGGCAGGAAACTGAGGCAGCAGTCCTATCCAATTGTTCCCAGCCAGCAGCTCACCCCCCTTGTCTCACCCCAAAATAGACCCAAATAGCAAGCCCCATCTGCCCAAGGAATCTACTCACTGATTCATCCAGAACCACAAATAGGTTGAACCTAAAAATGACAATATTGACGTTCATTATAATTAAATTAAGGACAGAAAAAAGTTTGAAAGTAGCAAAGAAAAAGTGACACATTACGTCCAGTGTAGCCCCATCAGACTATAGGAAGATTTGTCAACAGACTCTTGACAAACCAGGAGAAAAGGGGATGATAGATTAAAAATATTGAAAGAAAAAAAAAAACTATCTACCAAGATTATTATACTTGGTAAAGCTGCCCTTCAGAAATAAAGGAAAGATGAAGGTTTCTTTAAACAAACAAAAGCTGAAGGAGTTCATCATCTCTAGACCTGTCTTAGAAGAAATGCTAAAGATGAGCTTTCAACAATAGCCAAACTGTGGAAAGAGCCTAAATGCCCATCAACTAATGAATGGTTCAAGAAGATGTGGTTTATATATACAATGGAATACCACTTGGCAATTAGAAAGAATGAAATCCTGCCATTTACAGCAATGTGGATGGAACTGGAAGGTATTATGCTGAGTGAAATAAGTCAGTCAGAGAAAGACAGACATCGTATGTTTTCACTCATTTGTGAATCTTGAGAAACTTAATGGAAGACCATGAGGGACAGGAAGGGGAAAAAAATAGTCACAAACAGGAAGGGAGGGAGGCAAACCACAAGAGACTCTTAAATACAGAGAACAAACTGAGGGGGGAGGGGGGGAGAGGAAAATGAGTGATGGGCATTGAGGAGGGCACTTGTTGGGATGATCACTGGGTGCTGTATGTAAGCCAATTTGACAGTAAATTATATTAAAAAAAGAATAAATGCTAAAGAGAGTTTTTCAAGCAGAAATAAAAAGATACTAATTAAAATTGTGAAACATATGAATGTATGTGTAAAACTCACTGATAAAGAAATATGTTTACTCAATGGTAAATATATAGTAAAAACCAGATTCTCTAATATTGTAATGGTGTATAATACACTTATAAATCTAGTTTAAAAGTTTAAAAAGCAAAGCAAATTTAAAATAACCATAACTGTAATAATTTTGTTATTGGATGCACATATGAAAAAATATGTAAACCGTAGGGGCGCCTGGGTGGCTCAGTCAGGTAAGCATCTGACTCTTGATTTTGGCTCAGGTCATAATCTCACAGTCTGTGAGATCCAGCCCCACATTGGGCTTTGTGCTGACAGTATTGAGCCAGTTGAAGAGTTTTTCCTTCTCTCTCTGACAGTAAATAAGTAAACTTTAATTTATTTAAGTGAACTTTTAATTTATTAAAACTATATGTAAACTGTAATATCAATAACCTAAAATGTGAGAGGGATGGGAGTAAAAGTATAAAACTTAGGCATACTATTGAATTTAAGATGATAGCAGCCCAAAGTAGTGGATTATAAATGCAAAGTATCAAGATAACTGCAAAGGAAAACCAGTAGAAGTTACACAAAAGATTAAGATAAAGGAGACAGATCATATTACTACCAAAAACATCACCAAAACACACATATAGAAGATCCAACAATATGCTGCTAATGATCCACTCACTTTAATTTTACAGATACACCTACACCGAGAGTGATAGAATTGAACCAGACATTTCAAACAAATGGTAACAAAAAGAAAGCAGGGCTGGCTGCCCCTATAGCAGACAAAATAGACTTTGAGCTGAAAATGGTTATAAAAAAAAGACAAAGGAGGTTATTATCTAATGATAAAAGGGTCAATCCTTCAAGAAGATGTAGCAATTGTAAATATACACCAACACTAAAGCACCTAAACATATTAATGCATAAAGCAAATACTAACAGAACTAGAAGAAGAAATAAAGATGCAATAATAGTTGGTGACTTTACTACTCCACTCTCAAGAAAGGGTAAATTATCCAGACAGAGAATCAACAAGGAAACAGTAGATTTGAACATTATAAATCAAATGGACCTAACAGACATATACAGAATATTCTATACAATGACCACAAAATATGTATATTCTTTTCGACATCACATGGAACATTTTCTAGGATAGATCGTATGTTAGGCCACAAAACAAGTTTTAGCAAATTTAAAAAGATTGAAATCATATCATGTGTCTTTAATGACCACAATATATGAAACTAGAAGTCAATAACAGGAGGAAATTGGAATATCCACAAATACATGGAAATTAAACAACTCACTACTGAACAACTAATGTTTTTAAAAAATTAATTAAAAAGGAAAAAAGAATCTTGAGATAAACACAAATGGAAACAAAATGTTCTAAAACTGATAGGATGCAGCAAAACAGTTATAAGAGGGAAGTTTAGAGCTATAAACTCATGCTTTAAGAAAATAGAAAGATCTCAGGGGCACCTGGGTGACACAGTCAGCTGAGCGTCCGACTTCGGCTCAGGTCATGATCTCCCAATTCATGAGTTCAAGCCCCGCGTCAGGCTCTGTGCTGACATCTCAGGGCCTGGTGCCTGCTTCAGATTCTGTCTTACTCTCTCTCCGCCCTTCCCCTGCTTGTGCTGCTCTGTCTCTCTCTCTTTCTCTCTCTCTCTCAAAAATAAATAAACATCAAAAAAATTTAAAAAAAGAAAATATAAAGACCTCTAATAAACAACCTAATTTATCTATCTAAAAGAACCAGATATGAACACACTAAGCCCAAATTTAACAGAAGGCAGGAAACAATAAGGGTTAGGGCAGATATAACTAAAGGGGAAAATTGGAAAACAATAGAAAAGATTCACAAAGCTGAGTTCATTCTTTGAAAAGAAATGAAAATTTGGCAATCTTTTAGCTAGACTAACCAAGAAAAAAAAAAAAAGGAGAAAGAACGCAAATAACATCACAGAAACACAAAGCCTCATAAGAGACTACTGTGAACAACTATACATCAATAACGTAGACAAATGAAATTTTAGAAGAAATGAAAAAAAATTTGTATAAACATACTGCCTGCCAAAACCAAGTCAGAAAGAAATAGAAAATTTGAACAGAACAGATTGAATCAGCAACCAAAAACCTCCCAAGGGAGAAGAGTCCTAGGAACAGATAGCTTCACTAGTAAATTCTACCAAACATTTAAAGAAGACTTAATGCCCATCCTCAAACCCTTCCAAAGCACTTCATTTTTCCTGTAAGTTTCCATTGTTATTTACCTTCTGACCTGTATACTATTCTCTCTCTCTTTTACTATCATTGATTTCTGGTAAACATTTGTCTACTGAATGCTAACCAGTAAATGCCAAAAAAGATTAAAATAATGGAAAGTAAAATACATATCATTACAAAAGAAAGTTTTAATTTGTTGATGTGTTGCATATGTTTAAAGGAGAATTCTACAATGAAGTTTTTATATTATTTGACCAAATTCCATTAATGACACTGCAACCCCATGAGATATAGGTAGTTTGGTAAATACTTATTTCGATCACCAACAATTGCTAATGATAATTTTGGAAATTTCTCAATGAAACTATTGGCTTTCAGTGATGTACTAGTTTCTTATCTAACTTTAGAATAAACATAATTATGTAATAGAATTACATAATAATTGTAATAATGATCTTTTACATTGACCCTTAATGTACAATCACAGGATTGTCTCTGTCTTCAGAGTTTTCTTTGTGCTTTCTGGCTCAGAGTCATTTGTTTCTTTCCACAGTGTCCAATCTTTTCATTTTTTAATTTAAATTTTAGTTAGTTAACATACAGTGCAATATTGGTTTCAGAAGTAGAATTCAATGATTGATCACTTACATACAATGCCCAGGGCTCATCACAAATACGCTCCTTGATACCCATCAGGCATCCAGCCCATACTCTACTCACTTCTCTCCATCAACCCTCAGTTTGTTCTCTATCTTTAAGAGTCTCTCATGGTTTGCTTCCCTCTCTTTCCCCTCACTCCCATACGTTCATCTGTTTTGCTTCTTAAATTCCACATAAAAGTGAAATTATGTGGTATTTGCCTTTCTCTGATTGACTTATTTTGCTTAGCATAATACATTCTATCTCTATGCATGTCACTGCAAATGGCAAGCATTCATTCCTTTAGATGGCTGGATACACCATTGTCCAATCTTAAAGGACATTTGAATCATGAATCTAAAATTCTGCTACTTTTCCAGTTTACTGTACTCCATAACCATGGCATGGTTTTGTACCGTTTTACTTTTGAGATATGAACTGATTCCTTTTTGTCTCCAATTTATTTGGAACAAATACATGTTCTACCAGTTCTACGACAAAACTCTTCTTAGATAGGAGCCTGACATCATTAAACATTTTATTAAATTAACTTGGAGGTTTGAAAAGGTGCAAGAAAGAAATTCTGCAGCCATGCATACATCCTTCCTAACTAACATGCGATCCTCAAAGTAAGGCCTCTTGGGTTTTTCCACATGGAACAGTTTTTCATTTTAGAGTAAATCTGATACTTGTTGCTTAGGTAATGTTATCATCAAAATGAAAAAATGTCATTTAGTTGTGTGTGTATGTGTATGTATCAGGCTATTGATTTTTTCTGGTGGACAACAGAGTGTTTAAATCATGCAATATGATATTTCTTTAGCTCAGAGCTATTTTCCTGTTGTATGTAAACTTCTTCAATTCCATTTTCCTTTGTCTTCTAAAATCAATATACGTAATGGCTTATTATATCTCCATTTCTGACATGTGTTTCTGTCATCTTCTCACTGGTTGTTTTAATCTATTTACTTTTTTTCTAAATTCTGGGTAAGTATATCTTTTACATTACATTTTTTTCTGTATGTTGTTTCTGATATAAACTTCTAATAATACTAATATTGATGCTAAAACTATATTGTTTTTTAAACTAAGTCCTTACCATTTTTTGTTTTTACTTTTTTCCTAATTCTCAATCATCTTCTCTTTTAATTCAGCAGTATTCTTATTACATTTTTTCCTCTCTTATCATATATAATCTATTCTTCTAAAATTTAATAATGTGCCAAGCAGATACTTTTTAATTTGTTTTTTACATTGTTAATTTGTTTAACTTTTTTATTTGTTCTGTGTTCAATACTAAATCTATTTCAAAATACAACAGCTATGTATTAATAATGTCAAAGGTGTATTTTCCTTTATGTTGTAGGATCATACCATAATACCCATTCTGATTTTATTTCTCATTAGCCCTGTTTATCCATCTGTGAATGAGAGAACTAGTCAGGCCTGATGGTTTCCATAAATAGGTGTATGGATTATCTTATCTTCACTTCCTAAATATGTGTTTGCTTTATGAATCCTACTTCCTGACAATTTCTGGTAGGCTGATAAGTATACACAGCAAACTCTCAGGTATTTTTCCAGATGTCTATTTAGTATATGAATTGACTCCTCTAAAAAGGAATCTATTTCTAATCCCATTAGAAATGTTCAGGATTGGATTTCATTTCTGAATAATATGAATGAGTCTGCAGTTTAGTGTTCGGTCTCTTGATTTCAAAAAAGTAAATGAGAACTATAAATCCCAGGGTATATTGTCACAACAATTTATTCAGTTCCACTCTCTTTTCATTGTGACCTTCCACATAGGAAGTGACTTGTCTTCCTACATAAACTGAAGTTTTATTACCAAGAGTTGATTTTTTAGGAAGTTACTGACTGGCGAATGAAAGAATGTAATGTTCCTGGCTACCCTAAAAAAAGCAACTGAGTATATACCAATGGGGAAAGACAGGCATAGGAGTTGATGAGGCTGACTGTAAGATATAAAAATATAAAGGAATCGAGGTAAAGGGAATGAGATAATCTACTACATTCTAGTTCATCCTACTTGTTCCAAGTATTTCCCCCAGGATGCCTATAAATAAACTTGTGCCTTCAAACTGAACCAGACAGCCTGAGTTTGCATAAAAACCTTGCCACTTTTCTAATGGAATGATCTTGTATAAATTATATTACCTCTCTTTACTATAATTTACTTATTTGTAAAATCCACTTAATAATTATACCTCTCTCATGAAGGTTATAATTGTATCTATGAAGGTTAAATGAGCTAATACTTGTAAATGTTTAGATTAGTAATAAATTCTGAGTTATTTAATGGTTGTGTAATATATAAATACATATCTATCAGACATATCTCTCAACTTTTTTAGTGAAAGGTGAAGTGTTTAAAACATATTTTTCTAGTGATATTTAAAATCCAGTATCTCCTAAGCATTTATTGACACATATATTTAATAATACTTTAGTCCTCAATATATAACATTTGTATTAGATCTAGATTTAGATAATTCAGATATTTATCTAAGTGTCTCCCAAGAGAAATTCCTGAAATACAACCCTTTAAGTTTTTTTATTCCTTTTTGAATTATAGCTCATATAAAGCAACTATTGTAGCACTTAGGTAGTGATGTTTTTTCCCTGCTACTTTCTGCAGGATATTTTTTCAAGCGGAAAATTATTTCAAATGAAGCCAACTCAGGATAGGGCTGCCTATAGAGAATTGTAAATAGCATGTATGGCATGTAAAAATGTTGTACTTAGATATTCACATAAATATTTAAAATGAAGAGGTTCTCCGGGGAGGTCATAATCAAACTCAGACATAATCAATCAAAAATCACTTGATATAGTGGAGTCATATTTGGCACTCTATTTTTCAGAAATTAAGGATGCGATATATTCGTCAGGGTTCAAAATTCCTCGTATGCCCAATGCTCTTTATTATGTCATATAAAATTCATGTGTGTGTAACATTTTTTCTTAATTAGTTTAGATAATAGTCTTTTAAGTAGTATTTCCTGAACCTGATATGGGACAATTAAGCTCTCTGATCAAATTATCCTGGTCTTGGGGCGCCTGGGTGGCGCAGTCGGTTAAGCGTCCGACTTTAGCCAGGTCACGATCTCGCGGTCCGTGAGTTCGAGCCCCGCGTCAGGCTCTAGGCTGATGGCTCGGAGCCTGGAGCCTGTTTCCGATTCTGTGTCTCCCTCTCTCTCTGCCCCTCCCCCGTTCATGCTCTGTCTCTCTCTGTCCCAAAAATTAAAAAAAAAAAAAAAAAAAAAAAAATTATCCTGGTCTTTCTTAAGGTCTTCTTTTAAGCAAACTTCAATTTTTTTTTTTGTTTTCTTTGTTTCTTAATGAAACTGCTAATGAGAGTTTTCTCTTAATAGTCGTGTAAATCCCGTTGAACACATATAACTTCAACTATGTTTATTCAGATGAGTCCTGTTCAGTTCATTTAAAAAATCTAAAGATGTTCAATTATTGATGGTGTCTATATACACACATCGATTTAACTGTTTTGATGGAATTTTCTAGTCATTAACCTGTTACTAAATGTGTGATAGACTAAATTGCTCAGTGAATCTATTTTATGGAGAGCAAAATCAGGAGAGAGCTTTCATCTGTTTTGTATAGATGACCAACTTTTTCATAAATTCTAGTATCATTTTAATTTTCTATTTCATATTTTTCCCATAAGAAGAGATTAAATCTTTTAATAAATAAACTGATTGAATGAATTGTTTTACTAATCAAAGTCACTACTCAATCCAGGAGCTGGTGGCAGAAATAGCTTATAAAATGATTTCCGACACTTGTCAAGCACATAATTATCCCTTCTTAAAATTGGGTTTTTTAACATTGTGTGTCAAGATATATCAATTTAAAAAAATGGATTTTAAAAACCAGAAACTGTTTGAAAGAAGAGTTTTAGGAAAAGAAACATGTTACTGTGGGAAGTGAAGATGGACATTAGGAGGCATCCCAGAATAGAACCAATGATTTGAGCATTGTCTAGAGACGACAGTCAACCTTGTGGGTTCACAAAATTGATCTTGTTAGAACTTTGAATTGATCAGACTCAGAAAAATTGACTTAGAACTAAACTGATTGAATTATAGATAAACCAGAGGACCAATTTAAAAGGAAAAATGTAATTTTCAAGAGATTTGTGTCATTTGGCAAGTACTTTATTTACTGAAAAAAAATTACCAACCAATATTTGTTAGGTCCCTCCTATATGTCATGCACTGGGCATGTAATATTTAAAAAAGATACACACGTTCTGTACTTTCAAAGACATTTCACATTAAAAGGGATAATGACTATTATGCCACAGAATTTCAGGAAAAGCATAGTGTAACTTTGGAAAAATTAAGTTATATACTTTAAGCTTTATGAACTATGAGAGCACAGTACACATGCCTCTACCACATAGAAATGCTTCTAAACCCAGTTGAGTCCTTGAGACAGGATTTTGTGGAGTACTACGTTACAATGCTGTCAATGTGTTTCTCTCTCTTTTTTTTTTTTTTTTTTAACGTTTTACTTATTTTTGAGACAGGGGGAGACAGAGCATGAACAGGGGAGGGTCAGAGAGAGGGAGACACAGAATCTGAAACAGGTTCCAGGCTCTGAGCTGCCAGCACAGAGCCCGACGCGGGGCTCGAAATCACGGACTGTGAGATCATGACCTGAGCCAAAGTCGGCCGCTTAACTGACTGAGCCACCCAGGCGCCCCTCTCTCTCTTTTTTTTAAGACATAAAAGTCCTTTCAAAGATCTCACAAATATCACCAAAAAAACACAAAACAAAACAAAACAAAACAACAACAACAAAAAACCCAACCAAACCCATAGCTATAAAACACTGTTTCTCCAGCACTGCATGCTGACCCCCAATTTCCTCAAGTTTATTTTTAGAGAACCTAGTGGTATTTCCCGTTTGCTCCTCAAATTGGTCCCCTTGACTCTATCATGGGATCTATCATTTTTCTCCTTTGTTACTCAGCCCCTTATACATGTACATGGTATGTTTCTATTGCCCCCAGTCCCCCCCAAAAATAGCGTTATTGAGTAAACCACAAAGATATTACCGTGAGGTATTATATAATGTTCAAAATGTCAGTGTTTACATTGAACACATCAATTCCCAATGTCCCACTAACTACTGGATGCCATTGACCTGCCCCTGCCGGTATCTATGTTGGGCTTGCGATGCCTGAATACAAAGGCTGTTAACAGTTGCAGATACCAATATTATTAATGGCTTATTTTTAATGTTTCATAGTTTTTAATTCAACATATGTTGAACTACATGTGTGAGCGCGCGTGCGCACGCATCTGTGTATATGTGTACAACTTGTTTTTGTTGTAATTGTTCTACCTATGAGTAAAACACAAACTCTACACGCTGAGGAGCAGCATTTGGAGAACACTACTCTGTCCTTTTAATGCCCCAAGCTCTTAACAATTAATTGTGCACCTTAAATCTCTCTGCCTTGAATCCTTCCCCTGAGGTTACTCTGTTCTACATGTAGTGATAGTGGGCTTGTCCTAGGAGCTCTGGATATTTCTGAAGTTTAGGGTAACCATAAATAATTCTTAAAATTAAAACCCAGCTATATGACAATTAAATTAATTTGGAATATTTTTATACAAATGTATTTCAATGCTTGGAACCATTTATCACTTATAAATTGATTTTTCTGTATTTGATATGATTCGTTATATTGATTCACTATATTGTCATTCTTTCTCTTGTTTCTGAGATTTTGGAAGTCACTTCACTATCTCCTTTGTGCTGTCAGCCACAAATGTTTGCAATTTAGCAATTTTTTACAGTAATTATGTTTAATTTGAAAGCTTATTATCACTTGATATCATATTCTTAAAAGCATATACATTATTGCGTGACTTCATCACATAAATTTATATTTTTTCTTTAAAAACTATTTTACTTTAAAAAAATTTTTCTCTAAAAGGTTTTTTTTTTTTTAGTTATGTTCTCTTTCTTTTTTTTAGTTCATTTTTTCCAATTTCATTAGGATGTAACTAACACATAATATTGCATAAATTTAAGGTTTACAACATGATCTGATATATGTATTTATTGTGGAATGGTCACCACAAGAAGTATAGTTAACATCCATCACATCACATAGTTACAAATTGTTTCTTTCATGATAAGAACTTTTAAGATCTACTATCTTATCATCCCTCAAATGTACAATACAGCATTGTTAACTATAGTCATCATATTGTATGTTTCATCCTCAGAACTTATTTAATCTACAACTAGAAGCTTTTGCCTTTTGACCACATTCTCCCAATTTTCCCAGCCCACACCTCCCTACCTCTGGCAACCACCAACCTGATCTCTGTTTCTATGAGTTTACTTTTTAAATTCTACATACAGGTGAAATTATATGGTATTTGTCTTTCTCTGTCTCATTTGTTTCACTTACCATAATGCCCTCGATGTCATTTCTTGATGTTACAAGTGGCAGACTTTTCTTATTTTTATGGCTGAATAATGTTATATTATATACGTAATATAATATATAATTACATAAAATATTATATGTAATATATAGTGTATATATGTGTATACAAAATACATTATAATATATAATACATAATCATATAAACACATCTTTTCCCATTTGTCTGAACTTAGATTGTTTCCATGTTCACTATTGTACATAGTGCTGCAAGGAACATGGTGTGCAAATATCACTTTGGAATAATGATTTCGCGTCTTTTTGATGTACATACAGAAGTGGAATTTCTGATTGATAGTTCTATTTTTAATTTCTTGAAAAACATCCATACTATTTTCCATAATGACTGTATCAATATACATTCGTACCAACAGTTTACAGGGGTCCCCTTTCTCTATTTCCTTGCCGCCACTTTTTATATTTTATCCTTCTGATGATAGCCATGCTAATAGATGAGAGGTGATATCTCATTGTGGTTTTGTGGTTTTAATTAGCATTTTCCTGATGTTGCTGATGTTGAGTGCCTGTTCATGTACCTGCTGGTCATTTGAATATCTTTGGATAAATGCACGTCTCTTTGGGTACTTTGACAATTTTTAATTGGATTATTTCGTGTTTGTTTTCTTTCTTTCTTTCTTTCTTTCTTCTTTTCTTTCTTTCTCTTTCTTTCTTTCTTTCTTTCTTTCTTTCTTTCTTTCTTTCTCTTCTTTCTTTCTTACTCTATTGAGTTATATGGGTATCTTCTACATTTTGGATATTACCTCCTTATTAGACATGTGGTTTAAAAATATTTTCTCTCATTCCATAGGTTTTCTTCTTGTTTTGTTTATTATTTTGCTGTGCAGAAACTTTTTAGTTTGGTATAATTCAATTAACAGAATGAAAAGCAACACACAGAATGGCAAAGAGAAATATTATATGATCTCTTATGTGGAGTGTAAAACATCAAACCCATAGAAACAGAGTAACATAGAAACATAGAAACAGAATTATCATTGCTGGGGGCTGAGAAGTAGGGGAAATAGGAAGACATTGGTCAAAGTGTATAAACGTTTAGTCATAAGATGAATAGTTTCCAGGGATCTAATGTACAACATAGAGACCTAGTTAGCAATACTGTATTTTATATACGCAAGAGTAGATTTTATATTTGTTGAAAGAGTAGTTCTTCAGTGTTCTTACCGTAACAGCAACAATAAGATGGCAGTTATGTGAGCTGAAGGATGTGTTAACTAACCTTATTATGGTAATCCTTTCACAATATATGCATGTATCAAATCATTACACTGTACACCTTACACTTCTTAACACTTAATATCATTTGTCAATTATATGACAATAAACCTGAAAAAATGTTTAAATCTTTCAAAACATTGAACTTAGATGAAATGTACCTTGACATAATAAAGGCCACATATGACAAGCACACAGCTAACATAGTTAGCGGTGAAAAGCTGAAAGCTTTTTCTCTATGATCAGGAACAAGACAACAACATCCTCTCTTGCCACTCTTGTTCACTGGAAGTCCCAGCCAGAACAAATAGACAAGACAAAGAAATAAAAAGCACCTACACTGGAAATACAGAAATAAAATTGTCTCTGTTTGCGGATGAAATTACATTGTATACACAAAACCCTACAGACTCCACCAGAAAACCTGTTAGAACTAATAAATGAGTTAAGTAAAGTTGGAAGATACAGAATCAGTATACAAAACTGGACAAATTAATATTATGAAAAAGGCCATGTGACCCAAAGAGGTTGACAGATCCAATGAAGTCCCTATCAAGATACCAATGACACTTTCCAAAAAAGGAAAAAAAAAAAGAAAAATAGAAAAAAATCTAAAATATTGTTTTGCACATTATTGGACCTCAACAATATTTGTTTACTAAATAACATGTAAGAAAAATAACCAGCATCACAGAAGAAAAAAATTAATCAAATGATATTAACAGACAATTCAGGGAAAATATCAAAAATAGCAAATACATATGAAAAAATTATTTGCATATCTTTGTGCACGTGCGCACACACACGCACACACACACGTGTGCATGCACACAAAAGAGATCTTGGGGAAAATGGCTGTCAGAGAAGATAAGGCAATTATTTTAAAGGTTTTATGGTTCAGCTTTCTGTTTTAGACTTGCAATGACCCAAAAGGAATTCTGCCAAGGCTAGATCAGTGGAAGAGAATTTATGGTATTCAGAGTGCTCAGAGAGAATTGTCTCAGTCATTCCCAGAAGAGGTTGTGAGTTGACCCGTGACATTGGCATCTTTGTACTAACTTGGATGCCTCATCCCTTTTTCCTTTCTCTTACCTGCAGAGCAACTTTTTTTTTCCTTCTAGTTTGGAAATGCCTGTCTTACCAAAGGATTATAAAGACTAATTAGCTTACAAATGAGAAACCAAAAATCAAGTGGTTCTTCTAAAATAACCACCGTCTGTCTTTAGAGAAGAATTAAACTAAGAAAAAAAAAAGGTTAAGCTTGAAATGGTAAGTTACATGAATTCCACTGGTGAAAACCAGAACTTGGAAAACTGTGTTTACATTTCCAGAAAAGAATTGCCTGATCATGATGTCTGGTGGTTGCCTCAATGCTGAAAATGACTTTTCATCATAAATGTATTTTTCTGACATAACATTTCCAGCCCCTAAAAAGATGATTACTGAGAATTCCTTGCAGGTATGTTATGGATTACAATAAAGGTACACAGATTGTTGCTCTTGAGTTGACAGAACATGGCTGGAAAAGTAATACTGGAAAATGCTACCCTGCTTTGTGTGTGATGCCTGACATGCTAAATGTATCACCCACACCTGTATGGTAGTGATTAATGGCGAATATGCAGTAATCCAAGACCTAAGTCTAAGCCTGGGGAGGATAATTTATGGAAGTTGTTTTTTTACCAAAGAATGATCTGCTGAAGAAATTTAATGCCTGATAACGTCGCAAGTATCATGCTAGAGTTTATCTCTAGCCTCAGGCGTAAGATGATGTGGTTATAAAAATATTTATGAAATCTCATTTACACCAACATGGCAATATTCACCATTATTTTTAATGTACAATTTTTCTTCAGATTTTTATTGAAATAATTTAGTGTAAGGTTGAAAAAAACACTTTTGCAGGATAGAAAAGTTTGTAGAGTATAAAAAGAACAAGAAAGTATTAATTTTTCAAAATTGTCTATTGCTTTATGGTCAATAAGTGTTTGTCCTACAATTTATGAATAAGATGAATAGTGAACAAGTAAATAAATATCAGCAGAGAAATCATATATATTAAAGGTTGTATTTGTTATATACTGGTTCTGGAACTGAATAATATTCAAGAGCTAAAAAAAGGCAAGAGGTCAGACATGATACACAGCTCTAATAGTCTTCCTTACCATTAAAGACACAAACAAACAAACAAATAAACAAACAAACAGTGTTTCCTCTGGTTTCTTCACTCTTGGATTCTTTATCCTGCCTCCCCATCTCTAAGTGAGTGGGCATAAGCTTAGACCTCTGGGCTTTGCTTAAAAGAATCCACATTAATTACTGCTCATCAGCATTCATCATGGTGACAGATCCTGTTAGTGGTGCTGTTTATTTTGTTCTCACCTTTTCTGCTTGGCTGTCAAATGGAAGAATTTTATGGTTCTTGAGGGAACAATCCTTCTCTATGACCAGCTGCTTTGAGGGGGAAAAAAAATGTCTTCTCTTCAGTGTTGTACTGGCTTTGGTAATTCTTTGTAAATGAAATGGCACAAACGCAGCAATTAATAGTCTCCTTTAATTGAGTTCATTTATAACAGAGTGGAGTTAAACCAACCAAGAAACCACTGAACAAAATCCTGAACTCTAATAATATCTCAAGTGCTTTTCAAAGATAATAACTAAACTTGCATTGTCCTGTGAAGATTATGTTTGTATATTGCTTGACTTAAAGTATAAGAAAACACTACTACTTTATAAATATTATTTGTGTTGATTTTGTTTTCCATGCCAGCAAATGATGTTAGGGTTGTTTTGGACTAGTCAGTATTTAATGCTACAGTCTTCTTTAATTGTATCCTAAACTCTGTGTTTAATAAAGATCCGTGCGTCCCTTGCCAGCTTTTTGGCTAATCAACACCTTTGCTTCTGAAAAGAATAAGTTTATACTAAAAAGTGAAGACTGACCTTCAAATAAGCAGATGCATTAAAAAAAAAAATACTGGAAGGTTACCAGGAGAGAGTATGACTTTTAGTAAGGATGGATGAATTTAGCAATTTTAGAAAAGTACTCTACTAAAAACAACTGAAAAAATAGATGGATGAAAATATTTTTTTAATATTTTAAATATCACTTAGCTAACAAATAGTTGAAAATTACTGGCCACAATACTGAGAAATAATTTTCAAGAGGTAGACCCAGTAATGGGACCATCTTTTAACAAGAGGAGGGAAGAAGGTGGAATCCCAGAGATGGCTAAGATAAAGAGGGCTCTTGGCAGTCTTAGAGGGCTGAAAAAATAAATGCAAGCTACCTTAAAATCAGCAAGTGCAAATCAGACATAAATTTTCCCTCATAAGGATTTCAGTCCTGCTTAGAATTATTGTCCCTGCCTAGAAAATTTCAAGATTCGAAACTGGATTGAGGTGAGTAATTCAAAATAAAAATCAAGTACTCTATGGAAAAAATTGCATAAATTTACCCTCTGATTAATTCTGTAATTGTTTTAATTTTCAGACTTAATGTCTATCATACAATCAAAGATACTCAAGCACACTAGGATAAAGGACAAGATGATTAACACGCAGTACAAGACATGTTGTACTAGATTAATGTACAAAGATTGTAAAACAAGCATGGTCAGTGTGATCATAGCGTTAAAAGCTATATTTTAAAACTCCAACAAGGACCTGGAGACTGCAGAAAGTGGAAGCAGATTTTTTAAAGATCCGTAGTAAAAATTTTAATCTTAATATCTCAATGAGCAAAATTAGAATTTAGTGGTTTAACAGGAGTGTGGCTATAACTTAATAAAGAATTATTATATTGGAAGCTAGTCTAGAATAAAATACCCAGAATGAAACATCAGATACAAAAGGGTTGAAAATATTTAAAAAATATTTAATAAGCTTAATAGATACAGGAAAGATCTAATATACATTGAGTTGGGATCCAAGGAAAGAAGATACATAACATAGCAGAGATAATGTGTGAAAAAATAAGAACTAAAATGTTCCCAAACTGATAGAAGATAGCAATCCAAAAATTTAAAGAATTTAACAAGTCCCAACCAACAAAAATAGAATAACCGCCCCTCTAGGTATATGCAGTTTCCATGGAGAAGTTATAACATATTAAAAACAATAAAGAAAATGTTATAAATAGCCACTAAAGAGAGTAGAAGTGGTTATACCTATCCTGCACATTTCTTCCTAGTTTTATTTTAAAGACCCTATAATTGTATTGCTATAGTAAACGTGGTATTATCTCCAATTGCAACTTGATGTAGTTATTTTTCATGCTGTTTATAATAGGCACAGAATGTACATGGCTAACTGGCTCATAATTAGTCTTCAAGGACAATCTCCATCCTTTCTTGTAACCATGAATCCAAGCAGGATTCACGTGACCCACGCTGAGTGACTCATAATGTTTTATTCCTTTGACTGCAGCCTGAGATCCTACTGGATAATTTGACACATGTCAAACCAAAAATCTTTAGAATATTTTTAATCACACTTCTGAAAGAAGTAGATCTAAGGATATGAACATGCCTGTTACTGCCAAATCTGCGTCTCCCACCATGTGAGAAAAGAAATAAAATATATAAATAAAAGAGAATAATATGTGAGAGATATAAATTTCTTTTTTTTTTTAATTTTTTTTTCAACGTTTTTTATTTATTTTTGGAACAGAGAGAGACAGAACATGAACGGGGGAGGGGCAGAGAGAGAGGGAGACACAGAATCGGAAACAGGCTCCAGGCTCTGAGCCATCAGCCCAGAGCCTGACGCGGGGCTCGAACTCACGGACCGCGAGATCGTGACATGGCTGAAGTCGGACGCTTAACCGACTGCGCCACCCAGGCGCCCCATAAATTTCTTTTTTTAAGTTTATTTATTTATTTTGAGAGAGAGAGAGAGAGAGAGAGAGAGAGAGAGAATGGGGGAGGGGGCAGAAAGGGAGGAAGGGAGAGAATCCCAAGCAGACTCTGAGTTCATCTCAGAGCCCAGCACAGCTCTTGATCTCACGACCAGGGGATCAGGACCTCAACTGACATCAAGAGTCAGACGCTTAACTTACTGAACCACCCAGGCACCCTGAGAGATATGGATTTCTACAATAATCATCTTTTTGACAACTTCCACCGTTATTCTTCCTGAAATTTAGTTATGTGAATTCACAAAATATTTATGTATGTATTAGCTCACTTTGCTATATATAAATTGTATTTTGCTAATTGTATTTTGTTAATATAAATTGTAGTTTCTATTGCTTAAAGATAGGTGCATTGGAAATATTTGTGCCTTTTTAGAAAAGTATCAATTTTGTCACAATAATAAAATAAATTTCAACCCCAAGTCTATGTACCTAGATTCATTGTTCTTCTCAAAAATGATGTAGAGTTCAGCATCATTTACTCTGCAGTTATCAGTTTATCACTTCTTGACCCAAATTTACCTTGTTTTGCCCTGCTTTGCAATGCTTGAAGTAGACCCTGTAACCATTTCTTTTGCAAGCTGGCATAGTGTTTGGCTGTGCCAATAGAAGGCATGCAAAGGACACTAAAAGCTGAGAAAGGGTCTCTTTCTGGTTACATTGTTTACCATTTTCTATCTTTTGGGGAAAAAATGATCATTTAGAGGTATTTTAAAGTCTTTGCTAACTCAAAAATCTGAATTCTCTATGGACCTGCCTTTATTATTTATTTTTTGTCTTGATATTGGCCATATTTTCCTGACTTTCCTATATTTAAGAATTTTTTTTACTGTTAGCTTGACAGTTGCATCATAGTATCATAGAGACTTCAAATGATACCTTTTCCCCATGGGGGAATGACTGCTTCAGGCCTGTCAGGAATAGAGTCAAGGCAGGTCTGGGCTTCAACTTTGGTTGAGACTATTCCCCATTTGATTTGTTTCCTTTTGTTGAATATGACCCTCTTGGGTTTTGGTTGAGAACAGGATGGATCTCTGTCTCCAGAGCCCTGAAAGACTGTGAAGTTCAGGTTTGCCCATGAGCAATTTCTAAATTAATTTTTCACCCTGTATTCCTGTGGCTGAAAAATTTGGCAGATGTCTTGCGGGGCCGCCTGGTAACCTGTCTGAGGCAGCTACCTCCTCTGAGTACATTTGTCTCCTGAGCACAGTAAGAGATTTCATGCTGATTTACCAGACCCGTCTGCTCCAGAAATCAGTCAGAATAGTAGGAAATGCATTGTCCCCTTTGAAGTTCCTTCAGTTTTCATGCTACCATAACAGTCCTGTGTGACCATAACGCACCGCTGGTGTGGCTCTCCCACAGTGTCTGTCCCTCTGCTGGGGGGTGCAAATTGGAATCTCAGCTTATGCTCAGGATCAAATACTTCCTAGGGGAAAACAGGCCACCTGGGAAGGACTAGTCTCCACAGGTGTGATGTAGAGTGAAAGATATAATTTTTATAATTTATCTGACTTTCCTTATTCATTTTTGTAGGTGTGAAAATCTTGAAATCTACCACAAACCACCTGAAAGTGCAAGTTTTTACTTTTCTTTATTGAAACCTGTGTTCATGTGATAAAATGCACTCAATATAGATAAACACTTTGAAATATTTTGCCAATTGTATATAATCCTGTGACCATAAGAGCAACGGAGACTTACATTACTCTAACATACATCCCTACACTTCACTAAATATGATCCTTTGGTATGTTTTGATTTAGTTTTTTCTCTTGGAGATTATTTTTTTTTCTTATTTAATTTTTTTTCTTGAGTGCTATCAACTCTGATTTCACAGATTTTTTTTTTGTATATTCTCTCTTTTTTTAAGTTTATTTATTTATTTTGAGAGAGAGAGAAAATCTCAAGCAGGCTCCACACTTCCAGCACAGAGCCCGACATGGGACCAGATCCCACGAACCACGAGACCATGTCCTGAGCCAAAATCAAGAGTCAGCTGCTTAACTGACTGAACCATTCAAGCACCCCATACTTCTATTCTAAGTTTTTAAATTTCTGACTTGTGGTATCCTGTTATATCTTTCATTGCTTATTTAATTATAATTAATTAATTTTGAAATATTGTGTTATATATAAGGGAGAACCCTTTGTGGTTGGATTTTTGGGAAGTATTTTTATTACTAATTAATATTGATTATTTCCTGTTTTACACTCATTGTTTCTTTTTATGGATGATGCCTACCTTTTCCCATTCATTTTAATTTGTGTGTGTGTGTGTGTGTGTGTGTGTGTGTGTTTTCTGCACCAACAATTACAAGTATTTCTAAAGAGAGGTTAACCTCTAGGGGCCCTTTCCTGTTGGTAGGTAAATGCAGTTTCTTAAATACATGGCATCTTTTTTTGATAGAGAAGTTTTGGTAAATCTGATTTTGTAATGAGACCCTTACTTTTCGCCCTCCAATTTGTTTTTTTCTAAACACTATTGTGACTGTGAACGCACTTACCAACCATGCCTTTAGGTCCCCTGGTAGTCAGTGATCTGATCCACTGGTTCTTGGACCATTTCAAAACCTCTTGCAATGTCAAAACTTTTGCCTCTGCAGGTGATATTACTCATGTATCCATTCTTGGGACTCTGCTATATTTTCCTTATTTTCACTTAATTTTTACTTGTCTCTATGAAACAATAAGGAATCCAGAGTAGGCACTGCTTTTTTCTAATATGATTTACATATTTGCAATAGGGTTCTACAGAGAAACATAGAAATAGGATATGTATCCTAAAGAACTGAGAACCAGGAGAGCTGCTGGTGTAAGTCCTAGAACCGAAGGCCTGAGAACCAGGGACTCCAATGTCAGAGGGCAGGAGTAGAATATCCTAACTCAAGGAGAAAGAGAGAGAGAGAGAGAGAGAAAGAAAGAGAGGTTGGCGGGGGAGGAATTCACCCTTTCCCTGCCTTTTTGTTCTATTCAGACCCTCACAGATTGGAAGATCCTCATGTCACTTTGGTGAGGGAAGATCTTTATTCAGTATACTTATTGAAATGTTAACCTTTTCTGGAAACATCTTCACAGATATATTATTTTACAAGCTCTCTGGGCATCCCTTAGCCCAGTTGACACATAAAATTAACCATCACATATAGGTAAACAAAAAAATTGAAGAAGTCTCCTAGTTTTGATTAGGTATGCATTTTGGAGGAGGTGGGAGATTTTTTTTTTTTAACCAAATTCCACATTTCCCCCGATTTCCCTAATTTTATCTGGATGTTTGGCAATTTAGATGGTTACCCAAGAAAGCCAATTCTTCCCTCATTTCTACTTTTCCCTTTGTCAGTATCAATATTCACGATGTTCAGTCCACCCTGGATGTTTTCCATCTCCAAAAGATGTAAACTCATTGCAGTCTCAAAACCTTTGGGTATCTTATTTCCTTGCGCTGGATTCTGGTGCTTTAGATATTTAAATACTTAAATCCTTCTTATTATCTGAATGTCTGCTCAAATTTTACCATTCTCAGAATTTTCTGGGCATCCTAGTCAAAGTAGCTCCCACTCCTCAATTACATGAACATTCTTTCCCTATAACTACCATACCTCCTTTTCTTCATAATACTTATTACTCTTTGAATATGTATTATGTATACAGTTGTCAATATATTTATAGCTGTCTTCTCCAATAGAATGTAACTTACGATGAACAGATGCTTGTTATTATTGTATTTTCAGCACCTAGAACCATTCCAACACACAGTAGGTATGTAATACATATCTGTTGAACAAATAGTTTTTGTCAGTTTCAGTTTCATTTTTTTTTTTTTTGCCTATTTGTAAACAGTAGTACTCTGAGAAAAATCCAATATTTTGCCGGAAAACAGTGTCAACTCTGTACTCCATTTTGATTGATCACATCAGGAGTGTTCTCTGTTCTGGAAGTAGGATTACTGGATCAAATTGAAACTTTGAATTATGAATCAATTTATAGGTTTTGTATAGACATCATCTGAAAGTTATTTAAACTTCTGTCATTATCAATAAAGAAGCATTTTCTGTCATTCTGACCTATGTGTAAGTTCAGAGGGAGACTTCCTTGCTGAAAAGCATTTCTTACGATGTAGGCTTTCTAAGTTTCTCTGCATGATTTCTCTCTATGCACAACTTTCACTCTGCAGGGAATATTATTTACCCAATATTCTTTACTCTACCTCAAAGCTATAAGCACTTTCAAGAAACTCACTAACAAGATATAAACATAACATTTATCATTTCACAAATGTTTTGCTTTTCTTTGAAATGCTTTTTCCTTAAACTTAAAGCCTACAACAAATCTCAGTCTTTAAAGATCCATAACAAAGGAAAAGGAAACTATAATGAGAAAATTGCACAACGCTCTGGGTACTCTTCCTTTGAGCTCTGTGGGGTTCTCAATTTTTCCAAGACATTTGAGCCAAAAGAAGAAGAAGAAGCAATTTTGGCTGCTCCTTCTCTGAGCAATATCCCCAGGGCAGAGTACATTAAATAATGAGAGAGAAAGAAAGAGAAAGGGAAAAAGAAAGAAAAAGAAAAATCTCACCATTGCTTAAGTCTACTCTTGTCACTGTGTATTTTCACTTATCATTTCTGAGAGCAGCATTTCATGAACATCTTGGTGCCACACTGTAGGGTCACTATACATTACAGATGTTACAGGGTTAGGAAAATTCAGAAATATAGGTTACTAAAGGACAATAACATAGAAAATAATTATTACTCAAGAAATGTAATAAGAAAAAATGAAGATGATATACATTAGTCAAAGAACATTGAAATAATTAGCCATTTGTACATGATTCCCCTAACCAAATATTGTCAGAATTATTGGATAATGCATTTCATATATTAATTCAATATATACCTATTTCATTGTAATGCTACAGCTAACAGAAAATCTGAGAAGGCAAAAACACACACAGTATATCAGCTCCTTGAGAAATGAATTTAATTTCAGTATTTTTCCATATAAAGGAAGAGTATAATTAAAGTTACTCACCATTTGAGTTATTCAGATACAAATATAATGACACTTTTTAAGACAAAATATTGAGTATGACTGGGAAACATGATCACATCTTTCTCCTCAAAACATATCCTTGGATTTTTTTCAGTTTGCCTTCTGGTTCTCCTAGGTATTTAGTCAGAATTCCTGTGAATCTGATGTCCTTATTGTTACTCAGTGCATTCTGACCTCCTTGAACTTGGTTATGTTAGTTCCTTTATCTTGAAGGTTTTCAGGTATTAACCACTTTTTTTTCTTGACTAACTTAAAAACCTGGCTGTCACAGGTGACTTATAAAGCTAAAATGATGTTTAGTCTTCTGTAAAAGGATCAGAGACCATACAAATTAATCAAACATTGGATTGGATCCTAAATGTCTTTTTATTCTGCCTGTTTCAGTACTGGTGAATTTAGCTGCATAAAATGGGGAACACTGGGCAGAGGATATCCCACATGAGAGATACCAGCTATGACGGAGCCAACATGAACGGAAAGGTAATTAAAAAAAAAGAGGGGCACCTGGGTGGTTCAGTAGGTTGAGTGTACCCTCTTGGTTTTAGCTCTGGTCATGATCCTATGGTTGTGGGACCAAGCCCCACTTCAGGCTAAACTTGGAGCCTGCTTGAGATTCTCTCTCACTCCCCTTACCCCAACCACCTGTTCTCTCATGCACTGTCTCAAAAAAAAAAAAAAAAAAAAAAAAGAGGGGCACCTGGGTGGCTCAGTTTGTTAAGTGACCAACTCTTGATTTTGGCTTTCAGCTCGGGCTATGATCTCCTGGTTCATGAGTTTGAGCCCACATTAGGCTCTGAGCTGACAACATGGAGATTCTCTCTCCTTTCTGCTTCTCTACCTCTCTCTTTCTCTCTCAAAATACATAAACTTAAAAAAAAGCATAAAGTCATGATCCTCATACATATGTAAAGAGGAGCACACTTTAGTTTTATTTTAGAGGCAAAGCTTCTTTTTTCCCCACAGTTGTCTTTTCATAAGAGAGATCACTTGTATGTCTTTAGAAAACAATTATTTTGCATTGCTATCAGTTATCTAACAACTTACAAAGTTATAAAAGGGTTCTCATAATATCAGACTCAGATAACCTGGAGAGTGTGCTATAGGCATGCATAAATTTCCATTAAAGCACAAATGTTCTCTTACAAATGTCAGAGTGATGGTATAAAAGATGCCAGTTAACTCTGACAGATTAAAGGTGGAGTGAAACAGATTTCTCAGAGGTTGTATAACACGAAATAGTATTTCTACTCACAAGGATGAGAGAAAGCATCGATGGTTAGGAAAGTTTAGGAATTGTAATGATGATTTTGTGTTTACCTGTCCTTACAGTTTTGAATTATTATATTTCATTTAGCTTGGATTTGGATCACCAATTTGAGAAAAATAGAAAGTGTACCAGATTTCCCATGAACAGAGGAAATGAGGGAATGACAGAGGCAATCACTTATGTATTTAAGAATGAAGAGAGTCATACGTTCACATAAACCATTGGAAAATTCTCCTTTTGGCCTATAGTCTAGAGCACATGTACAGAGTTTTGGAATACCCTCTTTTCTTTGGAATCGTCGCCTCTGGTTTTGGCTTTAGTTGTGTTTGCCCAATCTGTTTGGTGGAGTTAGTCCAATTCTGAGGAAAAGTGAGGAGGCTGACTTCACATTTATTGTTTAATTGCCTCCTAGCTCCTCATCGCTTTGCTGTGGAAGTCTGGCCTGAAGATGCCAACAGGGAAAGGGAGATCACCATTCTCTCCAAATAACATCATTTTCTAAATGACTATTGACATTATGAAGCTATTGAAGCTAACCTATTAAAAACATAAAAAGGCAATCAAGTTAGCTTACTAACATTTAAAGCAATATTCTATTCAAGAGATTGAGAAGCTGACTCATCAGTATGCTAATGCACACCTCTGACAAAGAATACATGAATACTGAATCCATACATTCACCAAGAGCACAGTGTATAGATTGGGTTCTTCACAGCACATACCTGGTTGGAATTAATACAAATAAATAAATAAAATTGTAGTCAGAGGAAAGGTAGTGATGTCTACTTAGCTGTGTGTATCCACATTTCTAGTGTATTGTATCTGCATTATTCACAGGGCATAATGTTATCTGTATCTTCCCATTGGTATGATGTTTTTTGTTTTTTTTGTTGTTTTATTTTTTTAGCAAAATAAAGCTATCAATCAAAACCATCTATATTATAAATGCAGTTACATAATGCAATTTGAAATTTGGTTACTTGTCTAAAGTAACACTGCATAAGATTCATTTTTCTCTCTTGCACATTGCATACAAGTTCTTTAATATACTTACAGAAAAAAAAAGATTTTAAAATGATTCTCTTGCCTCATAAAGTTTATTCTAATGCTGCTTTTGAAAGAATAAAATGCAATTCGTTGTTTCCTTTTATCCCATGTCATGGCTCCATTGTTTGCAAGTTAGATATTATACAAAAACAGCAGCTAATGAGGTACCTGAGGACAAAAATATATTTGAATTATTAAGATAATGTCATTTACAAACACAGAAAAATGTATTAATGTTATACCAACCAAGTGTTTTTGTTGTTGTTGTTAATTTCTACTTCACTATCCTTTACATTTTTGAAATTTTTTTCATAAGATATCCTTTAAACCTTCCAAAATTTATTTTTCTAAAACCTCTTCTTTCTTTGGTGAGAAATGCCATTATTATATTCATATGGACACCCCTATGCTGTGCAGGGATCTCCATATATACAGAGTGACTTTTATGCAATTACAACTCTTCTAAGAGTGATACGTGAGATCGGAGTGGGAAGATGGAGGCATAGGAGGACACTGGGCTCACTGCGCACTTAGATTCCACCTACACCTGCCTAAAGAACCCAGAAAACCGCCAGAGGATGAGCAGAACGGAGTCTCCAGAGCCAAGCGCAGACGAGAGGCCCACAAAGAGGGTAGGAAGGGCGGCGAGGCGGTGCGCGCTACACGGACCGGCGGGAGGGAGCCGGGGCGGAGGGGCGGCTCGCCGGCCAAGCGGAGCCCCCGAGTCAGGCTGGCAAAAGCGGAGGGGCCGGACGGACTGTGTTCCGACAGCAAGCGCGACTTAGCGTCTGGGAGGTCATAAGTGAACAGCTCTGCTCAGAAAGCGGGAAGGCTGGAGGACAAGGGGAGGGAGAGCTGCTGAGCCCCCGGACGGACGGCAGAGCTCAGCTTGGCGGGGAACAAAGGCGCTCGCCAGCGCCATCTCCCCCGCCCATCCCCCAGCCAAAATCCCAAAGAGAACCAGTTCCTGCCAGGGAACTTGCTCGCTCCGCGCAAACACCCAACTCTGTGCTTCTGCGGAGCCAAACCTCCGGCAGCGGATCTGACTCCCTCCTGCTGCCACAGGGCCCCTCCTGAAGTGGATCACCTAAAGAGAAGCGAGCTAAGCCTGCCCCTCCTGCCCCCGTGCACCTTGCCTACCCACCCCAGCTAATACGCCAGCTCCCCAGCACCACAAGCCTGGCAGTGTGCAAGGAGCCCAGACGGGCCACGCCACCCCACAGTGAATCCCGCCCCTAGGAGAGGGGAAGAGAAGGCACACACCAGTCTGACTGTGGCCCCAGCGGTGGGCTGGGGGCAGACATCAGGTCGGACTGCGGCCCCGCCCACCAACTCCAGTTATACACCACAGCCCGGGGGAAGTGCCCTGCGGGTCCTCACCACTCCAGGGCCTATCCAAAATGACCAAACGGAAGAATTCCCCTCAGAAGACTCTCCAGGAAATAACAACAGCTAATGAACTGATCAAAAAGGATTTAAATAATATAACAGAAAGTGAATTTAGAATAATAGTCATAAAATTAATCGCTGGGCTTGAAAACAGTATAGAGGACAGCAGAGAATCTCTTGCTACAGAGATCAAGGGACTAAGGAACAGTCATGAGGAGCTGAAAAGCGCTTTAAACGAAATGCAAAACAAAATGGAAACGACGACGGCTCGGATTGAAGAGGCAGAGGAGAGAATAGGTGAACTAGAAGATAAAGTTATGGAAAAAGAGGAAGCTGAAAGAAAGAGAGATAAAAAAATCCAGGAGTATGAGGGGAAATTTAGAGAACTAAGTGATACACTAAAAAGAAATAATATACACATAATTGGTATCCCAGAGGAGGAAGAGAGAGGGAAAGGTGCTGAAGGGGTACTTGAAGAAATTATAGCTGAGAACTTCCCTGAACTGAGGAAGGAAAAAGGCATTGAAATCCAAGAGGCACAGAGAACTCCCTTCAGACGTAACTTGAATGGATCTTCTGCACGACATATCATAGTGAAACTGGCAAAATACAAGATAAAGAGAAAATTCTGAAAGCAGCAAGGGATAAACGTGCCCTCACATATAAAGGGAGACCTATAAGACTCGTGACTGATCTCTCTTTTGAAATTTGGCAGGCCAGAAAGGATTGGCACGATATCTTCAGTGTGCTAAACAGAAAAAATATGCAGCCAAGAATCCTTTATCCAGCAAGTCTGTCATTTAGAATAGAAGGAGAGATAAAGGTCTTCCCAAACAAACAAAAACTGAAGGAATTTGTCACCACGAAACCAGCCCTACAAGAGATCCTAAAGGGGATCCTATGAGACAAAGTACCAGAGACATCACTACAAGCATAAAACATACAGACATCGCAATGACTCTAAACCCGTATCTTTCTATAATAACACTGAATGTAAGTGGATTAAATGTGCCAACCAAAAGACATAGGGTATCAGAATGGATAAAAAAACAAGACCCATCTATTTGCTGTCTACAAGAGACTCATTCTAGATCTGAGGACACCTTTAGATTGAGAGTGAGGGGATGGAGAACTATTTATCATGCTACTGGAAGCCAAAAGAAAGCTGGAGTAGCCATACTTATATCAGACAAACTAGACTTTAAATTAAAGGCTGTAACAAGAGATGAAGAAGGGCATTATATAATAATTACAGGGTCTATCCATCAGGAAGAGCTAACAATTATAAATGTCTATGCGCCGAATACAGGAGCCCCCAAATATATAAAACAGTTACTCATAAACATAAGCAACCTTACTGATAAGAATGTGGTCATTGCAGGGGACCTTAACACCCCACTTACAGAAATGGATAGATCATCTAGACACACAGTCAATAAAGAAACAAGGGCCCTGAATGATACATTGGATCAGATGGACTTGACAGATATATTTAGAACTCTGCATCCCAAAGCAACAGAATATACTTTCTCTCGAGTGCACACGGAACATTCTCCAAGATAGATCATATACTGGGTCACAAAACAGCCCTTCATAAGTTGACAAGAATTGAAATTATACCATGCATACTTTCAGACCACAATGCTATGAAGCTTGAAATCAACCACAGGAAAAAGTCTGGAAAACCTCCAAAAGCATGGAGGTTAAAGAACACCCTACTAACAAATGAGTGGGTCAACCAGGCAATTAGAGAAGAAATCAAAAAATATATGGAAACAAACGAAAATGAAAATACAACAATCCAAACGCTTTGGGACGCAGCGAAGGCAGTCCTGAGAGGAAAATACATTGCAATCCAGGCCTATCTCAAGAAACAATAAAAATCACAAATACAAAATCTAACAGCATACCTAAAGGAAATAGAAGCAGAACAGCAAAGGCAGCCTAAACCCAGCAAAAGAAGAGAAATCATAAAGATCAGAGCAGAAATAAACAATATAGAATCTAAAATAACTGTAGAGCAGATCAACGAAACCAAGAGTTGGTTTTTTGAAAAAATAAACAAAATTGACAAACCTCTAGCCAGGCTTCTCAAAAACAAAAGGGAGATGACCCAAATAGATAAAATCATGAATGAAAATGGAATGATTACAACCAATCCCTCAGAGATACAAACAATTATCAGGGAATACTATGAAAAATTATATGCCAACAAATTGGACAACCTGGAAGAAATGGACAAATTCCTAAACACCCACACTCTTCCAAAACTCAATCACGAGGAAATAGAAAGCTTGAACAGACCCATAACCAGCGAAGAAATTGAATCGATTATCAAAAATCTCCCAACAAATAAGAGTCCAGGACCAGATGGCTTCCCAGGGGAGTTCTACCAGACGTTTAAAGCAGAGATAATACCTATCCTTCTCAAGCTATTCCAAGAAATAGAAAGGGAAGGAAAACTTCCAGACTCATTCTATGAAGCCAGTATTACTTTGATTCCTAAACCAGACAGAGACCCAGTAAAAAAAGAGAACTACAGGCCAATATCCCTGATGAATATGGATGCAAAAATTCTCAATAAGATACTAGCAAATCGAATTCAACGGCATATAAAAAGAATTATTCACCATGATCAAGTGGGATTCATTCCTGGGATGCAGGGCTGGTTCAACATTCGCAAATCCATCAACGTGATACATCACATTAACAAAAAAAAAAGAGAAGAACCATATGATCCTGTCAATCGATGCAGAAAAGGCCTTTGACAAAATCCAGCACCCTTTCTTAATAAAGACCCTTGAGAAAGTCGGGATAGAAGGAACATACTTAAAGATCATAAAAGCCATTTATGAAAGGCCCACAGCTAACATCATCCTCAACGGGGAAAAACTGAGAGCTTTTTCCCTGAGATCAGGAACACGACAGGGATGCCCACTCTCACCGCTGTTGTTTAACATAGTGCTGGAAGTTCTAGCATCAGCAATCAGACAACAAAAGGAAATCAAAGGCATCCAAATTGGCAAAGATGAAGTCAAGCTTTCGCTTTTTGCAGATGACATGATATTATACATGGAAAATCCGATAGACTCCACCAAAAGTCTGCTAGAACTGATACATGAATTCAGCAAAGTTGCCGGATACAAAATCAATGTACAGAAATCAGTTGCATTCTTATACACGAACAATGAAGCAACAGAAAGACAAATAAAGAAACTGATCCCATTCACAATTGCACCAAGAAGCATAAAATACCTAGGAATAAATCTAACCAAAGATGTAAAAGTTCTGTATGCTGAAAACCATAGAAAGCTTATGAAGGTAATTGAAGAAGATATAAAGAAATGGAAAAACATTCCCTGCTCATGGATTGGAAGAATAAATATTGTCAAAATGTCAATACTACCCAAAGCTATCTACACATTCAATGCAATCCCAGTCAAAATTGCACCAGCATTCTTCTCAAAACTAGAACAAACAATCCTAAAATTCATATGGAACCACAAAAGGCCCCGAATAGCCAAAGTAATTTTGCAAAACAAGACCAAAGCAGGAGGCATCACAATCCCAGACTTTAGCCTCTACTACAAAGCTGTCATCATCAAGACAGCATGGTATTGGCATAAAAACAGACACATAGACCAATGGAATCGAATAGAAACCCCAGAACTAGACCCACAAACGTATGGCCAACTCATCTTTGACAAAGCAGGAAAGAACATCCAATGGAAAAAAGACAGTCTCTTTAACAAATGGTGCTGGGAGAACTGGACAGCAACATGCAGAAGGTTGAAACTAGACCACTTTCTCACACCATTCACAAAAATAAACTCAAAATGGATAAAGGACCTGAATGTGAGACAGGAAACCATCAAAACCTTGGAGGAGAAAGCAGGAAAAGACCTCTCTGACCTCAGCCGTAGCAATCTCTTACTCGGCACATCCCCAAAGGCAAGGGAATTAAAAGCAAAAGTGAACTATGGGGACCTTATGAAGATAAAAAGCTTCTGCACAGCAAAGGAAACAACCAACAAAACTAAAAGGCAACCAACGGAATGGGAAAAGATATTTGCAAATGACACATCGGACAAAGGGCTAGTATCCAAAATCTATAAAGAGCTCATCAAACTCCACACCCGAAAAACAAATAACCCAGTGAAGAAATGGGCAGAAAACATGAATAGACACTTCTCTAAAGAAGACATCCGGATGGCCAACAGGCACATGAAAAGATGTTCAGCGTCGCTCCTCATCAGGGAAATACAAATCAAAACCACACTCAGATATCACCTCACGCCAGTCAGAGTGGCCAAAATGAACAAATCAGGAGACTATAGATGCTGGAGAGGATGTGGAGAAATGAGAACCCTCTTGCACTGTTGGTGGGAATGCAAATTGGTGCAGCCGCTCTGGAAAGCAGTGTGGAGGTTCCTCAGAAAGTTAAAAATAGACCTACCCTATGACCCAGCAATAGCACTGCTAGGAATTTATCCAAGGGATACAGGAGTACTGATGCATAGGGGCATTTGTACCCCAATGTTTATAGCAGCACTCTCAACAATAGCCAAATTATGGAAAGAGCCTAAATGTCCATCAACTGATGAATGGATAAAGAAATTGTGGTTTATATACACAATGGAATACTACATGGCAATGAGAAAGAATGAAATATGGCCCTTTGTAGCAACGTGGATGGAACTGGAGAGTGTGATGCTAAGTGAAATAAGCCATACAGAGAAAGACAGATACCATATGGTTTCACTCTTATGTGGATCCTGACAAACTTAACAGAAACCCATGGGGGAGGGGAAGGAAAAAAAAAAAAAAAAAGAGGTTAGAGTGGGAGAGAGCCAAAGCATAAGAGACTGTTAAAAACTGAGAACAAACTGAGGGCTGATGGGGGGTGGGAGGGAAGGGAGGGTGGGTGATGGGTATTGAGGGGGGCACCTTTTGGGATGAGCACTGGGTGTTGTATGGAAACCAATTTGACAATACATTTCATATATTTAAAAAAAAAGAGTAATACGTGATGACTGTATTGTTTCTTGTATTCTTTCCTGAGGTATATCCTCTTTTTGAATTACAAGATATTTCATCCATTAATGAATATACTAAAACAAAACTGTAAACCTAACTATCATGAGTTTGAATCTCTGTTTAAGATTATCCATCAAATAATAAAATATTATGAAAATAATTTTGTCGATTTTTTTCATTAGAATATTCCCCTATTCTATTAATAAAACAAAAACAAATGATCACATCATTTTTATTTGGGCACCTCTCTTGAATAGCTTTTAAAGCAATTTATAAATAATTTAAGGAGGGGCACCTGGTGGCTCACTAGGTTAAACATCTGACTCTTGGTTTCAGCTCAGGTCATGATCTCATGATTCGAGTCCCAGGTCAGGTTCTTGGATCCATTCAGGGCTTCTAGCTGAGAGCTTGCTTGGGATCCTCCCTCTCTCCCTCTCTCTCTACCCCTCCCCCTCCCCTTGCACTAGCTCTCTCTTGGTATCTCTCTCAAAAATAAATAAATAAAATTTAAAAATAATAAATAATTTAAGGATAATATTTATTTGATATGTTTTCATTTTATGAAGGTTTTCCATTATGTTATATCAAATTTCTACCACTTTTGTGAATGAAATGACAATGCATTATTTTTATAACACTATTGTGTTATTTATTTTAGCTAAAAACCTAGGGTGGGAATGTAGAGAAAGTATTTTTTATGTTTTTAAATACTTACGGCTGGGGCACCTGGGTGGCTCAGTCGGCTAGGCGTCCGACTTCGGCTCAGGTCATGATATCCCAGTTTGTGAGTTCGAGCCCCCCGTCGGGCTCTGGGCTGACAGCTCGGAGCCTGGAGCCTGCTTCAAATTCTATGTCTCCCTCTCTCTCTGCTCCTCCCCTGCTCATGCTCGGTCTCTCTCTCCTTCAAAAATAAATAAAAACATTAAAAAAATTTTTTTAAATAAATAAATAAATAAATAAATAAATAAATAAATAGGGCTTTCTGTGAAAATTTTACTGAAATTCTGTGGACTAAAAAGCCTTGAAAATTAAATTTTTGATCTACTAGATACAAAATTCTAGATAGAGATTTGCCCCAAGAGATATATGCAGTTACATTTCAAGGGGGATAAGACAAAGACCACTGAGCTATCCCAGGGGTTCTAAAGCCCACGGGGAGTAGTTTGATTTTTTTCCCCTGGAAATATAAATTTGTATCCCAAGGATAAGAACCCAGGATCCTTGCCTTTTGAATTCCCAAAAGAATTGTTTATATTAGGAGCAAAAGATCCCTCCCTATCTTTAAGGAAGAGAGGAAAGGATAGTTGGCTCACTTCTACACAATCTCCTCTTTTCATATATTCAAGGGTTCTTGCCGACAGCACAGACTCCATCCAGCGTTTGTGGGTGATCTTTTTTCCTGTTCATCATGTTGTTCTAGAAGAGGAAACTGGGGCTTGGAGAATCATCATGGTTATTGGCTGTAAATAAATACAAATCTGCTTTGTCCCAGAAACCATGTGTCTGCATTTAGAATAATATTAATGAATACATATCTAAAAATTTAGCACACAGTCTTCCTAAACAGATCATTATTTTCATGCATAATTGTTACAGAATGAATGTTTGTGTGCCCCTCCCAAAAAATTGCATGCTGAAACTCCACCCCCCACCATGTGATGGTATTGGGGGTAGGGCCTTTGGGAGATAATTAGAATTAGATGAGGACATGGAGAGAGGAGCCCTCATGAAGGGGATTCTTGTCCGTATAAGATTCATGGTAGAGCTTGCTTCTTCTGCTCTGCTCACCATCATGTGAGGATACAATGAGAAAATGGCTATCTGTAAGACAGAAGATGGCTCTCACCAAAACCTAACTGCACTGGCACTCTGATTTTGTCTATAAGGCAACATGTTTTTGATATTTTGTTATATTACCCCAAACTTTCTAAGAAAATAGTTGTTAAATTCCCGGGAAAAATATTTCCAGCTCTCTAGTCCACGCCTAAACATTTTAACAGTAACTAGTCTGTGAAATCACAATGAGAGCTTACATTCAAGTGTTGTCAGATCTCAGAAACAATGCCTACAGAAAGGCAGGCTAGACAAAGTTTATAATGCTTGCTTAAGAAAACCAGAGTTCTGTGGCATTCGTGAATTGCTCAACAATTTTTTATATATAACAGAGTAACTTCCAGAATTTCCAGAAAATAATAGAAACGTTTTAAAATATTCATTGAAACTGAAAAAATTATGTCAGTGATTTCCAGTGTTCCAAAACTCAACATGTCCTTCACAGTTCATTATTGCTTCAAGGTCAGGTCCTTCAAGTGCCAACCTCAAGTAGTCTCTTTCAGCTCCACCATTACTTGAGAGTAGGTAGTGTTCAACTCAAGATTTTATCTGATGATTTTACTGAGTTCCTTTTGCAGTAAGGGCAGAAATCATGAATATTCTTCCCATATGGCCACTTACAAAAAGTCGGAAAGGAAAGGTTAAATTGTGAATTGAGTCAGATAGACTCAGAGACAAATCAACCGACCACCATAGCTTGAGGAGGTGAATTTCCATAGAGAGATTTTACTATTGGTTAGCACTGCATGTTACAAGACAAAATAAACTGAAGGTGTTAGGATTGAAGGTTTGGAGTTTATATAGTACATGTTTGTTTTCTTTCAGGCAGTTTTGAATTTCAACAAGTTTTAAGAAAGAAAATCCAAAGGTTCCCTACAAATTCTTTAAAATCTCTATTTGAAAAGCCAATTTATGAAAGTAACTGTAGAAATGATAATACAAAATTTAAAACATAGATGTAAAGGCACTTTAGATAGAAGTGTCCCTGGATACACGAAGATTATACAAATCCATACTTGTGATTCAGAGGCCACTGCTGTATGATAGATTTGTTTTTCCTCAATGGCTATGATTCTTTAAATCACATGTAAATTTCTATAATCCAAACCATCGCTCTGTAAATTCAATTTAATCCATCTTTTGAAAGCTGAAAAGCCTACAAGTGTAATAACTAACTGAAAGACAACATAGCCTTCTCTGGAAACACTGCCAAAAACAGGACATACCATTGGATCTATGCTTTCCGTTTCAGGGGCAGCAGCGTCTTCAAAGGAAGAAGCGATTGATTCATACTAAGCAACCTCAGGCTAATTCTCTAATTAGGTGACAATTTAGAGGCAGCGCACGCCCTAAGTGCTGTGTAGAGTACGACGTCCAGACTGGGGAAGATGCCCAACTGTGGTATTGTAAAGACAGCAGATGGCTGGGAAAACAATTTCTAGAATTATTTCAGAGTTCTAACTTTCAAGTCAATTTAGCATTATTATTTAAATTTAATTATTGGAATTTTCATTAGGAAACCCATGCAAATATTTTCCTTTCTCTAAAATAATTTGCCAAGTAGATCAGTAGACCTGCAATCAAAGTTTCACCATAGCATAAAATTGAAATAACTTTGCCTCTGTATTCTGCTATATGAATGCAACAACTATGGAACTGGAGCTTTAAAGCATTTAGTCTTGTTTGGACGCATTGCTCAGTAAAGGAACTTTGTGCATAATGTGTGCATTTTATTTATCATTAAAATATACCTGTTATGAAAACCAATGTGCATCAGTTTGCATATAAAACATTAAGATGAAAATAGACACAATGTTTTAAATGTTTATTTATTTTGAAAGAGAGAGTTTGTGAGCAGGAGAGGGGCAGAGAGAGAGGGAGAGAGAGAATCCCAAGCAGGTTCCACTGACATCATCACAGAGTCTGACAGGGGGCTTGATTCCACCAACACTAAGATGCTGACCTGAGCCCAAATCAAGAGTCTGAAGCTTAAAGGACTGAATCACCCAAATGCCCCTAGAAACAATGGTTTTGAAGTTGTACTTTCAATCAGTTACAGTGAAAGATAAACTGTATTTTGAAAATAGGTTTCCAGATAAAAGGACCAAAACTTCCCTTAAAATATTGGTACCAGTACAGGATTATCAAATTTGTAACTTGTGAATCTTAACTCATATTTCTGCTGGCTGTTTGCAAAAGTTGTACATTTTAATAAACATGGTAATGCAAGATAGGGCATTTAGCATCACTTTGTTGATGATATTTGTTTGGTATCTCTCTACTTTACCAGTGTCGTGTTCTGCTGAAACTGAAATTCTACCTTGAAAACACCTTTCTTCATTTCCAAACTTGGTTATCCCTGCCTCCTTCATTGCACGCATTTCTGATTACATTCCGTTCATGCAGTAATTTTGTCACACCTCAGGATTTCTTTCTCAGTAATTGTCATTAAAAAAATTTTTTAACAAAAGTCTGCATTATATTTAAAAAAATCATGGAGATTTCAGGAAGTGAAATCTAGTTACTCTCAGGAGGATATGTTGTATGGAAAGTCGATTTTCTCACCCAAAATCAAACTGAAGAACTTATAAGAGCAAGAAGAGAACACAAATTCAAGAAACGAATGAAAACAATAAGCTGTACATTCAGACAATGCAGGAGACAGGGGACTGTGGGAGATGCATAGCTTCAGGCTGAGATCAGAGGGCAGCTGGAAGCAGCCCTGAGAGGTTAGGTTGAAGTAAGTCTTTTAAAAATTGGCTCTTGCTTTTACTCCCCACGTTGTTTTGGAAAAATGATTGCCTGACCTTTTGCTGCAGAAATCAGCAACACCAGCTGATAGCGGAGTCTGCAGGATATCAAGGCAGTGCAAAAAGTTTTGGCGGAGTGAAGAGTTGATTTAAAAATGTGTCCACTGTTTAGAGCTTCGCTTCTTGAACTTTCAATTCTCCTTTCCCTGGGTAAGTTGTACCCAGGAAATTGTTTCTGCATATGCTGTTACTCCTTGAAAATTTGAAGATAAAACTAAGAACAAAGGAGTTTGCCTGTGGAAGAAAAAGTATTGAGGAAGGAGAGCAAGACAGTGACCACACTAGTTCTGAAGTGACTGGAGCCTACCATTCTGAGGCTATCCCCTCCTGCTCTTCACTCATGGACGGAAGCCATGACAAATCTTATCAAAATAGCTTCTTGCACTGAAAGCACAAATCTATAGACTAAAACTACATAACTAGAGACTATAAATAAAATACACATTCATACACTAAAACCTTGGATTGAGAGTAACTTGTTCTGCGAGAGTTCCACATGACAAGCAAATATTTTTAATAAATTTTAACTTGATAAACAAGCCATGTCTTACAATATGAGTAGGACATGATGCCGAATGTCACATGGTTACAACTGAGCCAATGGTTCTTGAAATTCGCTTTGATATATAAGTGCTTTGGATTACAAGCGTGTTTCCAGAATCAACTATGCTCACAAACCGAGGTTTTATTGTATCTGAAAAACATATTTCACCAAAGGAAAGTTAGTTAAAGAGAAAGGCAAATAATTAAACGTAATTAAACATAAGATTATTTTGTAAGGATAGAAAAGAGAATACTAGCAATGTAAAACAAAAATAGGAAATAAAAAAGACCCAAGTGTTCTGGTTTCCAGTTTTGCATGTAAAAGGAGCTTAGAAGTTACTGTTACTTAGAAGTTACTTAGAAGTTACTCCATCCTTACAACATGTAAAAAGCTAAACAGACTGAAAAATAAGCAATGCTTCTTGGATCCATAAAGGAGGAGAGGACACAGGGCAAGCCACTGACCCCTCGAATGGAGAGATGGGAGAATATGAGGTACCATGGTTTAATGGAGCAGACTCACTAGAAGAAACTGGGTTGAGGGAACCATCATTGGATAGAAAACCTGAACTGTATTAAGAAATTGCTAGAAACTCAGTATGTATAACCCCAAGAGTTAAAAACTCTGGGGGGGGGACCCAGAGGGTTTCACAGTATAGTGAGATTTACCTCCAGGAGCTTGATTTGATTCCCTCAGAAAAATGGAGAAAACTCTTGTCAGTCTCCTAATAGGAGGAAAAGAAAGGCACCATTTTGAAATATGCCAGAGCGATCTAGTTTCCTTAACAAACCCTGCCCTTAGGGGACAGCAGTTAACCAGAGCCTAACTGCTAAGGTATTATTAGAGTTTAAATGAACTGAGGAGGGGCGCCTGGGTGGCGCAGTCGGTTAAGCGTCCGACTTCAGCCAGGTCACGATCTCGCGGTCCGTGAGTTCGAGCCCCGCGTCAGGCTCTGGGCTGATGGCTCAGAGCCTGGAGCCTGTTTCAGATTCTGTGTCTCCCTCTCTCTGCCCCTCCCCCGTTCATGCTGTGTCTCTCTCTGTCCCAAAAATAAATAAAAAACGTTGAAAAAAAAAATTAAAAAAAAAAAAAATAAATGAACTGAGGAAGAGAAATATCCAGTTCTAGCAGGCTCTAAGCTTTTACATGTTGGAAGAGATAAATATAACTCCTGCTCCCTCTAGCCACCCTGCCCCCCCCCCCCCCCCCGACAAAGGGGAGGAAAATAAAGAAAACTGAGAAACACTTAGGAAGTTCACACCATCTAGCGGCATAGGCTCACCTCAAGACTAAGACATAATCAGGGGGCATTTTACCTAGTACATCATGTCCAGATATCAAGAAAAAAGTTACAAGGCACATCAAAAAGCAATTAAAATCTGTCACGCGAGGGTATAAAGAGAAGATCTGGAAACCAGGAAGAATGCTCTCACCAGAGCATGTGCCTTCATTACACATTTGTTGTTGAAGCCCCCCCTCCCCCTCAGACTATGGTATTGTGTTCTAGCAGCCTGGACTGACCAAAACAAGCACCTCACCCAACACACAGAAAGGCATTCTTTTCAAGCACGCATAGCATATTCAATATTAGATACTATGGGAAGTCCTAATTTATTTCAAAGGGTAAATAATATTTTATGGAATGCTTAATGCTTTCTCTCGGTTATTAACAAATAATGCAATGATATTGTGGCCACACGCCAATTAGTTTTCACAGTGGTTTCATAATATATCTTGAACTTTGGATTAGCATATGTATTTGAACTATACAATGAAGGTAGGCTTTTATTCTGACAGAAACCAACTGTGATTTGGTTAATTAGTTTAACAATGAAGACCAGCTGTCTTAATTGGGTTGTGTGAGGGGATCAAAAAATTATTAACAAATATTGCATTGGCAAATGTAAATTAGAATGAAGAGTATTCCAATTTTCATAACCCTTTCTGAGTACATAAGATTAAATAACATGTCTCTAGGTGAAAAAATAACAGATGTAATTAATAGTCAGTTGATAACACTTGCTAAATCATTTTTGGTGGACTTCCCAGAAATTGGGTCATGAATGATTCTGTTGGCATGCTAACAATTTTTTTTTTGCAAGCCAGTTGATTTTCAAATCTTTGCTTTTAACAAATTGAAGAAGACCTCATTTAATTGTTAGCTAATATCTCATAAAGGTAAATTTATTGATTTATCACTATATTAATTTTGCATACAATTAAAAAAATCAAATAACTCAGTGACATCTCTGTAATGAAAGTAATATATCCTCATCTATTTATTTATAAGAACAATGATTTTTAACATTTAAACTTAATTTTACTTAAAAAGAAACTTAATTGCTGCTGAAACTCAATTCAATCTATCAGTTTTTAATATACATTAATGGATATATTGGAGACAGGCGGTACCCATCTCATTAAGAGATACACTTTAATAAAATTATACTTTTTGTTAAACTTCAGTTTATTTAAATTTTATACTGTATTTGTTATTTTATATTTATATTTTATTTGTAACAAATTTATTATTTTGATAAATTGCATACTACTAATAATTATAAGATACCTGAATGCAGAACTAAATGGTAGTCTTATGTACAATGGACAAAATAATTAAATTTCAATTTACATAATGTTTTGCACAAAACATGATAAATAATATACTGATGGGCACATAATTGGAAATTTGAATCCAATGCAAAAAAAGGGCGATAATAGCTATACAATCATAATAGTTTTTAGATTCCATTGGATAGTTTGGAAGTATTGCAATAATTTTATTGTAATGTTATAGTACAATGATTCCGTACATTATAGTAAAACAATTCTATGCCTTTTGTAACAGCTTTTGTCCCAGACTCTCTTTCCAAATCAGTCTGTGTAGCGAATAACCATGAAGATGCACACAGTACCTCCTAGCACAGAGGTCACACTGGTGTTTGGAACAGTATAACAAAGATAACATCTCCCTCCAGAGCACTCATTGGACAGTTTCCTAGCCCACTCTTACAACATTGGGGATTTCCTAAGGTCACAGTTTCTCAGCTGTGTGTACAGCATTTTCCAGCCCCCTCAACCCCCACATAACCCTCACGGGATTTACAAACTTGAAGCTTGGGCTTTCTTCTCAGCCAAAAATAATGAAGATCCTTTGTCTTTGACTCAGGAGACTCATGTCTTTCTTCTGCCAGCATCCATAAAACATTGCCATGCTAACGTGTCAGCTTGCAAATAGAGTAAAATCTTAGACCCTTTCCAGTTCTTGACAAAATATTGATAAGATTTATAAAGAGCAAAACTATATCCTTTGCAATTATCTACAATCATAATGAAATGTTTAGGTTAGTGTAGAAACTTTGTGTGCTCAAAATGTGAAGACTATTGCTAGATATTTAATTTATTAATCTTATAATTGATCACAACTTTAGATTTTTAACTTGTAAAAGGTTAAGGGTTAAGGTTCTTGTCTGGATTTTTCCCTCTATTGCTATACCCCTGGTAATCACCTACCTGCATATAGTCAGTGTTCCAAAACTCTATGTTGAATGAATGGATAAATGGTGTAATCAGTCTGCCATTATTAAAAAAATTTTAAACACAGTGTTTTAGAGATTTAGAATTCAGATGTGAAAAACATGGAAGAAACAACATTCTGCTTTTGATTTCAAGGCGTGTACAAATTGTGTAAATTCATGTAAAATTAACCTTTATTGATGCCATTTTTCAAGATACTTGCACAAAAATGGACTTTTTTTTTTAAGAGACTTTCTTCAGTTTCATTAATGTTCAGATGGACATGATGAAATTGCAGGGGCAGAAAATCAGAGTTTATCTGACTGTGATGTGTGGCCAGCTTAAAAACTTGATGAGGTTTCAGCAATTTTAACTACAGAGGCACAATTTTCACAATGCTATCAACCACATACTTGGGTTTTTTTGTAATGCTATTTCCTGAGAGGAAGAACTCCAAAATGTTAACAGTGCTCTCATATGTTCATAGAATATTATTCAAATATGTGAAAATCTAGATGTGTTTCTGAACATTTAAAAGAAGAAATGAATAATTAACTTACCAAAGTTAGTCAAAAACATGGGGAACATTCACAGATTGTGTTCTGGAATACTATTGTTATGAGTTATTTTACACCTGTTGGTGACTTAAAAGTATATACTGTCATTGGATTCCAAACATGAATGTGATTTTAGGGTAATTTATTATTATTATTTTTAATTTTTATTTATTTTTAAGAGAGGGAGAGAGAGAAACAAAGTGCAAGTTGGGAAGAGGCAGAGAGAGACACACACACAGAATCTGAAGCAGGCTCCAGACTCTGAGCTGTCAGCACAGAGCCCGACAGGGGCTTGAACTCGTGAATTCTGAGAGCATGACGGGAGCCGAAGTCAGATGCTTAACCTACTTAGCCTCCCAGGCACCCTAGAGTGATTTATTATTTTAAATGCTAGATATTTAAACTATTATTTCTAAAGTACTTAACTCTTTTTTCATCCTTAAAATAGAAAATGTCTAAAGAAAGTATATATTTCTCAACTGCTTTTCACAGAAACACATCCACATGTGTACTATTTTTAAAAATCTCTTCAGAAAATAATTAAAATATTGAAATTGGCAATTTGTAAAATACATTTCCTCTTGTTTTGTAAGAACTTGATAAATAGTTATGTGTTTCTAATTATTGCCAGCAGAATAACTATGACAAAGTACCAATTATTCTAGGAGTAATACCAAGATGAAAACACAAATTGAAATTTACTGTTTAAATGGGAAAAAAAATTAACTGAGGAATGAATAGAAATTTTTGAGCGTTGAAAATATTACAGTTTCTTTCTTTATATATGCAAAATTGTAACCTTACCTATAGAGGGTTAATTTAATTAATGTTGGATATTTATTCAACATGGTTTTCACAGTAATATTCTTGCATCACCATGTGCACAGAATATTTAAAATCTATTTTAAATTTTATAAAATCTCAGGGCAGCATAAAAGAAAAATCTGTTAATTGACCTGTTGGGTATTGAATAGGAGTTAGTATGTCAACTTATGGAGTTTAGCCGTATCAGGAGTACATTTGCCATTTCAGTGAAGATACATGATACTTGACTAATCCATTCCATTTTGAATAAATTTTACCATTTTGGTATGGTGTATTCTATGTGTGCCTACGCCCTGGGATTATATCACAGGAAATGAAAATTAAGGAGATATTTATTCTAATGTGTGAAACTAGTCTAGCTAAAATTTTTCAAAAAGTCTCATACTTTTTAAATTTTAGTAACAGAATCATATCCAATAAATAAGATCCACAGCAGATTTGTAAAATGTACTATAGCAAATGAGTTCACTAAATAGCATGATTCACTTACAAAATGTTTATTTGCTTCAAACTGTCTTGCTTATAGAATGTAGGTCAATGCTTGTTGAAAGACAGACACCCTCCCTGCTGCACATACACGATGTGTTTTTGTAGGAACGATATAAAATGTGTGTGTATATATTATTGTATATTTCCCTTTTTATTTTCTTTTAAAAAAATGTTTTATTTATTTTTGAGTGAGTGCAAGCGGGGAAGTGGCAGAGAGAGGGGGCAGAGGATCTGAAGCCGGCTCTGTGCTGACAGCAGCCAGCGCGATATGGGGCTCTAACTCACAAAGGATGCGATATGGAGCTCTAACTCACAAAGGAAAAGATCATGACCTGAGCTGAAGTCAGGATCTCAGCCAACTGAGCCACCCAGATGCCCCTATATTTCTCTTTTTCAGCGCTACATACCCCAAGAATATCCCAATTCTGTCTTTAATAAACTATTTTTCTACGGTTTCCATTTTTCTACATTTCCATTTTTGCTTGCAAAAATTCTTCCATTTCAACAATTTTGTAATGATGAATTTAGAACTAATGCACAACACAAAAATAAGCATAATGGCAAATCAATTCTAAAAACATTATATTTTTACTCTGTATGAATGATAATTAGGTATTTTTTTAAGGTTTTATTTTGAGAGACAGAGAGAGTGAGAGGGGGAAGGGCACAGAAAGAAGGAGACCGAGAATCTCAAACAGGATCCATCCTGTCAGTGCAGAGCCAGATGTGGGGCTTGAACTAACGAACCATGAGGTTATTACCTGAGCCAAAACCATGAATCAGATGCTTAACCATCTAAGCCACCCAAACACGCCAATAATCAAGTATTTTAAATCAGATACACAATTTTTTTTTAATTTATTTATTTTGAGAGAGAGCATGCCAGCAAGGGAGGGGCAGAGAGAGAAAGAGAGAGAGAGAATCCTGTGCAGGTTCCCTACTGTCAGTGCAGAGCCTGACGTGGGGCTTGAACCCATGAACTGTGAGATCATGTCCTGAACCGAAATCCAGAGTTGGACACTTAACCGACTGAGCCACCCAGGTGCCTCTAATCAGATACACAATTCCATATTCACATAACAGATGTGTTAAATTCTTTGAGTTGCAAAAAGAATACCAGTAAGAAAGAACTCCACTCTTCTCTGTTGGAAAACATAATAATTAAATCCCCTTCAGAATAACCTACAAATTCACAGTCTGAGTGGTAAGAAAACCTTAGAAACATTAAGAAGAAAAAAAAAAAGAAAACTAGCCAAATTAAATAGTAACAAAAACAAAGATAAAATTGACTTTATTTTAGTAGCAGTTATAAACTATATTTCTCTCTTCTTCCTGGGATCTAGTGATATATTTAGAAAAACACATTTGCAAATGCATGCAGTATTTTTGGATATCTATTTCTTTATTGATATTTAAACACAATTATTCTCAGAACCAATTAAAATATTTTAGAAGTTTTATTTATCAAACAAAATGGGAAACAAGGTGAATGGTAAATGCCTACAATAGCAGCTAAAATTGTATATATAAGTCATATCTATGCAAGGAAAGATTGAATGCTCCTTGACAGAGAGTTTTTTATCCTTAATGAGTCCCTGCAGGGGATGCTGTAATATACACTTGATACAGATTCTGAGTCCTTTCTGTGAATAAATGAAATGTTTTATTTTCATGCACTCACCAGCAGAAATACATAAATACAAAATCAGTAGCAAATAATCTAGCCAAAACGAGGTTTGAAAAAGTGTATAAATATAGAGAGTAGGAAATCAGGTAAAAGTTATTTAAATTTCTTCTTTCTCTTACTTCCTTTTCAGATTCATTAATAAACAGCCTATGCACCTTTGGATTCACTGCCTCTACATTGCTTGGCAGACAGATGGTTGCATATTTCAGTCCCATACGCACTTAGAATAAAATGCACTTGCCTTGATACCATAAAATCAGATTTCTCTAATAATTGGGATCAAAAAGCTCCTTGTGAAAAATAAATGCCATTACTATGTTATTACCTTGTGCAATGAGCTAAAGTATTTCATACATTTCTGTTTTCAGTTATAACAAGAAAGCTGTTTAATATTGGGGGACATTGAGATAAAGAGCCCGAACTTCAGCAGGATGCCACAGAACAGCTTTGGGGAGCACCCATACAATGATAGTCTGCATCAATACCTTTAAGTAACCCTGACAAACTAAAAAATCTAAGGGAAAAATGTTTTCATGTGTAAATTTACTAGATTGTTGTTCTTAAACTATTTCTTTAAAATATTCGAGACACAGCCTCTAAAATTTCTTTAAAGTAGCATAAATATTTCTGGTAGCAGCAAAAAAAATTATCTTAAATGTACATAAATTTCAGGTATATTCATTTGATTCAAAGCAAGGGGTTAGCTTTTGAGGAATGGATGACTTTAAGAAGGCCGCCTTGGGGCAAAGTACCAACGGTTGTATTCTGATATAAAATTTAACACCTGCAACAGATCATTTTTAAATATGTTCTTCTCCATACTGTAAGATTTTGAAATTTATTATTCATGAAATGAATACTAATAATAGCTATAAAAGACATAGTAAAAATTTTATAAAAATTTGTATGTATAAACAAGTCAATAAAAAACAAACATTTTTTTAGTTACATGAATGTAATTTTTTTCCTTTTTTAAAATAGAATTTACTTTTTAGAGCTGTTTACAGTTCACAGCAAAATTGAGCAGAAAGTTCAGAGAATCCCCATATTCCCCTGGCTCTGCTTCAAGTAGCCACAGCCTCCTTCACTGTCAACATCCCAGACTGGAACGATACACTTGTTAAAAGTGATAAAACTTGCACTGACACATCATCGTCACCCAAAGTCCATACTTTAGGTTAAGGTTTACTCTCTGTGTTATACATTCTATAGGTTAGGACAGTTATTCAATGACATACATATAGTGTAAGTGCCTGACAACTAGATTTTCTGATTACAATGTAAGTGCCTAACATTAAGCTTTTGATTGCCAAGGCATTCTTTTCAAAAAACACGTATCTCAGATAAACTATTGCCAGCCACACAACTGGATTAAAGGCCAGGCCGACTCACCCATGATTTTCCTCTTTTAGAAAACCCTCGGTGACCTAACTGACCACTTGAATGACCCCGCTTTTCCCTTCCCATGTTTTAATTCTTCCTCTTATGTTTTATTTTATTTTTTTCTCTTATGTTTTAAATTGACCAAAAAGAATGAACCCGATACCCTAGGCACCCTACGCTTGACCCCACTAAAGGCAGAACCCCAGGTTCATTCCATCTTTCTGACTTTTCTCTGTATTCTTTAGGACTTGCCAGTAAAAATTCTTGTTCTTTCAAAGTTCCTGATGATTGTTGCTGAGGTACATCTATGCTACATGTGTCGGTCCATCCACAACATTGACTTTGGTTGGGGAAATGTCTAAGGTGGTTCACTGCAAGTAAGGAGTACAGGTCTAGGAGAGTGCTTCATACATTCCTAGCAATACCATCACGATAAATAGACTCAGACCAACATAAACACATGTGTCCATCATTTTGGATCATGCAGAGCGTTTTCACTACCCTTAAAATCCTCTGTGCTCGGCCTATTTATACATCCTTTTACTATCTCCATAGATTTGTCTTTTCCAGAATGTCATATAGTTGGAATTATGCAGTATGTAGCCTTTTCAAATTGTTTTTTTCCACTTTGTAATATGCATTTAGGTTTCCTCCATATATTTTCATGACTTACAGTTCATTATTTTTTAAGAACTGGACAATGTTCCACTGTTTGATGTCCTAGAAGCGCATTACCCATTCAGCTACGGATGTACATCTTGGTTGCTTTGGCAATTGCTTGGGCAATTATGAATATGGTTGCAATAAACATCCATGTGCAGATTTTGTGTTGCTATGTTTTTAACTCCCCTGGGTAAGTACCAAGGAGCATGATAGCTGGACCATACAGTAAAAGTGTGTTTAGTTTTGAAAGAAACTGCTAAACTGTCTTTCAATGTGGCTGCCCCATTGTGCATTCCTGTAAGCAGGATAAGACTTCCTGTTCCTCAACATCCTTTCCAGCATTGGGTGTTATGAATGCTCTGGATTTTGGACATTTCAATAAGTGTGCAAGGGCATCTCATTGTTCTAATTTGCATTTCCCTGATGACATGTGATGTGGAGCATCTTTCCATGTGTTTATTTGCCATCTGCATATCTTCTTGGTGAGGTGTCTGTTAAGATGTCTGGCCATTTTTTAATCGAGTTTATTTTCATGTTGTTAACCTTATGAGTTCTTTGTAATTTTAAATAGCGGTTCTTTATCAGTTGTGTTTTGCATTCACGTAATTTTTGGAAAAAGGGAAAATGCACCAGAGGAAAAGCTCCTGGTGAAATTCTTCTGCCAAGTTTAGGCAAAAATTTGCACATAGAGTGACAATAGATGTAACTAATTTTGTTTCTGCCTGTTTACAATCACTGTGCTTTCATGGTTTATTGTAAATCTACTATTAAAGGGAGGAATATGTAATTATATGGTAGCTGTAGACAAGACTGGCACTCAAAATCAGTTTGATTCATTCTGAACCACTACCACTAACCTTTTGAAACTTACTTCTTAGCTGAACTGCTTGAGTAGAGTTTGACCATGTAACTGAGAGTTCTCAGAATTAACTTTTATGTAGAATACATAGATTATTTAAGGGAGTAATAAAATTGAGCAAATTAGGAATTAGAATTGTTATCACATTATAAAACAATGATAACTGCATGATTATCTTGATTTTATAAAAAAAAAAAAACAAAACTTCACAGGGAAATGCTGTGTCATTGACATTATTTAAAATTTCCAGTGCATGGAGATAATGAAAGAAATGACTGATTTTAGGCAGTTTTATTATTTTTTTAAAATTTTTCTACAAAGTCTTATTCTTCTTAATGCCTACGGCCAATGGATATTGCTTCTCCTGTACTCTTTAGTGGATTTATTCATCAAAAAGTTACACACAAATACTTCAACAACCTTCCTACAGCAGAAGTTCATACTAACAATAACCCATTGGAAATGAGTAGTTTGGATAGATACCCTAAGTAGTATGTATGTATCTGTGTGTGTGTGTGTGTGTGTGTATTTTATAAAATTTCAAGATTTTCTTTAGACATCTTGCATTTCCATCTCTTTTCTTTATCAGTTGTCAATCAGGTAGACAGCAAGCAAACAGAGATTTTGCAAGATGTTATCACCTGAATGTTTGTATCCTCCCAATATCCATATGTTGAATCCCAATCCTCAAAGTGTCAGTACTAGGATGTGGGACCTTTGGGAGGCTATTAGGTCATGAGGGTGGCTCCCTCATGGATGGAATTAACACCTTTATAAAAAAAGATCCACGAGAGCTCTCTCACTCATTCTGCCACGTAGGTACACAGTGACAAGATTACTATTTGTGAACCAGGAAGTAGTTCTTCACCAGACACCATATCTGTGGATGACTGAATCTTAGACTTTGCAGCCTTTAGAATTATGAGAAATGAATTTTTCAAGCCACCCAGTCTATGGTACTTCTGTTACAGTTATGACAGTCTGAGTGGACTAAGACAGAGCTTTTTTGTTTTGTGTGTGTCAGTGGTGGGGCAAGGTGCACAAAAATACAATTTTCTTTATAAAAAACTTCAATCTGGTGAAATGGATCTGTGTCTGATTATTTGGAGACTCTGATTCCAGTTTCATCAAGAAAGCAAGCTCATTCAGCTTTCCACGGGTTGAAGACTTTTGAGGCCACCTGAGAAGAGCCCACTTAGTCTTTGTTTGTCTTTAGAAAACTGCATAAGCAAACGGATTCTTCAATAATTATTTCATATCTTTTTTTATTAAAAATTTTTTTTCAACGTTTTTTATTTATTTTTGGGACAGAGAGAGACAGAGCATGAACGGGGGAGGGGCAGAGAGAGAGGGAGACACGGAATCGGAAACAGGCTCCAGGCTCCGAGCCATCGGCCCAGAGCCTGACGCGGGGCTCGAACTCACGGACCGCGAGATCGCGACCTGGCTGAAGTCGGACGCTTAACTGACTGCGCCACCCAGGCGCCCCTCATATCTTTTTTTAATTATCCTCTTTAATTTGTCAACAAATATACTTGAGTGTCAATGTTATTGCTTCATTTGTGAATTTTTACTTTTCATATCTTTCCTGCCACTTTTCTTAAAATTGTTTTTATGCTCCTATGAATAGTTATTGTTATAATTTATCCAAGTCAACCTAATTATTACCTTTATCATGAAAAGTTGTTGTGGGAAAACATATTTTTATACTCAGGCAGACATTGGCTGCATTACCTATAAGGGTATGTTCTAGAGCCTGAAAAAAAATACCTGGATTTGGTTCCTTCTCATAATGGCTATGTAACCTTAAATAAATTATTCTAATTCACCATGCCTCAGTATACTTATCAAAAAAAAAAAAGGAGGGGGGGGGGAAATAATGCCAAGGTCACATGTTTCTAGTGAGAATTAATCTAATTAAAGTTCTTGAAAGGACCTGGTACATAATAAGTGTTCAGTATAATGTCAGCCCTTCTGATGTCCTGTCCACTGTATTTAGACTTCTAGATATATCAATAAATGAACTAAAAATTGCTAAATGAAATGTTCATCAGTTGTTATCTTATATGGCCTTTAAGCTATTTTTGAAATGTTGAACAGTTTTTTCTTGAACTACTTTTCTTCTTCTTTACTTCTCTACTTTAATTATCTTACTTTAGTCTGGATATATTAAGCATAATCCATTAATGCCACCTCCCGTCAAAGAAAAAAAAAAGGTTACAAAGATCTCACTCTGTATAAGATGTGGCACTGTGCTCTGTGGGTGATTCAATCATAAATAAATTATTCTGGTTCTCAAATATGTGTCTATTGGGAGAAGTAAAACATGAACACAAATAACTCAAAGACAGTAAAAAGTGATGAGGGGCTTTAGAAAGCTATAAATTAAGTACTATCAGAGCACTGATGAAGAGAGCAATTCTAGTTACTTAGGGAAACTTCATGGGGGGTTGTCATTACCTTTTTAGAATATACAGCATTTGAAAATGTGGAGGTAAGGAAATGACTAAATGTGACATCAATGATTTCTTTGGAGAAAAGCATGAAGAAAGGCATGATGGTGGAAGCAATTAGTAGCATAACCCCAGGTTATTCAGCAATTTAGGTTGCTTCATAAATGTAGAGAACCTTGTTATATCAAATGTAGACAAATATCATACACCTATTAGGCCAAAGGGTTTTGTCTCCCTCTAAAGTATGGTGGAAACTTGCCATTATTTGAGCAGACTTTCAAGAAGTTCCCTAGGCATTACAGTAAGGAAATATACACAATACGGAAAATAGTTAAAATCATTTTTTATGATTATTTAGACAAGAAAAAAATTTGAACTAAGAGCTTACAATAGAAATGAACAGAAGGGGGCCAGATTCCAGAGATAATTGTCTTTGTTATAATATGAATTTCTATGACTATGTTGTCATAGATATGGGTACAATACACGAAATAACACACATCTTTATATAGAAGAGTTGGCTGATATACATTTTGCACGTTAGTAAATCTTGGTTTACATCAAAAAAAGAAACTCAAAAGAAAATTATAGTAGGATTCATGTATAATATGAAAAAGGTAAAATGGATACCTTACAAGGAATTTTCAGTGTGAAGGTGGATGTGCATAAGAGGAGAACCTTCATATCCAGCAGGAGGATGGAGCTTTCTCAAACCATGGATGGCTAATCAGAACACCTCCTCCAGGTAGAATGAAATCATCCCACGACAGATGAGCCAAGACTGGTGGAGAAAGTAGATGCAGCAGGTTCACAAGGAAATGTTTTTAAAGATTTTCTTTTGCTGCTCTTGAGACTGGAGATGATGTCTTTTTGCCTTAAGTGTGGTTTCTATAAATTCAAACAAACAAACAAAAAATGTCCTCATTAGTCATTTCTAATGTGCATGTGGGATTGATGCAAAATTTGCTTCAGTTTATTAAACCGTAACAGGATGGTCATGAATAAGACAATTTAAAAAACAGTATCCAGATGCCTTTGTCTTTGGATTCTATGACTTGCCTTTGGATACAGAAGTATTGTAGGTTTTGAAAATCTAATACAATATTTAAAAAAATTATAATTTTTAAAATATGCAAATGCCATGGGACTTTGTCCACCAGCTCTTTTATTTTCTTCTGTTAAGCATGTCTCTCTCTTTCTCTTTTAATGTTTATTTATTTTTGAGAGAGAGAGACAGAGAACTAGCAGGGAAGGGGCAGGGAGAGAGGGAGAAACAGAATCCAAAGCAGGCTCCAGGATCTGAGCCATCAGCACAGACCCCGATGTGGGGCTCAAACTCACAAACTGTGAGATCATGACCTGAGCCAAAGTCGGCTCTATGAAATGAGCCACCCAGGCGTCCCAAGCAAGTCTCTTTTGATTAAAATCATCAAAAAGAGATGATTAACTCCTTACATAAGTGGAAAGCAATATCTTTACCAAACTATAGAGAGGACAGGGAAATGATAGTAAGGACTAGAGAAAGAGAATGGAGGGAGGGAAGAGAAAAAGAAAGACAGAGAGAGAAGAAAGAAATTATCTTTTCTGTTTCCAAGTCCCTTTTCTGGAAGATTCTAGTGGATGACTAAACTAAGGCCAAGTGAATGTAAATAACTAGATATCTTCAAGACAAGTAGATAATTCACTGAATTATTCATTTTTACCTTTATGTTTTGCATTTCAAAGATAAAATTGAAATGTATTAAGCCCTATATTCTTCCTATCAAACTCCTGATGAAGGCTCTTTTTAGTTCAGGAAAAAGAGTAAAAAGACAGAAAGATAAGAAAAACAGAGAAGTTAATTAAATAAAAAAAAATTACTTCTAACACTTGTAACCCAACTTTGTAGAACTGACAGTCTAATGTATTTTGAAAATAATAATATTGAAAGGGCAACATAATTTATAAACCTCTTAAAATTTAGAGTAATATTATGTGAGGACAAACAAAATATCTTGTGCTTTCAAGTTTAATGTATTCTTTCATGTGGGCTAAACAAGTATCAGCCAAGAGATCATTCCAAAATTTGAATTAAGATTGTTCTTAGAAACTTATACTCAAATCACAGTGATCTTTTGGTTAAACTAATTCGTATTTTCTAGGCTGCAATATTGATACTTTTTGAAACACGTTACACATATTTACACACACACACTTTATACAGCTGTTACTTTATACAAAATGTGAATAATAAACAAGGCAAATACATAGATAAGTTTAATTTTAAGAAGCTACGGATAAAAATAAGAATAAAAATCCCCCAACCATGTTGTCTTCATGTTGACGCAGCCAGTCAATTGGGACCTCTTTTCCTAGCATCATCCTACTACTAAGAAGCATATTAATTTTTCCCTCATAAGCATTTAGTATAGTATAAGTATAGTCCAAGTTCGAAGATTTTTTTCTGCATAGTTGAATTACAAAAACTTTCTCTTTACTTGAAATTTCTGTAAGTGCTTTATTTCTAGATGAATTAGATTTCTACAGGAATAATAAATTAAAAATGTGCCTGTCAAAGTGTGTCACAAATTTTATGTTACATTCATGAAATAGATTTTTCCAGAAATCTTGTGGTAGACAACTAGTATAGCATTGTAGTCAAGGTCATGAATTTAAGAATTCCAACTGTTTAACTTCAAAGTCTGACTGTGCCCTGACTCTGTGACCTTGGGCCAGAAACTCCATCTCCCTCTGATTTACTCCCTTCAGTCTAAAATGAGGCTAAGCCTGGTGGCAGCCTCATAGGGTAATCTTGAGGATTAAATAAGACTACACAAAAGGCATACGGTGCTGTACAGGGCACATCGTTTGTCCTCAATAAAGCTTAGCTATTGTTATTTTCAGCTTAGGCCAGGAAATTAGGAAATGATTTAGGGAATTTTCTTAATGTTAAATAATAATAGCTAGAATTGCAACTAGTCTCAGGGATGAAATAATCATCCGCTTTGTTGTTAGACAACTTTAGAGAGAGAGTAAAAAACATTTGCTTCCTAGTTTAAATTGTTTACCTATTGGGAAAAAATATAATACATTTTTTCAAAGATCAAAATTTTTAAAAGATGTATTTTCAAACTCCAAGATACAAAAAGGTACAAGTAATTTATATAATTAATCTCACATATGGTTACGTAAGCACCGTAAGAAAAGAGAATTGAAATTGCTGATGAGAGGGGTCTTTAAAGATAGGAAAGCCATGACAGTCTTTCAGTGGAGGCCAAATTTTGCAGCTTGGACTGAGGAGAAGGAAAGAGACAGGCAGGTGTCTGGACTATGGCCTGAGAGGAATCAAAGCAATACAGCTTTGAAGCATATATACCTTTTCATATACACAGCCCCCCTCTTCAAAAAGAATAATAATAATAATAATAATAATAATAATAAAAAGATAGGATGTGTTTGAAACACCTGTTGCTAGAAGTTTTTCGTGATTTCAAGTCAGAAGAATAAAATTATCAACATTTGGGTTATTGCTAAAAGACCAAAAATAATTCAGCTTTCTTTTGGCAAAATTGTAGTAATTTGGGCATGAGAAAAAAAAAATAATAATAATATGTTGAATCCATCAAAAGGCACGACTACCTCATAATGCAAATACATGGAAAGGGCAAAACATAATTCATATTTATAAAACATATCATATACACTAAAATTGTATAATATATAAAAGTATGTAATATCACACACTAGATAAAATACATGATATACAATATGTTTTATATTTTCTTTTCAAGGTGAACTCTAGCAAAGGTGGGAAATAGCACCCAAACAGGAAGAACTAGCAGGTATATCCATGGTCATAACAGTCTTACGTATTCATCAATACCAATGTCATTGTAACTGTTATCTCTTGCCATGTGAAAATTACCCCCAAATTCAACAGCTTAACAATGACATTTATTAGTTCAGTTTCAAAGGAGCCAGAATCTAGGTGTGGCTTCTGAGGGTAGTTCTGTTCATCCCTAGTTTGTAGTCGCCTCAAGGTTTGTCTCACTGAAGATCTGCTTCTGAGCTAATCCACATGGGTGTTGGCAGGCCTCCATTCCCAAGGGCTGTTAGACTGGAGACCTTCTCAGTTGCTTCTGATTCTTGGTTTTCCCCAAAGTGAGCTTCCTCCAAAGAGAGCAAGAGATAAAGCAATCAGCATGGTAGCTGCAGGGCCTAGTTATAACCCCGCCTCCAAAGGCACACACCACCACTTTCACTTTATTCAAGTTGTTAGGAACAAGCCTGTAAGTTTTGCTACACTTAAGAGGAGGAGAATTCGGGCCCATCTGTTAAAGACAAAGGTAGTAAATAATTTGCGGACTTTTTTTTTTTTTTTTAATCTGTGAGCTTTAAACCCTGTAACAAAAATAAAAACAAAGGGAAGGGGGTCAAACCGTGTTTTCCAGAAATTATGGATTAGCAGAATGTTCTAAATGGGGAAGCTGGCTCTGTCGACATAATGTATTGTGACCTAGGAAATAAAATTTCATAATTATGCTGTCAATTAGAATGTGCTTTACCTAAATCACTACAGTTTATCAATAGTACTAACTACCGGGTCAATATGAAAAAAGTGACAGGCCAATTGACCAGGTGATGTCTGGAAAGCAAAGCTAAAAGGAGACAATAAAAAAGAACAAGTTTCCAGAGAATTACACTTTTGTAGAAGCTATGAGCTTGAAAAAAAAAAAAACCCATTGGTATAAAAATACATATATTTAATGTTTTTTTCATTTCTGAGAGAGCGAGCAGGGGAAGGACAGAGTGGGCTCTGTGCTAACAGCCGGGAGCCTGATGCCTGGTTTACAAATTCATGAACTGTGAGATCATGACCTGAGCCAAAGTCAGCTGCTTAACTGACTGAGCCACCCAGGGCCCCCAGAGCATTTAACTCTAGCAAGCTGGTCTGCTGACTAGGATAGGCTTATGTTTGCTAGCAAGTGTCACATCTTCCCCAGGAATCAGTTAGTAACCCATAACTTAAAACATGGGATGAAGTGGGAGTAGTTGGGTTTGTTTTATTTCACTTTGTTTCGTTTTGTTTGTTTTGTTTTGTTTTATTTTCTCGGGACTGATAATGCTAATATCATCCAGAAAATAGAGAAATAAATATGTGTTAATATACTGAATTCTGAGAGCCTATTAGAACATATGGAGATAGTGAAGAAGTTAGATCTTTGATATTATTTTCACACAAATGTGTTATAATGAATACTATGATATTTTTTATCCTTTATCTGCTATTTAATATGTGTGAACTATTCTTCTAAAAAGCCATGTAGGGATTCTCCGGGTGGCTCAGTCGGTTGAGCGTCTGACTTCAACTCAGGTCATGATCTCACAGTCTGTGAGTTCGAGCCACGCGTCGGGCTCTGTGCTGACAGCTTGGAGCATGGAGCCTGCTTCGGATTCTGTGTCTCCCTCTCTCTCTGTCCCTCCCCCACTCACACTTTGTTTCTCTCTCCTTCAAAAATAAATAAACATTAAAAAAATTTTTTTTAAAGCTATGTTAACTTTGTAATTATATATTAAAGCTCCAGATGGCTTTTAATTATTTTTAGTCAGCAACTATTATTTTTTTCAGTTTTAGTTTTACTGATTTTTATCCATTGTTGCATAACTAAAGTTTGAATATGCAAAACACTTGTTAACATATTTATAATACTTATAAAGAAATATAGAATGTATAAGTAATAGTAAGTATCCCTCTCTATGCTCACAAGACTCTCAAATGTCAAGAATCTAATCAAAAGTTTTATCGCTTCTTGGCCTTTTGGCTAAGATCAAGTGAAGAATCTAATCAAAAGTTTTGATAGAGACTGAATATATACAAAGACTGAAATAAATAACCAATCTCTTCATTAAAAATAATTGATCTCTTCATTAAAAATGAATATGGTGGAGAAGCTAGTAGAAAAGTTGTGAATGAAAACACAAATGAAAATTAACTTTTTTGGTTATACTGTCCAAGTTTATTATTTAGACTCCTTTGAAACCTTTCCATTTGGTTGCAATCTGAATTATTTTAAGACTACAGTTTTACAGTGAATCAATAATCTAAATAATCATACAATAATTCATATTTTTCTTTAATTTAGTTGGTATTTCTGGTGATTTATTTATTTATTTACTTATTTTTAATGTTCATTTATTTTTGAGACAGAGAGAACATGAGTGGGGAGGGGCAGAGAGAGAGGGAGACACAGATTCTAAAGCAGACTCCGGTCTCTGAGCTGCCAGCCCAGAGCCCAACACGGGGCTCGAACTCACAAAATGTGAGATCATGATGTAAGCCGAAGTCAGACACTTAACAGAGTGAGCAACCCAGGTGCCCTAATGGTGTTTTTGTTTTTTGTTTTTTGTTTTTTTTTACCATTGTGGTTTTTTTTTTCCTATAGCTGTAGCTTTGGGCCCTTTGCCAACAGAAAGCTTAGGACTGCAAGCATAAGCTTCCTCAGGAATATTTGTGCACTTTCTCTTTCCAATTTAAATAACTGATTCATTTTTTTCATGTTCAAACAAGATTTAATAGTGCAGATAAAATTAAATAATAAGTAAACTCATATCTTGAAATTTAATATAATGATCATATTCTGTTCTAAAGACTATTCAATGCTTCAGATTTCTTTCCTCTTAATGAGTTCAATCAGTTGACATGGCCTATGCATATCTCAACAATCTAGTGCATTTCTAAAGGCTGCGTAATTTGAAAATATCGATGTATTTATTATGATATAAAGAAACTACTGACCATTGATACTAAAAGAAGACTTACTAAGAAAAAAAGTATTTCCATTACAGTAAAGCAAGCTAGTAAGAGAGAATAAATAAATTTAATTTGGTGATGGATACAAATTACTGATTGCTAAGAAAATGGAAGGTTGCCACTTAAAGTCTATTAAGAGCTCAAAAATCAGTCTATTTGATTTTTAAGCAGGAGTCTGCAACAATATTTAAGCTTTTTATAAGGTGAACTGAAACTACTGCATTCAATGTACTCAGCAAAATGTGTGACCATAGTGTGCATTCAAAAATGTTTGTTTTTCATCAGCATTTTTAAAAAGTACATTGTAAATCATGGTTAATTAAAGACTGTCATTTTATCAAGGCTAACAAGTCAATTAATTATGGACTGGGGTGAAGAGTTGTCCATTGGATAAATGCTACACAGAGTAGAGGTTAAATGATGAGTAAGAGGACACTGAGCTGGAGGAAATGCCAGCCCTGGTGTAGTGACACGATGAGGTTTTAATTTCACTTTTGCCACATTCTAAGAAGCCCATCTTGAAGCACAGGGAGTTAGGGATGCATTAAACATATATGACAGCGAAAATTTGTAAAGGGGTTGAAAGACACAGGTAGAAGCTTGCATTCGCTGAATTTGTGCTGTTCAGATAAGCTACCAATTCTTTTTCATGGCCTTCATTAAAATTTAGTTCCACTACTCCAGAGGGCCAATTGGGTGCAGGAATTTGGGGCTGCTGTAGTAGCAGCAGCAGTAACGAAAGGTTAGGAAGGTGATGAAGTACACTATCAACTTACGCAATTAGCAATGTCTTTCTAGAATGGTGTTTGTCAACTAAAAAACATAATAAGACCTACAGCAACAAAAAACCATGTTTCTAGGAAATAACCTACCCCGAATGCAAAAGAATAAAAATCTAAAGTACAATAAATGCAGAGACAAAATTCGTCCCCGTAAAATTGTCTTTTTATCCAAATGATTTATAAAATCACTGCAATGTCAATGCAAATTTCAGCAAGGTCATTCAAAAAATAAAGATTTCATGAAAGATTAAAGGTGAAATACCTAAGTACGTTTTATTTAAAGAAGGGCTTATTAGGACAGATTTTTAAAAATGCAACTAGACCATAACAATTAACTTTGTGTTATTCTGTCCCCAGAGAAATGGAATAAAATACAGTGCTCAGAAACAGACCCATACTGATATTTTATAGATGAAACCAAATATTAGTGGGGGAAAGATTAATTGTTTAGTGGATGTTGTTCATGAACAGGTGCATTAAATGGAGAAAAATAAAGAATAATTGACTCACAATATATATAAAGTGAACCCAGATATACACTAAGTAAAAACCATTAAGATGAAAAAGTTATCCATGACAAGTTTTCTGAAACCAACCCCCCCAAATGGGATAAAATACCTTTTTTATTGTATTAAAATTAACAATTTTAATTAACACAGAACTTATATCAAGAGGTTAGTAGGTGATACGCTGTGGGAATATATTTGAAATAGTAAAGTAACGAAGTTTAAATAATCCATAAGAAAAAAGTTCCCTCACAGAAATAAAATGAAAGACACAAAATCCAATAGGAGAAACAGGAACAAAGTATATAAATAGGCAGCTTATATATGGGACACATGAATGACTGACAATTTTACCAGTAGTCATACACTGAAATTTAAAAATGATATACCATTTTGTACTGATATGACTAGAAAAACAAATTGGATTGTATAAATTCTTTGATGTAGATGGAGGGAAATGAAAACACATATACAGTATTGGAAGTAGTGTAATTGGTAAGGCCACTGTGAAGATAGCTGGAAATGGTGAAATTAATTACGAGTATAACTTGTGACCTACAATACAAATCCTGAATGAGGCCCAGAAATGCTTGTACAGTTCCATGAGGAACATGTACACAAAATGATCTTTGCAGGAACATTATTGTTAGCACTTACCTATGAAGGCGACTTAGATGTCTATCTGTAGGAAACAGGTGGCAAAATGTGGAGGAAGCCTGCAGTACAATGTTATAGAACATCTCGAAACAGTAAAATATGTACTCATATACAACTAATTTTTTTAAGAAAGGCATATTGCCATATACAGCACCTCACTTGGATATGTCTAGACTCTGGAAGTGTGACTACCCTATGTCCTCTAACAAATGGACCTTGAGAGCTTGTATTGAGCTGCTAGCACAGAATCCCAGCTTACACATTCACTCCTGGCTGAAGACCAGTACTCCTCTGTCTGGGAAGATCGTCCTCTTCTACTGAGCATGTAACTTTCAGAGACACACATGAAACGGTGAGGGAGGAAGGGGATACCTTCCTAGGCAGCCAGATCAACCGCATCAATCCGGGCAATCAATGGGCTGACAGATGTCGGAGCCAGATCACTCTCACACTCAAAATTTTGTCTTTAAGTGTTAAGAAAGAATGTTATTCTCATAACACAATGTCATTTTTATATAAATACACAGGTTTTCGTATGGCTACAAAAACAAAACATTTATTAGTTTATTAAGATACATGTATGTGTGTGTATATATAAATATACACACATATATATACATATACACATATGTGCATATATGAACAGACATACACACACATATATATACATACATACACACACATATATATATATATATATATATATATATATATATGCATATATATACTGAGACGATTAGAGGAGCTGGGTAAGTATTATAAGTAAGGTAATAATAATAATAATAATAATAATAATAATAATAATAATTTATATGAAGCAAAGACCTTGAAAAACCATTGGTGATGATGTGGATGCATTGAGGAGTATGATAAATTCTCTTAAATATCTCTGAAATCAAAAAAGAAAGAATGAAGGGGAAGAGGCTGGAAGAATAAGAGGGAAGAAGTAAGATGGAGAGAAGAAAAGAAAAAGAAAGGAAGACCTTCATATCTCCCTTCTTTAAAGAGGGAGATTTCTATCTGAAGATATAATTTCTATCTGAAGATAGAAATAATTTTTTTTTAATTTTGATTCCAGTGTAGTTAACATAGAATGTTGTGTTAGTTTCAGGTATACAATATAGTGATTCAATAGTTCCACACATTACTCGGCGCTCATGAAGACAGGTGCACTCTTAATCCCCTTCACCTGTTTCATCCATCCCCCCAACCACCTCCTCTCTGGTAACCAGAGGACTTTGTTCTCTATAATTAACAGTCTATTTTTTGGTTCATCTCCTTTGTTCATTTGTTTTCTTTCTGAAATTCCTCGTGTGAGTGAAATCACATGCTATTTGTCTTTCCAAACTACAATGCTATTATGCTTGTAATTATGTATCTGAGTACCCCTTTATCCCTCCAAACTTGGTGTCTCGTATCATTGGTCCTGTATCTGCTAGTGCTTGTCCATCACGCATAAGAAGCCGGCCTGATAGATGCTGGTAAGTTACCAGTTCAACAGTGGTTGTGTCTTGCTCCTAGGTTCCTTTTCATGATGGCTTGTCTGACTGACCCTGTCATAATCTTTCAGATCTGCTTAGAGAAAAATGCCTTAATTATTGAAACTCATTGTGAAACTTGATTAATGTAATTACATCTCCTCTATTCTACTCCTATTGAACTGATTGCAAATTTTTGGTCTAGTTTCTAAACTCATTTGCTTTGGAAACCTGTCAACAAATTAGAAAGTTGGGCTTAGATTTTCATATTTGTTATTCCAGCTTTTCCCTTGCCTACTCAATGTCTTGGTTGATATCTTCCACCATTCATTCTAAGCTGTTATAGATTTTGACACGGGCACAGGTAACTTAGTTCATTCTATGAGGGGTTGAATGAAAAAGATAGTACTCTGGAACTATATTGACTATTAAGTTGAAGCATGGCCAGGGGTGGTAAGACATGAAGGCTAGCAGGCAATCATTGGTCTTGGCAGAAGTACAAAGCAGTTACATCATGAAGGAACGGGTGTTCCTATAGTGGAGGGTTGCCAGAGATGATTTCAGTAGCAGGGGAAATCTGCCTCTATCAAGGCAAGTAAACACATGTTAGCAGGGTCTGTCTGTAAGGGGTTTAAGCCTATTCTCCACTGTGTGATTACGGATGGGATTCCTATTCCTAAGAAGATGATGGAAAAGAACATTAGTACTGGAGGATCTGAATTGCTAGGTATTTTGTCCCAACCAGGATTCAGAAGCCGAAGCCATCAGTGTGAGCTAGTTATGAGAAATTGGCCACCTGTAAGCGATTTGCTCTCAGGTTTAAGGCAAAAGCTCAGCTAATGTAGGTATGTACAAGTTTGGTCTCAGACAAGAATTAAGGGGTGAATTAATACTAAAGGTCAGAGAGAGGGCCCAAGTTAGAATTCCTTGTTTCTCTGGCTGATGCCAGTTATGGAGGAAGTCAACCAGAAGATAAGACCTCTGGTTTGACAAATAAGCTGGACCCAGGCAGCTCCTCACACGCTCCCCTGTCCTTAGAATGTGTGTTCTACTTGACTTCATTCCCAGAAGCTGCCCCAAGGATACAGCCTTGAGAGAACGATGTGGTGCTGAGACAGTCTAGACTTTGTATGGTTAAGGCCTCCTATGGAGGTGACTAAACTCAGTTAAGGCCTCTATGTAAACTTTGAGATTCTGCTGGGTGGGTGCAGACAACACCTTGTGCCTGCCCAAGACAAGCCTTTGCCTGTAAGTTCACTTGCTTATCAAGCCACTTACCGATTTGGAGTGCTCTGTCTCTTTCTTCAGTCTCTCTTTGCCTTCTGTGTATCGCAGCCAGTTTCAGACTTCACCCATGAAGCTCCTGAGGGTGTAAATTAACACAGGCATTATTCTAGGGCAAGTGATATCAAGCATGGTAAAGGCAGTGATTTTTACTGTTTTATTCACTGCTGTATCTCTCTCTCTCTCAGATAGTGTTTGGCTTAGAATAAGAACTCAAGAAATATGTGCTTAATGTTGATTGCTAAATAAAGGAGTGTAAAGAGGTATTTACAGACCGCAGAATTCAGCAGGTCCTGACACAAGTGAAGTTGAAAAATTTCTAACAATAAATTGTGTCAAAGTAGTCCCATTGCACATAATAACAGGCCAAGAGGCCATAAATACATGTTTGATATAATAAATATCATTTTGTATGTATAACTTAACAATACAAAACCAAGTGTTCTAAACTAGCAAATATTTATTTTAAAACATTTATACTAACTTCATATAGTATAAATCAATGGCATATATATATATATATATATATATATATATATATATATATATGTTTAATATAAATATCATCAGGAAAAACCAATAAGAAACTATGGTAATTGGAAATTAACTCTTTATTGTCATTCAGTTAAGTTTCTTTTACCCTGTAAATTTGTTTTTAGTAAGTCACTTAAAAACATAGGTGAAATAACCATTTATTAGAAGCAATGTCTTAAGTGAAAGAATGATTATTTAGGTTTTAAATCTAGAAACATGTTTTTTTTCCCATGAAAAGAATTACTTTTAGGAACTCTCTCACTATGACACAATGATTTTTTTTTCCAAAAGAAAATTTTATTTCTTCTCGAATATACCCAGTATTTCATCATTGAATTGCATTTTTAAATAGAAAATAAACAATAAATAAGTGCAGACCAATTTTCTATTTTTACTTATTACTTACTTGACTTACATGAAACAATATCAAGGCAGGGATAAACTTTAACAAAAGTAATCACTTGAGCATCCTTTTCAGTTACAGGATAATCATCAACTCAGTAAATTTACTGCAAAAAGTCTGTTAGATTCATTGCTATTCTATACACAAAAGATAGTAGTGACTGGGATGACTAAATTTTTTTAGTTTTAATGCTTTTATTTTTCATGAAAGTGGCTCTATGCTACCCATCAAGTAAAGTATAAGAGAACAGAGAAAAATACCTATTTTGTTTGTTTCACTTGCTCCTCTTACTGAAAATGCTATACTAATGGATTTGTTTATTATCTAACATAAAAATAAGTTTACGGTTTTAGAAGAATTAATATTTTAATTATTGGCCTATTCTAAATGGCAGCTGCCCAACACTACTGTCCATACGCCACCAGTTAAACATGTAAACTAAATGGCAGATCATTTCGGGGGAGGAGTCGGGGAGTCCTTTCGAAAGTTTAAAGTTTGGTGGATTTGAATGTTGCCTGCCTAATGGCAGTGTAATTTTGAATGAGTTACATAGATCTGTGAGCTACAAATGAGTAACATCGTTTTGTTTTTCAGTATTGCAGAAAAGATTAAGTAATGCAAAGAGAAAGTACTACTCTTGTGATTTATACTGTAGTATGTGTGATGCTATAATCGTTATGTAACTGCTTACTATATCCTCATCATTCTCTTTCAAAAACATCTTTCTCACTAATTTCTTAGTCTGCTTTTTGCCCACAATCCTTCCAGTTATCCAGGCTCAATTTTTTGGATTCATCTTTAATTCCTCCCTTGCTCTCTATGAATGAGTTGGCTGATAAATCATTTAAGTCTACATCCATCCATGTTAGCTCTCTTATCTTTTTCATCTCCCAATGCACTGCCACTACTTTGTTTCAAGTCATCGTTCAGTATTGTTGTCATTGTTTATTTGTCCTTACCTCGCCCTTTGGCATTTTACTCATGTTTTCACAATCCTCTGTATGCAGCAACTTATTTTAATTTTTCCAAAATGTGTATTCCTGATGATCCGATTCTTCTAGTCCTAAAATTTCACTAGCTTGACATTATTTAATAACTTATGTACAAAATGCTACTTTGACTTTTGAAATCTTATAGGCATTGATACAAGCTATATTCTCAGTATATCCCAGCAATCATGAAATGTACTCTATGCACCCAAATCAGTTTGGTTTTTAAATCTCATCTTGAATGTCACTCAGGATAATAATTTTAATCTGAAGTCTCTAAATTGATAATATTCTCATCATTGTTAACTTTCTTTTTTTTTTTAATTTTTTTTTTTCAACATTTTTTATTTATTTTTGGGACAGAGAGAGACAGAGCATGAACGGGGGAGGGGCAGAGAGAGAGGGAGACACAGAATCGGAAACAGGCTCCAGGCTCCGAGCCATCAGCCCAGAGCCTGACGCGGGGCTCGAACTCACGGACCGCGAGATCGTGACCTGGCTGAAGTCGGACGCTTAACCGACTGCGCCACCCAGGCGCCCCATCATCATTGTTAACTTTCAAAGAGCTCATACATGATGGATTATTCTGTTTTGATTTATAGAGAATCTCATAAGTATCTAATTGGCTAGATTTTAAGCTCCTCGAGGTCAAAGTAGATGTGAAAATAACATATTTTTTAGCGATATTTTTGGAGGTATCAGGCACTCTAAATTTTTATTTAATTCCAACAGGACATTTTTATTTATTTGCCAGTAAGTTTTAATTGCATAGTAACTTTCTCTATTGTTTACTATATTTAAGATTAGCCATAATACTATTTTATGAAAGAAAAGAGAGTACTATTCATGATGACAGATAGTCCAGTCCATAAAATATGATTGTGGCTAGGATACCATGGGGAATGGGAATAGGAAAATCTTCTGAAATGTACTCTGCCCTTAAGTGTTTTTTGCCTAATGAAAAGATGCAGACACAGTACCAAATCAAAGCTAAAACATCATATATTTAATGTAATAATATGTACAAAGAGAAGTAAAGGCTCACATGAGGAAAAAATAAGTGCTATCTGCATGGTCAGGAAAGTTTCATCAGAAAGGTAGTGTGTGAGCTGAGCATAAAAGGGACATACACACTCTTGTTATGACTAGACTTATTTGCCAAAGGCACCGAGATCTTCCAACGTCTTCTAGCATCTTTGAGTGAATAGCTCAAAGGTTATGAGGGAAAGTCTAAAGCAGTTGCAAGGTGGTGGGTGATGAGCCTGAGGGTCACCCCATCAAGGATACTGGTAGAAATGTTGCAGAGTCTGGAAGGTGTCCCACAGCCAATGGGGGTGTGTGGGGGGGTGGTCTTTGTTTATACACAAGCTGGAGACAACCAGGCCTTGATTGGGTTCACTTTTAGGAAAAGCCATAGTTAACTAATCAAAGCTTTGCTATATTGGTTAATACATTTATTTTGCAATTTATGAAACCACCTAAAACCTGTAAATATTTCATAGTCATTTTTATACTTTTCAAAGTGACTCTAGGCTTGTCATCTCATTTATAGACTGACTTAATGTGAGGGCTAGAATCCAGCCTTTTCAATGTTTCATTTACTTCTACGGAGTGGGGAAAGTGTGGGTTTATAGCAAAAACTACAAAATTACATTATTTTTTCAACCTCCAGAACATGGTAAGCACATTCTGTAATGGTAATTAGCTCACTTCAATAACATCAAACTTAGGCTTGCCTTGTTAGTATTTGACATTCATATTTTCCCTCAATTTAATGTGAGTACATTTGATATAGAACACAATGAGAACTGGCTTTGATTTGATCATTTTCTCAGTTTCATTCGGCTCTTCGCACTTTGCACTGCTATATTTATGGGCTTGCCTATATCTTGTCCCTGCTTGATCCATATCTCAAACCTGGGTTAAAAAAGTCAGAAATGATTTTTTACAGTTCACGGGTCAGACAAATATGTGCTTGATAAGTTTTCACAATGAGTCAAGGAACACACATCTTAGGAAGCTGTCAGTCTCTGAGCAAAAAAATATGGTGAAGAATAAAGAAAACTGATACAATGTGCTATTAAAAAAATAAATGTTTTTTTTCTCTGCAATGAGGATGTTAGAATATGAAATAATTCAAACATTAGAAAGTAATTGATACTAGTGTCCTCATTTCCCTTTTCTATAACCACAAATTATATTTATTTGACATCTTGGGACATACGATTGTCATTAAAATTTTAAGATAAATTTGGGCTTTGTATATATGTTTATGTAGGCATTAATATAAGTTCATTAAAACACAAGAAATATACCATATAGAAAAAAAGGTAAGGTCTAGGGATCATTTGTTGGTTCTTTACATATTAGACAAGGGGTTAGAGCTTAGCACCACCTTTCCAACCACAGAAGGTATGTAAGTGAGTACATTACCACATCTGCCTTGCAAGCATTGGAAAGTGTGGACTTGGGAGGGAAATGAGTACTGAATGCTTATCAACTGTCTATACAAGAGGAAAATATTCTAGTATCAGGGAGCATAATTGCTGAGAACTTTCTAGAGAACCCATGAAAACAGTTTTGACTTTTGATTTTAAAATACAAAAATTATTGCTGTACTCGTCCCTTTGCTCGTACATGTTCACCTGAACCCAGTTACTGAGTTCTAGACACTCTTTAAACCTGTCTGACCTGTCTGTCATATCACTTTAGTGGCTTAATTTGTGAGGTCATGCCTGAATACGTTTTTGGCCAGATCATGGGTCCATATTCCATAATACTTTAATTCGATTTCTCATGCTAATTCAACATTTGAGATACAAAGCACAGCAGGGTTACTCTCCCTAGGTAAGCTTTTACAAAAATAATTGTGAGCTGACTAGTCATGACCTTGGTTTTATCTATGCTCAATTTTTGATCTAAAACTTCAGTGAACATCAATTTTGAAACCATTTCCAAGTACACTGAGAAATAGCATTTGAAGCTTGGGACCATAAATTCTCCTTTAGATATTTCCCTGTTCAGGGTAGATTGAGTAGGATTAAAGGGAGCAGTCATGCACTCAGGGTTAAATAAAAAAGGTATTACACTTGAATGGTAATTTAGGTAGGATGGATGTTTTTTGTATTACAGACACAGGGGTAAAGCATGGCAGGAAACTATTCAGCGGGGAAGATAAAGGGAAATGATGCTTTAAGCCTCCCTGACCCACAAACAGAAAGAAAAGCCATTATTAACTGAAACCAGGAGCAAGTGTAAGGTAGGGGACAAACAACCAGGCTGTGAATTACCCAGGTAAGTTACCTACAGTTTGCTTTCACCAGCTAGAAAAGTTCAATGATGATGAACAGGATAACCAAGGTTTAGTTACATGGTTAATGAAGAATATTAAACTGGGTTTTAAAAATAGTATCTAATACAGAAGAAGCAGTTAATCAGGGAAATGTACCCAAACCAATAAGTGATACATTTTGCACACATCAGATTCAAAAGCATAAATTGAAAACTACAAAGTCAGAGTATATACTGGCAAAATATTTTAGAAATTAGGTTGGAAGGGGCATCTGGGTGGATCACTAGATTAAGCATCAGACTCTTGATTTCAGCCCAGGTCAAGATCTCACAGTTCATGAGTTCAAGCCCTGCATTGGGCTCTGTGCTGACAGAGTAGAGCCTGCTTGGGATTCTGTATCCCTCTCTCTCTGTCCTGCTCCTTCCTCCCTGCGCTCTCTCTCTCTCTCTCTCTCTCTCTCTCTCTGTCAAAATAAATAAAAATAAGTTTAAAAAAAGAAATTAGGTTGGCTTTGTATAGTAAAGATATCTAATGTTATTTGGCTTGAAATTTCTATAAATGGTTCTATACTATGTAGACATGTATGTTAGCAGATATTTTAACAAACATTTATGGTAATATAATTTATGATATAAAAAAATAAAAGTACCCCAAATGCTCATGGAGAATGTAAACTAAACAGTGGTATATTTCATATATTAACATTCAACATAGAAAATAAATCACCTACCAGTGTATACCAGAGAGAGAGAGAGGGATACAGAATCCCAAGCAGGCTCTGCACTGTCAGCACAGAGCCCAATTCAGGGCTTGAACTCATGAACTGTGAGATCTTGACCTGGGCTGAAATCAAGAGCCTGATGCTTAATCTAGTGATCCACCCAGACACTCCTTCCAATATCTAACATTTTTAATCTTAGATATGTGAATCTGAGCAGGTAAAGTTTAAAAACGAGCAAAACTTTATAACATAGGGGGTTAGTGATAAAATCATAAATAAATTCAAGAAATGGTAAATACAATATTCCAGATAAGAGCTGCTGGAGGGGTGAGGGTAAATTGAGGCAGAGCACTTACTTTTGATTGGGGCATAAGAATTATGAATACTTCATAATTTAGGCAGTCTTAAGAATGAGTTAAGAAAGAAATTTTTGTAACATTTTGTTTTCTAATTTACACACCATTAGTTGCATCAAAATTTTATGATTAAAAAAGTCTTTAAGACAACAAATCCAATACAAAGGGGAATTATTCTAATATTAGACAAATATTGAGAAAAAATTGAATCCTATTCCCTTCCACTTAGTATACTAAATGAATGATATCTACTAAAATGGATGATCCTAAATTATCACCAAAAGAAAACATTTTCAGAAAATTGAAAAGAAAGTTGAATACACAGGTCAAGGTTATAAGCCTAAGTTGGGTAAGATTGCTTCAGAAAATATTGTACATGATTTGTGTATTGATTGTCCCAACCAGGTGCCAGAGCCTGAGAAAGGTAGAGGACTTCATTGCCCTGCCCACCTTGTCCATCTGTATCAGAGTTCTGCATCTGGTGAGAATCCAAGCAACGCACATGGTGATGAGTGTCTCTTCCAGTTTTCTTCTGAAAGTCCATTTCTGACAACCACATTTTAAAATATATATAACTATATTTTTCAGTATTTTATAATATTTCAGTATCTGCCTCAGTGTTTTAGGAACCAACGGAGTTGTGATTCTGGTTAAGTAAACTTAGGAGGAAAAAAGTGAAGCCTAGAATCAGCTACAGCTGGAAATCTAAAAAGAAAAATATCCAGAAGGATGTCAAGATAATTTTACTTGGGTGTTTCTGAGGGAAAAAAATGTGAAGTTGGGATAGTTTATATTTTTCCTTTACCCTTGACTATTTCAGAAACTGTCAATCAAATACAGGGTTAAATGTGATTAAAAGAAAATACAGGAGCGCCCGGGTGGCTCAGTTGGTTAAGCGTCTGACTTTGGCTCAGGTCATGATGTCACAGTTCAAGAGTCCGAGCCCCATGTAGGTCTCTGGGCTGACAACTCAGAGCCTAGAACCCACTTCAGATTCCGTGTCACCCTCTCTCTCTGACCCTCCCCTGTTCACACTTTGTCTCTCAAAAATAAATAAACATTGAAAAAAAAAACAAAAGAAAATACAAAATAGTATGTATGTGACACAAATTTTTGAGGTGGGAAAAATGTTAAATGTTTCTCTCTCAGCTTACTGTATCAGCTTCCTAATGGATTAACTTTAACAACATATATGCTTTCCTTCCAAAAATGTTTCCAAAGCCATGGATTTGTTTGAGTAAGTGTTCCAGAAGATGAGCAAACATTTCTTTTTTTTTTTTAATTTTTTTAACGGTTATTCATTTTTGAGAGACAAAGAGAGACAGGGCACGAGCTGGGAAGGGGCAGAGAGAGGGAGAGACAGAATCTGAAACAGGCTCCAGGCTCTGAGCTCTCAGCACAGAGCCTGATGCAGGGCTTGAACTCATGGACCGTGAGATCACAACCTGAGCCGAAGTTGGATGCTTAACCGACTGAGCCACCCAGGTGCCCCTGAGCAAGCATTTCTAAATTTTAACTTGATAAACGAGCAATATCTTGCAACATGACACTGAATGTCACATGACCACAACTGAGCCAATGGTTCTTGAAATTTGCTTTTATATACAAGTGCTTTGGACTACCAGCATGTTTTCAGAACAAATTATACTTCACAAATTATACTCACAAGGTTTTACTACCTTTTCAGCCAGAATTAGCTACGTACAGTTCCTTCGAAAGTGCATCAACTTTGAAGCCTTCCATGTTTTTCCATGTTACTTCTTCTGCCAAGAACCTTACTTCAACTTTTGTCTAGTCAACTACTTCAAACTAATTGTTCCAGATTCAGCTCAAATTTTGCTGCTTTTGGATAATTACTTCTCCTGCACTCCATCCACAGGATGAGTTACACTTGATCTTAGCCAAAAGGCCAGGAAGCAATTCAGGATGAGCTAAATGTACTTGACAAAGGTTTTCCCTCTCTACTAACTTAACAGCATATGAATATCTCACCGACTACACATCGTTCCTGAAAATAGATGATATTCTTCTCTATTTCTCAATAACCTTTAATTCCTTAATTCCTTAACGGCTTCCTTTATCCACTTATTTCCAGGCCTATCTTGTGTGGTTTCAGAAAACCAAGCCCAGTACCAAAGGATAACTGTATACTACCATTATGATATTTGTAAAATTGTTTCGATGGATCTAAAGACAATTCCAAATAAAGGAATTCAACACACTTTGAAAGATTTTTGTTTCAATAAGTGTATTAGCTCTAAGTTAAATTCTTAGAAATTCTCTATTTATATTTCCTTCCCAATTTTAATTAAGTTATTTTTTATTTATTGGCAATTGTTTTTTTTAAATGTTAGCTCTTGTTGCTATATTTGAAACGAAAGTGCTTATTATTTTATAGATGTATCTTATATTTTAGATTTTGTATATTCAAATTTACCTCTCTACATTTAAATTTTATGTCTCAGGATACTTTTTACTATATTTTAATTAAACACAATAATTAATTTTAATTAATTATTAAATCTGAAATTTATTTTGATGAATGGGGCATGTGAGAAATTGAATTATTTACTCTCCCAAATCAGTTTCAACAAGTAGAATATCAAAAAGAATAGATATGGGGGCACCTGGATGGCTCAGTCAGTTAAGCATCCTACTCTTGACTTCTGTTCAGGTCATGATCTCGCAGTTGGTGAGTTTGAGCCTACACCGGGCTCTGTGATGGCATTACAGAGCCTGCTTAGGATTCTATCTCCCTCTCTCTCTGCCCCTACCCTGCTTGCTCTTTATCTCCCCCTCAGAATAAATAAAAGTAAACTTAAAAAAAAAAAATAGATAACAGACTAAAGATTTCAGACATAAATACAACCCAATTAAAAATCTTGATCTGAGAAAATGTTCTGACCAATAATGATGTAATATGACTGACTATATAAAGATTCCATAAAGGCTATTAGCCATAAAGTCTATTGTTTTTGTAGACAAAAATAAATAAATAAAATTAGTCACATCCTATATTGTATTATTTTTATGTGTTGTATTAAATATCAAAATGTATAATCCATATAAATATAAGATAATGAGTTACTGAAGGTATTTGAAACTGAATGTGATATATTCCAAGCCGTTTTAGGTAAATCATTTTTCTAGGTTTGTAAGACCATTTTGGAACATGTATAGAACAGGCAATCCAAAAGATCAATGCAGGTGTACCTGTGTTTGTCAGACCAAATGAAAAACATACGAATAATTTGAATAAATAAAAACCTCCATGTGCTTTAACAGTAGGTAGTTATACATTATTAAAGATAAGTATTATTGTATATAATAGTATTGCTAAGTGGTAAATATGACAAAAACTGTGTTCTTTGATATAATATCACTAATCTCTGACTCACAAAACATAAATGTGGATGGCATCTTTGAGTCCTCTCCCCTTGTCCTCTCCAGGGTTCCTGGAATCCCAGTATTTTTACAGCCACCCCTTGATTATCATTCCCAAAGCCACTCCCCAAATTTAGATCCTTATTGTTTCTCATAAAAATTCTAATAATAATGTCAGCAGAGGTCTAATGGAGAACCTGAATTTCACCCTGCCTGGCATCCACTGGGATGTCAAGGAGCAAAATAAGGAACCTCAACTTCTACCCCAACATGTAGTAATGAGACATTGCTTCTCCCCCTACAGGCATGGTGTTAGAGGAGTCTTGATAAAACAGAAGATTTCAATGAAATACAGGGCCTGATAACACAATATTCAAAATGTCTAGGGTGCAAAAGAAATAACTTGTTATACCAAGAACAAGGAAAATACCGCCACTGGAAAAATTCACCAAAGCCAGGATAACACAGAGAAAAGGATGAGAGTTTCTACTTTTGAGATGAAGCAGCAGTAGAGAACAATACTAACAGACGCCCCCACCATCTGCTGTGATATTGAAATTCAACATTTCACTCCTCTTACAATATTTGGCTTTTAAGGTCAAGCTCTGGTAACAATTATAATTTTGTTTCAATAATATATTCTGGCTCAACACTATGAAAGTAGAGAAGACATAGTCACAAAGGGTTAATTTACCCAGTATTTAGAAGCTTTCTTTTTTTCCAAAATAACTTTTCTTTGATTAATGTTAGAGGATTAAATACACAATGCATATATTTGAATTAAGGAAAGGGGTTGTCCAAAGGTCTAAGCATACCTTAGTCCTTTAAACTTCTTTGTTTATATCTAGGATCATCAAGGAGGTGATGAATGCTTTGCTGAATCCAATGAAGAATAACATTAACTTGTATGTGTCATTTTGACCTCCTTTTGTATTTTATAAAATGTATTGCATGTATATTACTTAATTTGCTTTATACCTCATCCTCAGGGAAGATAAGAGTATATATGATGTACAAACTACAAATATCTGTTTGAGAATTTTATATATCATCATTTGTCATTTTGTTTTGATTGATTATGTATATATATCTTCAGGCTATGAGTACTTGATAAGAGTTGTAATAAATATATGTTCATGAACATAAAGTGATGTGGAGGAATGGTTAATTTTGTTAATATTTTGATTATATTTAACAAATACACAGATGCTGAGACAATAGTTTGCTTGACTCACTTGGATCCTTTCCATAGGTCTTCTCCCTTAAGGTATAAAGGAGAATAGAACTTTCAGGCACACCCTTAATAATTAGTATACATAATGTAGTATAATACATAATTATTCTGTAGAATCTATCAAACATGATACACCAAATACATGATTCTAACAGAAAATTATTAGATGTTAGATACAGAAGTTTCACATAAAGATGAAAAAGTCAGTGTGAACCGGGCAAAGGAAATATCATCCTTCTCCTCCAGCAAATCCACTTTAGATATACACAGTCTTATCCTTCAGGCCAATTTAGGCCTTAACCAAACAGTTTTGTTTGTTAAATAGTTTAAAAATATAAAACAAGATTTCTTCACTTACCAGGTTAAAAAAAAAAAAAAAAACTATTAACATAGAAATGGTCATTTTTGAAGAACTCTGTACAGGCTAGTTAATAGTTAGCTTAAAACTTTTAAGGGAAATGCTTTCAAGATTTATTCCAATAAGGTATCTTAACTGGTAAAAACTGTAAAGTGTGATTGTTTATTTGATATGAATGACCCCATGAACTCTTTGAAATGAATGGAAGAGTATAGATAATTGTGTTTTACACTCACAGCTATAACCCTCAGTGTGTACAATCTACTTAGAATTGCTATAATGTTACATTACAGTCTATTTTATGTCTAATGTTTTCATTCTAGCATTTCCAAATTTCTCTGCTTAACAATTTTAAATTGAACTGTAAGGTAACAACATAATTTAGGTTACTGGAAGTCAATTAACTCTGCATGATACTTGAGAAAAAAATGGTTTATACAATTGTAATTTCAGAAAAATAAAAAGCTTCATTTTTGTTTGTAAAGAGTAGCTCACATCAAGGACTATTATTCTACTGGAATATATTTTTGGCTCCAACCTAGCAGAAAATAAAGATACTTTTTTCTCTTTTATGTTGTTGACTCCCCAGTATCCCCTCAGTTGAAGAAATTTCCTCTCAATATTGTAACATGTTCAATGCTTTGGGTCGCTCTAGGGAATACAGTTTTAAAAAAGATTAAACCACTGATGACTTTAGCTTTTAACCTCAGTCATAAATACAAGTACTCTACTATATCCTCACAATTTAAATGCAAATAATCTTTAAACAAAACTAATCTTGAGGGCTTTTGTATAGTGAATGATAAATGGAAGGGAAATTTATAAAGTGTGATAGTGAGCAGCTCTGGCTTCTTTTTCACATCAATCATCTCTCCATATGGATCAACAATTAAAATAGTTCAGTGCCTTTGAGGGAGTCTGGGAAAACAAGTTCATCATTTAGCCGCCAGTGGCGTTGCCTTGGGGAGAAGTAAGCTGATCCAAAGGGTAAGTGTTAATTGAAAAACGTGTAAAGGAAAATGAAGATCCTTCCTCTAGGTTTGCTTACCTGGAGAACCAAATCTAAGTTGTGCCTAGAAAGTCTAACAGTCTTATCTAAAATAGCACATGCTTAATACGAAGAGAGTGTATAATTATTAGAGTTGAGCCCTTTTATATTGAAGAAATTAACTTATATTTTCAAAACATTACTTTCAGCAGAATTTGGGATTATTAAAATTATATCTTACTTATATCTAACAGAAAGAAAACTTACCTTTGGTTATCTTAATTGTTCATGACCTTACTTTTTATGTACTATAAATTAAAAAATACGAAATTTCTGTTCAACATTTTCTTTTATTTTAATGATTTTTTGAGACATAGAGAGAAATGGCAAATAAGTAAAATTTTAAAAATAAAAGAAGGGGCACCTGTGTGGCTCAGTTGGTTGAGCATCGGACTTCAGCTCAGGTAATGATCTCACAGTTCTTGAGTTCGAGCTCGGTGTCAGGCTCTGTGCTGACAGCTCAGAGCCTGGAGCCTGCTTGGGATTCTGTGTCTCCCTCTCTTTTCGCCCCTCCCCTGTTCACACTCTGTCTCTCTTTCGAAAATAAATAAACATTAAAAAATATTTTTAAATGCCAAAGTCCAAGGGGACAATGAAAGTTTAAGTAATGATCTGGATCAAAATACACAAGACATGGAATATAATTATGATACTGGACTGGATCCCAAACCAGGAAAAATAGTTATAAAGGCCATTATTGGAACAAATGATGGAATCTGAATAGGAACTGTGGACTTGATAATAGTGTTGGATCTATATTAAATATTCTGATTTTGAAAATTGTAGTAGAGTATACTCTTTCCTTTCGGAAGCGTATAATGAAATGTTTAGATCTAAGAAACATAATTTTACAACTTTCAACTGATTCAGAGAAATCAACATATTTATATGCTAAATATATTTATACTTATGTGCATGTGGGTACTTATACAAACAGAGAGAATGGGTAATAAATAAACAAATAAAGCTAAATAGAAATACTTGGTCAAACTGCATAAAGATTCCACAGGAGTTCGTTGACATATTGTGGCAAATTTTTATGTTTTCTCTGAGATTATATTTTAAAAAGTTATGAAGGTCTAAATGAGGATGTTACTACTCAACTGAACTGATACAGATGAGAATTTGATTTTATCATTGAATTGAAGGCATAATTTTATCCCCACGTCCCAAGGAACACTAGAAATGAATACAACTGTTGTATAAATCAGTCTGAATTTAAAATAGACACAAGCAATTAAAACTTTAAATAAAGAACTCTTTTGATATTTGAAATAATATGGAATTGAATCGACAGACTAAACATTTTAAATACTTCATCTGTGATTATTTTTATTAATTTTTAAATGCTATTGCAGCAACAACTTGTAACATGTACGGAGAGAAATTAGTCTTATTAGAACCCCATTCAGCAGGTGGTATTTCTTTTCTAGTGGAATCTACCATTTGGCATCAGTGTTTGATTATAATAGCATGCATAATATCAGCCTAGAGAGCTATGTAAAAAATGCTGGGAGGTCTTTGTCTCGGGACTTGGAGATAAAGAGAGAAAATAATGAGCATAACAGAATGAACAAACTGGAATGAAAACTAGCTGTATTTTAGTATCCACTCAATGAGATTTTATATATATATAAAGAATTTCCAGTTGGGTTCAAATATCCATCTCTAGTTTCTCTTTACAAAGAGCTAGAGAAACTCTTTAGCTAATTTTAACACAGAATGAGTTTCCTTTCTGGCATAGTCTTGGAATCTTCTACTTCCAAGTTTTAATTTAATTTTCTATACCATTGTTTTCCTTTCCTCTTCTGTATTCCAGTTGGTAAATTATTCAACAAAAAATTACTAAAACTTTAAACGTTTCACAGGAGGAGAGAAATAAACAATAATATAATTTCTGCTCTGGGAGTTACAAGGTAGCGAGAGTGAGGGAGGGTAGAGAGAAAGATGGAGTAATTTGTGTTATGATGTAGTTGTGATTTTTGTCAGGGTTTTAGTACTATTTGCAAAGTATTCATAATCTGTGGGCAGTTGTTTAAAGTTGACTTTAAATATAGTGGGACCACTTTGTTGTTAATGAGAGTTGTTTCTTCCAATATGCTCTTTGAATATTGCTTCTGCTTTTTAACCTGGGAATGACTGACCTGGGTTTACATTTTGTTCTTTCTCTAATTTGAGAACTTTCTGCCTTTTGCCTATAATGCTGTCAATTTGCAGTAATAGGGAGAATTATATTCTGCCTCATTTTTTTTTTTTTGGAAAACCATTCCTCATTAGGCAGAAACACAGTATTCAAAGGCTTAAACTGTTAAAGATCTCTATCTGTGTCCCTTTATACCCCCACCCCAGAGAAGTTCAGGTTTTCCCTTTAACCATTTCCTTTCTAACATGATGCAAGCCCTACATTTTCTATATTGTAAATAAGCAGCAGTTACCCACCAGGTACAGGATAAAGGCAATACTATTTCCAAGATCTGCTGTCCATTCCTTACCTTCGCAACCCCTTCTCACCTTTTAATTTCTCCTATGAAATATAAAGTCCCAAACCCACTCCTCACATGTTAGAGAGACAGAAAAAGCTTCAAGAAGGCTTTATTTTCCTGTATCTATTAAATCTCAAATGTTCTCGGCTTAAAATAAATATTATAGAAAGTCTGGGATTCTGAGTGGGTCCCCATAATACCCACAAGAGAGCACATGTATTTTTTGATAATTCCTTTCTTTAAAAAATGTTTTAATTATTTATTTTGAGGTGGGGAGGGGCAGACAGAGAGAAGGAGAAAGAGAATCCCAAGGCTGACAGCACAGAGCCTGACGCTGGGCTTGATCTCAAGAACTGTGAAATCATGACGAGCCAAAATGAAAAGTCGGACGCTTAACCAGCTGAACCATCCAGGAGCCCCTCTTGACAATTCTTTATTTGTGTATTTTCTCTGCTCCTTGAAATTATAGGAAGTGTAGTGATCCTCACACCCTCTATACACCGTATCTCCACTGATCACATCAAAAGGTAGTATGATGCCTGGAACACAGTAAGTTTTCTTTAAATTCGTATTAGTAACTAAGAACTTCATGTAGTCTTTGACTATATCTTTACTAAGTAAAAAATGTGTGAGAATTGGATTAATACAGGCCTGCATTTGAGTTTTGACTGCATAACTTATGAACTAAGAGATCTTAGGAATCTTGATTCGATTCAGAGGATATTAGTTTCCTGATTGTAAAACTGAAATATTGATATTACCTTCCTTGATGTACTGCTATCAAAAACACATGAAAAATAATGTGCATAAAATTCCAAGGAGGAATGGAATAGTGGAAGGCAGACCAGCCATACATAGTTTAGTAACAACTAGGAAAAAAGAAACAAATAGAGAAATGACTGATGTGAAGGCAGCTGAGAGCTGCTAAGGACGCAGAATTGCAAAGACTAATGTTCCAGAGAAGAAGAATACCAAAGAGGCAGGATCAAAATGGCCCAAGAGCGAACCATAGAATGGAAGACAGTAACAAAGAACAAAGGAAATTACAAGGATAAAGACAACTGAACACTGAAATTCAGCTGAAAATTACCTGAACAGTAATTGCACAAAACAATTATATCTTGTGGAATTATAGTATATATAGTATATACAGATTTAAAATGTATATGAGTGGGTCAGCTGGTTTGAGTGTCTCACTCTCGATTTTGGCTCAGGTCATGATCTCATGGTTTGTGAAACTGAGCCCGCATTGGGCTCTGCTCTGATGGCACAGAGCCTGCTTGGGATTTTCTCTGTGTGTGTCTCTCTCTGTCTCTCTGCCCCTCCCAAGTGCTCTATTTCTCTCTCTCTCTCTTTCTCTCTCTCTCGCAAAATAAATAAAATAACCTTAAAAAATGAATAAAACTACTGACATATTTTGAAAAATAAAACAGTTAAAGTTGGTGAGAAGTGGTCTGATTCAAGATTTTTGCTTCTGAAAAAATAGAGAGTCAACATATTTTCCTGAAATATTAGCTGTGGTCATGAAGTAAACGTTCAGAAAGGTACCCCACAAAGTAAAGAATGGAGTGTCATTAATGAGATGCAAATGAATGCATAAGGAGCAAGTTTGTGAGCAATATGAGTTTACGTGAATTTTGACCCGTATGTTAAGAGTTTTAAGCGGGAATACTGCGTTATTAGTTTTATGTAGGAATCCGAATTTTCAGAGGCTAATCTGAGATGGAGGTATAAATTTGAAATTTTCACTATGTAGGTGGTTTTTAAAGTCACATGATTGGATGGAGTGTGAAGAATAATTTTATACAAAGATAACAAACGAGTTCCACAGATTGAACTCCAAACATTCCAATATTAAAAGAGGTGGAATTCACAGAAGCTATAAATGGTAGGAACAAGAATGGAGAAAAAGGAAGAAACTATTGTTTTGAAAAGGAAGTGATAAAGTTTATCAAAGAGCAGGAGGTAAAATACCTGCTCAAGTACTACTTAGGCCAAATACCACGAAGACTGATAATTTGCCACTGGATTTAGCACTAAGTACTGGAGGTGTTGATAAGGACTGCTTTGGGGGAAGAGAGCAGGTACATGCCCAGGATCTCTTATACGAAGGCAGATTTGACGAATATTGAATCTGGTGGAGCTCTTTAGTAGCAGCAGGAAAGAAAGCAGAGTATATGTGGACAGGTGCATAGACATAGAAGTAGGAGTTTCTGAATTTTTTTTCCAATTCCTTCAATTTTCTCATTGAAGAGTAATGTAAAATCATCATCTGAAAATGGAGATGAGATAAAAGGATTTCCTATTCTTAGGTATATACTTTTCTGTTTAATCTCTCTACTGCCTTTTTAAGATTCCTACTTTTCTCATAATCTACGGAAAATCTTTTTCCCTACCGTCTATTGCATATTCTTCAGCAATAATGCCAGGAAGTTTGCATGAGGGAGTTTATTAATTTTAACTTTAGTTTCTGAGGAAACCTACCACTTATTGTTTTATTTTTTTTTTTGTCAATGAATCAGGTTGTCAATTAATTGTATATATAACACCACATCACCTCTATTAAAGACCTTGTCCTGTTCATAACACGGACTAATTACATTATGTTAATATGTGTAGAAATGCCTATACTACAGCCAGATGTAAAGAAACAAAATACCATGTATACAGTAGTTTAAAGTAGTGGAAAAGAGAGAAATAATGTCTACATACACACACATACATACATATATACACACATAGCATACATATATATGGGTGTATATGTGTATATATATTCATATAAAATTTATATACATGTGAATATAGACTCAAAACTTTTATTAGGGCAAAAGAAAATTGCCAAATTTAGTAACAGCATCACTGCCACCACCAATGACAAAACATCAATGAAGACAACATTCTGTGCTAACTGTTCTCTGTACCTGGCACAGTGTTAAACATTTTTAAATGGATTATTTCATTTAGTACTCAGAAGTATTCTCTGAAGCCAATACTATTTTTATTTCCATTTCACAGATGAGAAACCTAAAACTTTGAGTAAGTACTTGTTAAGTTCACCCAGTAGGTGAGCAGTGCAACTAGAATCCAAAGGCACACCGTACATGCTTGCACCCTTACTCACTGCTATGCTGAATATTTCGACTACACAGGATAGTAAGATGGATTTATTGGAATGCCATGAGAATGACGTAATCAATTTTCAGTGAAATATTCGTTTCAATACACTATATGTATATATTTTAAAAACTCATTGTAATGGAATGACTTTTGTTCTTGTAAGCAGAGATGAACTGATACTTAAGGTATGTTCTAGCCACTGGGGTGAAGGATTGATGACGATGTCAGTCAATAAAGAACAGGTCCACCAGCAAAACATTTAATAAAGTGTTTGTCCTTGAATGTTATGATGGTATCATGCCTTTGGAAAAAGAAGATTGATGTGAAAACAATATCATTCTTTATACTTCCTAAATAAGAACTTTCTAGGATGAACACCTTTCTCCTAGCCAAAAAAAAAAAAAAAGTTTCTCACATTGATATATCCAGACCTTCAGGGAATGTATGACATTAGAATTCTAATACTCATAGCTCATATTGATTATGTACACATTATTAGTCTATACTCTCCTAAGCTACTTTACATTTATTACTGTAATTTTAATAATAACACTATAGTTTGGTATTTTAATTATTCTGGTCTGCAGGTAAGTAAACTGAGGCACAGAAAGGTTAAGTAATTACCTATTCTAAAATTACACAGGTAGTAAGTGTCAGCTCCAAATTAAAAGAGTTATTTGTCCATAATCTTACTTTCAATAGAGTTTAAGTGCATACCAAACGTATTTGTCTATGTAAAATACTCTTGCAAAGAACTTTGAGAAATAATAAAGCTTGTAGATTGCATAAATTTCAGTCAACCACATGTTACTGACTCCATAATTTCAACTCTTAGGATGTTTTATACATTCCGGTATTCAAGTTCTGTTTCTTTTCTTGTATCTTGTATCATCATTCTACTTTAGTAATGACTCTTGTTAAAAGAAAAAAAAAAAGTCTCCTCAATTCCAAAAGAATAATCACTAAAGGGTTTTACAAGAAATTCCCATTAAAATCTGTGTCAATTTATCCATTATTTTTATGTCCTTAGATTACATTTCTGTGTCATTCCATTATTAAAAAGATTACTGACTGCTATATGCTCTTTAAGCAGTATCAATTATACAATCAATTAAACAGTAGAGATTATGGGGAGGAATAATTCTTATAATATAGTCACATTTCTTTACAATTGGAAAGTTAGGTTAACAATATAAGAACACACTGTACTTCATAAATTTTCATTGCATTTTTTTCTGTCCTTTTATTCATGTGTTTAGACAGTATGCTAAAATGTGCTCGATCCAGTCAGCCATGGAACAAAACTACATTTCTAGCCTTGAATTATTGTGCTCTCAGAGGAGATAGGATACTTTTACTTTGCAAGGTAATCATTTGTTGGGAAACTATGTTCTTAGACTTATCATATTCTATAATAATGGATCATTTTATATTGAGGAATTGATGGACTATTTTTTAGTGATTCATTTGGGACTGCCTGCAAATGACAAATAAAACCAATCAAACATAATTGCAGATGGAATACTACATCTGAATTTTAGATATATGCATGGCGTTGGCATGAGCATATGAAATAGTCTAGGTTCTTTATGTTCAGGTAGCTATAACTGCCTCAATAACTATCTGCTTTTATGACAAACAAAGACACGAAATGAGAAGCTTCATAATTAAAATGCTTAACCATCCAAATGCTTTCAGCATTTTACTCAATGCATTACATTTTCCCTGTAAATTTACTACAAAAAAAAAAGATGGAATAATGGGATTAAATATTTAAATATGAAGAACTGAAAAATGATTCAAAGTCTCCACTTTAAAAAAACTATGAAACCACATTAAATTAACTAGGAATCTGTCAAAAAGTTTTCCATATATCAATGATTAGAAAAGCCACCAGGCACACACAACATATATATGTTATATATATATATATGTATATGTCATATATATGTATATGTATATGACATATATACATAGCCATGTATATATGACTCCTAAAATTGGTGAAAAAATATCACATCAAAATTATCAGAGTTATTTCTATAACATTTTTACAAAGATTCCTTCAGTTAATATATGAATTTTCAAAATGCTGGCTACAATGTAGGTATTTATAGACAGAATAGAAACCATCAAAACTAGTACTAATAGCTAATATGGTCACATGCAGGGTATCTTTAAAGGACTAGAAGGTACTAGAGAAGTACTATCTACCTCAAGAAAGCATTTCTTATAAAATATAATTCCTAATGACAATTTAGATTATAAAATACAAATGCATCAAAGAGGGCAAATATATGAAATGAACCAATATCAGTATAATTATGTGAAAATACTAGCAAAATCTCTTTAATAGAGAAAGATCCATAACATAAAACAACAGTAATAACATACATCAAATATTTTGAAAACACAGAAATTGAAAAATATTAGATGTAACTTTATCTATCATTTATTCTGTGATTTATACATTACAATTACTGTGTTTAAAAATGAAATTTTGAAACATTGATGAACTATATAAACATAACCATGGTCATTAATTGTCCATAAAATATCAAATGCATAAGTGCTTTGATCAAGCACCCAGGTAGTACGTGTTTCAGATGAATAATGGCAAGAAACACAGAGTCTGTCTCTCATTGTTGCAAAAACATTGATGCAATACACTGAACACTATAAATTCCCAATATCCCAACAAGACTTTAGAGGGAAAAAAATGATTTAAAAACATATATGTAAAATTGGGATATACCACATATTTTCACAGAAGATAATTTGAGAATAACTTGAAAATGTGTTTTTGTCAGTGAATATTTCAGTCAGTAAATAAAATCCCCAATATTGTTATTTAAATACTCACAGGTAAAGGCATAAATTGATTTAACTATAGAAGAGATGTGAAAAATGAATGGGGATATTTCCTCACATAGTTTATATAAACTAACTCAAAACAAATGTAAAAGATTATATATTTTTCTCTGAAAGTAATAGCAATTACAAATATGGTTTTAATTTTCCTTATAAAAAAGAAATATAAATTAAAATAGTGAATGAATTTTTCTTACAAGCTGGTTAGTGCAATGTGGATTTAATTAGGACGAAAATCAAAACTGTAGAGAAACTATTTTAGAAATTGTAAAGAAATTTATGAGAATTATAAAAGTTAATAAATTTGATGATGGATGTGTTTTAGTATGCTAACTTAAATTGAGAAATATTGAATTCATATTTGTCTTTATGTAGTTGTACTGTTAATGTATTATTATTTTTAGCTTCTGAGTGTAATAGCCAGGCTGCAAGATGGCTCCCAATGATGCCTACCTCATTGTATTCACGCCCTGGAGTCCCTTCCCATATTACATGAGTTTTGGCCTGTGTGACAAGTAGAATATGGCAAAAGAGACGGTATGTTACATCCTGAGATTATTTTATTATCTTGATTGAGTTTTCTCTTGGAGTAGGTGTGCTCTAGGAGAAGCCAGATGCCATATCATGAGCATGTCTGTGGAAAAGTCCACATGGTGAAAAACTGAGCTCTTCTGAACAACAAACATCCAGCAAGGAACTGAGGCCTCTGCCTACAGCCATGTGAGTGAATGTGGAAGCAGATTTACCAGTCAAGTCTTCAGATGACGGCAGCATCAGCCTACAGCAAAGTGTAACTTCATAAGACCCCGAGTCAGAATTATCTAACTAAAGCTCTGTCAGATTCCTAACCCTAACAAGCAATGCAATAACATAAATGCTTGTTGTTTTGTGCAGCTGAATTTGGGAGTAATTTTTTATACAGCAAGAGATAATACAAGGAGAAAAGTAAATTAGTCACATGAAGAAGAAAAAGGGTAAGAGAAAAAAATGAAATGCATAATTACATAAAAACTTGTTGCATGGGAATGCACATTCACATTCCAACTTTCCTAAGTAACAGTACAATTTAGAGAGAATTGTATAATTTAAAATATAATAATGATAAATAATTATGAATCTATTACCCAAGTCCTGAAACATTTGTGAATGATACATACATACCTGTGTGATCCTCCCATATTCTGCCCACATATGTTGCCTATAACTGCACATACTTTTATATTTACACATAATTTTATCACTTTACAGAATGATAAATATTTGTGTATGTATGTATACATTCATATTAATGTATTGTTTATTTTTGTTTCCTCTGAAACTATATTAAGAAAGTATCATATTCTATGCAGTCTACTTGGATTTGTTCTTTTCACTCAGCATGATGTTTCCATGATTCATTCATGTTATCATATCAAATAGTCATTCCCCCTGTGAAATAATATTCCATAGTGTGTGAAGATATCAAACTTTCCTTTATTCATTCACTTTTCCATTTGTGGGCATTGAGTCTGTTCTGAGGTTTTGTTATTACAAATGAAGCCATTATGAACATTCTCCTATGTATCTTCTGGTTCTTTGCAGCAAGATTGCATCATTCATACAAGACTATAATAGTTAGGCTAGAATATGTGGGTGCTCAACTTTACAAGATAATTCTGAAATATTTACCAGAAATTGTATCAATTAACACTCTCATTACCAAAGATTAAGAGAGCTCAGTAATGGAAAAACCTTTCTAATATTTGGTATTTGGTATTTTCAGGTTTTTTGGGTAATTAAATGAGCATGAAGTGGAATCTCATTGTGGTCTTACTTTGCTCTGACTAATCATCAAGCTCATGAGACAGAGCACCTCTTTTTATGGTCATGTTTTTTTCATTTTGTTTTGTTTTTTGCTGGGGAATGTCTACGGTTGTTTGCTCATTTTTCCACAGATTTACATGGTAGGTTGTTTAAAAAATGGTCCTAACAGTCTCTCTTACACTAAAGGTCATTTGCCACTTCTTCCAACAAGAGTTAGAGTCTGTTTCCTCCCCTCAAATTTGTGATTTGCTTTGTTAACCTTAAAAATAATAACTGCCATGTTTGTTTGTTTGTTTGTTTGTTTGTTTGTTTGTTTTCCAGCACAGGATGGGTTTATTCAGGAATAAAAGAGAATCGCAATGTGGAACAAATAAGCTGCAATAAAACTGTAGGCAAGTCTAGGGGGGAAAGGAGAGGTATGCTTTTTTAAGGAGAAGAGAGGTAAGTTGGGAAGGGTATGATAAATTGAAAGTCCATTAGAATAAACTGAGTTTGAAGTACAGTGGCTTTTCATTGGGTGAATTGTTGCCAGTGGGGATAAGGAAAGTTTCCCCTTCTCTGACTGGAATAGAATAGTTTTCTATGCAAAATCAAATCCATCTCTTCCTTTTCGGTGTACAATTGACTACAGGTGGTATAATGTGAAAACTCCCCTTGCTGAAACCTCCTCATTTTAGTGAGGTTTCCCATTACTAATTTTCACAGCTTTGGTAAGTAGAATGAGACAGAAGTGATACTGTATTACTTCTAGATCTAGCCTTAAAACACCCTTAGTAATTAATTTCCCTTTCACTCTCATGGAGTCCTGAGCTATCTGTTAAAGAAGACTGACCATGAAGCTGAAGGGAGAAGCCACAGGAAGAGAGGATCTGTAAGATGTGAGGTTGAAACGAGGAAGTCCCAAGCATTCAACCACACAAGTGCAGGTGGCATATATGTAGTCATGGCGTCTGTAATTTTTTTGCTTTTGTCTTTCTGCCAAGTCAACACAGTGTAGCCCGAAGACATGTCATCCCAATGGAACACTGTCTAAAGAGTAGAACCATGAAAAACACATGGTTCTTGTTTTGATCCACTAAGTTCTGGAGTGGTTTGTTATGCATCAAAAGATTATTAAAACATATTTTTATTACATTCTTGATATTTTTAAACTAATGTTTCATAATTTACGTGTGTTGCAAATATTTTTCAAAGTTTATAGCTTGATTGTTACTTTTTCAAGTTTTAAAAAAAAATTTTTTTTAACATTTATTTATTTTTGAGACAGAGAGAGAGCATGAACAGGGGAGGGTCAGAGAAAGAGGGAGACACAGAATCTGAAACAGGCTCCAGGCTCCGAGCTGTCAGCACAGAGCTCGATGCGGGGCTCGAACCCACGGACCGCGAGATCATGACCTGAGCCGAAGTGGGACGCTTAACCGACTGAGCCACCCAGGCGCCCCTTTCAAGTATTTTTGGATGGACAGAAGTTTTTCAACTAAATGTAGCCACATTTAAATTTTGTTTCTTTAATAATGAACACTTCTGCATACTGTTTAAGAAATCTTCCACTTCCCAATATCAAAAATACATTCATTTATATTTTCTTTCAAATGCTATAAAGATTTGTTATGGTATTTCAAGTTTTAAGCTATTTGGGTTTGAATTATGAAAACATTGTGATGGAGAAATTCAATTTCACTTTCTTTCCATATGGATAACAAATTTTTGCTGCTCATTTTTCCACTTCAGCCCTAAATCAAAGTGGCATATTTGTGTGGATCTATTTCTGGGTTCACTATTCTGTTATATATGTCATTTGCCTATGCTTGTTCACTTTTTACACTGTCTGAATTCTTATAACTTAAAACAAGTCTCAGGATTTCATAAAAGCCTTTCTTCTTCCACATTCTTCTTTTTCAGAAAGGTTTAAGCTATTTATAGTTCACTGTTATTCTATATACTCACTGAATCTGTAGATCAGTTTGAGTCTGTAGAGAAGAAATAACAACTTTATGATATTCATTCATTGTATCTATTGACATGGGGTATGTCTTATTGTTTGAGAACTTTAATAATTGTTCAGTAGATTTATAATTTACTGCAAAGGTCATAGATGTGCACATCTTTTGTTACAGTAATATCTAAGAATTTAATTTGTCTTGCTATTTAAATTTCTCATTGCTGTTAATAAACATTGACTTTTTTCCAGATTTTTCCTATTTTGAGCCACCTTGCTATTACTATCCAATTATCGTCAATACTAATAATATGTCTGTATATTCTCCCCCTCCCCATGTAAGTAATCACATTCACTGCAAATGATGATTAATTTTCCTCTTTCTAATCCTTGTGCTTTTATGTTTCTCTTACCATTTGCTATATCACCTCCTACACTGTTGAATGTAGGTAGTGGAAATGTCCCTGACTATAAAGGAATTGCCTCTCACAATACTCATTTAGAGTTACATTAATTGTGAACATTTTTTTTCCCATTTCATTAGGTTAAATAATTTGCTCTGTATGCCAAATATTCTAGATATTTTTGTCTATGCATTCAAAATAAAAAGAGCAGGTGCCAACTTTTATTTTTCCTTTTGTGAGATGATCGTAAATACTTTTTCTGTCATTTAATAATCATCTCAACCATCTATTAATTCCTTATTGTAACTTTTTTTTTCATTTTTGCAGGTTTCCTTTTCAGTTTTATTTCCAAATCTGTCTTTCTCACATTTTCTCTGTTGAATGTTTAAGAAACTGCATAATCTGGTTCCCTAAGCATTTCATACATAGATACCCTATATTCTGTGATTGACCTTCCAAACACAAGTAATCCTTGGAGTTAGAATCAGTTGTTTACTGTTTTTTTTTTAGAACTTCTTTCATGGATGCCAGGATTCTTGAGTGCTTGGCCATCTTTGGACATGATTCTATTGCTTTATGTAATTCTGTATGGGTTCTGGGATTTTGTATTGGAGCTTTTCCCCAGGAGTGTTTGTTCCTACTGGTGACTTTGTAAGTGGTTATATCAGGTTCAGCTTCTCTACCTTATTGCTGTTCCAAAGTTTAGTAGCCCCAAACCAGTTGCTGTTTCCTGAAGCAAACCCTATCCTCCCTTGCTGTTTATGAATTCTGGAAGGCTCCCTATAGCTTTCTGCACCCTCACTACTTCAGCCTGCGTTACCAGCCTATGATATCTTCTTTCCTGGCTGCCCTGTCTCCTGGCTGTCTTGCTCCATCCCCTGGGATGATTTTCACCCAGACACTTTTGTTTGTTTGAAGACATTCCTTATTTTTAAGAACTTTAAATGGATTTTTAAAAGCTGACAAGTGCTAATTGAAGAGAACTGAAGAGAAAGCATTGCTAGTAGAGTTGCCAGTATAGTTTGGAAAGTGCACAATTTTAACAAGTTTTTATTCATCTTATATTCTAAGCATAAAGCAAGAAAATGTATCTTTCACTGATGCCATATGGCCATTGATAACTGTGAGGGGATTCAAGCCTTAGTAGTTACTCATGAATGTCAACTGGCAGAAGCTCTACCTTAATAAATGGTATATGATTTGGGGAAGGAGAGAGAAAAAGAAAAAAGTGGCTGGTCACATGACAAAATGTTCATATAGGTATGATACATATCACGTCAGCTCACAATTTTATTGGTAAAATAAAATCAAGTGGAAACACCTTAAAGTGGGTAGAGATGTTCCATGTTTCTCAAGTGATACCACCACACACTTGTGAGTAATCCTAATGAGTAGAATAATCTGTCCTTCTATGACAAAAAAAAAGTCACCCATGCATAATATACTGACCCCTCTTTCAGGGAAATAACCCCCAAAATCCATCACAACTCATTATTCTCCATGTTCAGTCTCTTTAGAAAATCTTACATCCGGTCTAAATCCAGAGATTTATGAACTAAGAAGATAAGTAATAAACTCTCCACAAACCCAGTAAAAGGTGAGAGTTTTGGGAAAGGATAATTATAATAAACACTTTTTGGAAGAAAGAACAGGAACTATACATCAGTTCCTTTTTACAGCAATATTTAAATTTCAGAAGACAAAGACTGGGTGAAGCCTTTACTCTCATATTCTGAGAAAGGAGACTGTTTTTAGATTAGACAGATTCTAATCCCAGAGAATAGCTTCCTAGTTCATTTTGTAAATCAACCTGTCAGCATGAATGGTTCTTTCCTTTAAATTCTCTTTTCAGCTCCACCTTTATGGGCTAAGCATCTTTTTCAATCTGCCCTGCATATAGAAGGTAAGAAACTCAAGGAAGGGTTTTAAGTACTGAACAGTTATATATTTTTTTAATGTTTATTTATTTTTGAGAGAGAGCGAGAGAGAGAGAGAGAGAGAGAGAGAGAGAGAGCGCAAGTGCATGCACGCGCGCAATTAGGGGAGGGGCAGAGAGAGAGAAGGAGACTCGGAATGCAAAGCAGGCTCCAGGTTCTGAGCTGTCAGCACAGAGCGCAATGTGGAGCTCTGTTCCACAAACTGTGACATCATGGCCTGAGCTGAAGTCAGATGCTTAACCAACGGAGCCACCAGGAGCCCCAGTTAATCTAATATGGTGTTCTTCATGTAATAGTGCAACAGTCTTAGAAACATGCTAGGTTTATTATTTATTTGACTTCAATCAGTTACATGTGCCAAAAATTGCACCCACAATTCACTGGACATGTAACTAAATAAATTGTATATACCTTGAGCGTATGCGGTCTCCTGGGAAAGCCTCAATTTTCTTTTCCCTTAGACACTTGTTTTACTGAAAAAAATTTTCTGGGTATCACATTAATCCAGTCAGAGCTTTTAAACATGGGTGTGACAGCTATACCTTTTATTGCATCCAGCAGGTCACTTGCTTTGGTAAATAATATTTTATGGAAATGACAGCGACACTCACCTATTTACATATTGTTTGTGGCTACTTTCCTGCAATGATGGCAGAGCTGAGTAGTTGCAACAGAACTCCTTTGGCCCACAAAACCTAAAGCACTTACTATCTAGTCTTTTACAAGACAAACAAACAAACAAACAAACAAACAAAAAAAAAAAAAAACACTGTTTCCCAACCCTGATCTAAAGCTCTAAGCTCATTACAGAAAAGTGGCTTACTACATTTTTGCCATTGCATAACATGAACAGCTCTGACAGCTTCCAATTCCATTAACTCCCAAAGTCCACTAACACTTACCTTGCCATTCTCTGATTGATTCCCAGGGCCATGCCACATATTCAAGGTTATTTGCAAACCACTTTTGGTTCCAATTTACCTGTCATCGGGAAGAGGCCAGGTTATGCTATGGAAATAATCAATCTCAAAGTTCCTCGTGGCATAAAACAATTAAGTTTATTCTTCATGCTACACCTCTCGTGGGTTATCATGGGAACTCTGTTCACTGTCTTTATTCAGTCATAATCTAATGTAGGCCCCATCTCGATGTATGCTTCCAGCTTAAGAGGGCAGACATAGAAGAAAAGTGAATATAGTGAGAAGTAAATTGGTTCTTCAAATGTCTGCCAAGATGTACATTGATGCGTATTCACATTGCACTGGTTAAAGTCAACCCAAGACCATGCCTGAATGAAAATTGTTGAGAATTATGATTCTATTGTGTGACTGAATGATAGCGATCCACATTAGAGAAAAGCCGGGTTTTACCACAGCTGGGTAGTAGAAGGCACTGCGATGATATTATTACCTAGCACTATCTCGGAACAGACCTGTTGATTAAGAAACAAGCATATGGAGACGCACACATAATAAAAGGTGACTGTTGACTCTTCTGAGGGTCTACAACATGCTTTGCTTTGATTAGCAGTTGTTTTATTTTTTTAATGTTTATTTATTTATATTGAGAGAGTGAGAGAGTATCTAAGCAGGGGCAGGGCAGAAAGAGAGGGAAAGAGAGAATTCCAAGCCTGCTCTTCGCTGTCAGTGCAGAGCCCTGCACAGGGCTCGATCCTACAACCTGTGAGATCAGGACCTGCGCCCAAACCAAGGGTCAGACGCTTCACCGACTGAGCCATCCAGGCGCCCCCAATTAGCTGTTATTTTTTTCAAAGCAATTTTTTTAATGTTTATTTTTGAGAGAGAGACAGAGTGCAAGCAGGAGAGGGACAGAAAGAGGGAGACACAGAATCCGAAGCAGGCTCCAGGCTCTGAGCTGTCAGCACCCCACGAACTACGAGATCATTACCTGAGCCGAAGTCAGACACTCAACCGACTGAGTCGCCCAGGTGCCCCTAGCTGTTATTTCTAATGGGATATAGAAGAAGATAAAATAACTTAAGTAAACTATAAGCTAAAATTCCCTTAAGTTTTAAATTAGAAAAATGATGCTCATATTCTGAATTTAATACGTTATTAACAAAGAATGACGAATTACAGAGACCACCTTTACTGATGACAGCTGCATGAATATAATTTCTCTCCCACTTTAGCCGTGAAAAGTAAGACACTTGAGGGGTTTGGGGAATGCTCCAATTAATCTTAACCTATATAATATTAAAAAGGATCTCTCTGAATTTGGTAAATTATTATCTTTTTGATTACACTCAATCATATTTCATTTGGGGAGGTCAAAATAGCAACCCATCATCTAAACTGAACCACCCTTAATTAATGATAATCATAGCTTAAATTTCCTCTCCCTAAGAGAAGCTCTCAGGTATAAAATGGGATGGTTTTTTATACTGAAATGGCTCACACAAATTTTGTATTTGAAAACGAAAATCATTTATATATTTGGCGAACTAAACTTTTTATATCTGTAATCTATTAATTTGTCTATTTGACTTTTTTTCTAATTTATATTCCATATTATCTGTATTTAACACAATAAGTTTGTCATTACAAACTTAAATTAATAAGTGAGGCTATTAGGATTTAGGCAATAAGTACATAATAAATGCTCTATAGACAGGATTATAATTATGTGCCCCATTTATAACTGTCCAAAGTCTGAAAAATCAAAAGAGGAAAAAACAAACACATTATGCAGTTTAATAATATAAACTTCACAATGTGTCTATTTCTGTTTTCTTTTTCTCTTCATTGTTGGTCATATTTTATTGGCTCTTTGCATGTTATATAGATATAAACATAGATACAGATGATATAGATACAAATTTATTTATCTATTTATCTATTTTAAGATATAATGGATATCATGAATAAAAGAACCACAGAAATTCCAGAGAAGGGGTTCTCTCTTTCCTCTGTCAGACAGGGATAGGTAAGGTCTATTCACTTCAGTCCACTCAGGCAATGTGTTGGCTGGAGCTTGTTTACATTTTTGTAAGACTTTCTCTACACCATCTATATCTGGTTTGCATGTGGCTTTCCAATATTTGATTGAGAACATGGCACATCTCCATTTCCGTATCACCAAAGAATTGGAAGATCTGTCCTCTAGGGGGTCTTTTACAGTTCCCATGGAAGGTAAACAGGTATATGTCTCAGAAGGTATAAGGTTAATGAGTAATATGAGTTAAAGCATTTTATATAGTATACAAATTTTAATTATGAAAGATGCTATTGAGAAATGTTAAACAACAGCATCTGTGTTCAATACTTAGGTGTTATTCAAAATTTAACATCTATTTTTGTTCTATTTTGCATCAGAACCTCCTGTTACATATATGTGAGATGATTTTTAGGTATTTATAACAGCACCTTTGCATTTTAAATCAAGGTGTATCTGAATAGCATGTAGGGGAAAGAGTGTAACAAAAAGAGCCAGCTGTCGGCCTTTCAATTAAGAAAACAATGAGCTTCAATATACTGACAAAGAACCAACAATCCAATCACAACAAAGCAGCAAACAAAAGCAAAAACTGTAACAGATGCTGTTTTCAATATTATCAGACACTCTATATAGAAGAAACTCCCTTGAAAATTTAGCAGTGAGAACATGCCAATTTTTGATTAATTCAGATTTTCCTCAGCTCTCAGGAGCTCAACCAGAAAACCTACTTGCCCCTGTGGTGCTTGAAGTAGAAGCGACGATCAAGTAATTCAAAAGAAATAAAACTTTGAGTCCAGATGGCTATAGAGCAAACTATAAAACTTCCAAGGAAAGTTTAAGTGCGCTCATTAAAAGACCTTTCTTTCCATATGATGAAACAACATTTTATTACCTACCCAGCAAACGGTAACTTTCAATGTAATCTCCGATGCTTTTTGATTTCTGCCTATTAAGTAGGCTCAACATGATTCTATAGTAGCAATTTTGGTGGAAAGGTTCACCAATGTTCCTTCTTTTAAATGCAACGTCTTTCAGCATGTTGCATTTTGTGTGCGTGTGTGTGTGTGTGTGTGTGTGTGTATGTAGGAGTGAGAGACTAATTAAGGATGTAATTAAAGTTAAGGTTACTCAGAAGGAAATGCATTAACTCACAAAGTTTTATGTAATATTATAAATAATTTCCTGAACCTTAAAACTGATAGCTGGCCTTAAAAAAAAGCAAGGTCTTGAAGTTAAAAAGAAAAACTGCTCTATAGACCACATGTGTGTATGAGAACTGATTATGATACAGAAGTCATATTTCAAATCAGATAAAAGTGTTCAATAAGTGATGTTAGAAAATGTTTAGAAAAACATTCCATTAAATCCCTACCTCACACTATCCCCGATTCATTCTTGATGTATTAAAGATTATCAATATTTTTATAAGGAATAAAAATAAATATGTAAGGGAAAATATAGGAGAACAAATGTATGCCCTTGAGCTAGGGGATGGTTTTTTCCAAGAACACATAAGAAGCTAAATCATGGAGGAAAATAAAATGAATCAAAATATATCAAAATTACAAACTTCCTCTTGGGAAAAAATGACTACAAAAAATTTTAAAAACTTATTGGCCCTCAAGAAGAAATATTTGCAACGGTATAATAGCCAAATAATATCCAGAATATAATGATAATAATACTATTGTTTTCAAAAGAAAAATAAGCAAATAATCTAAATAGTCATTTCAGAGAAGCATAAGTAGAAATGAGCATTAAGGATATGAAAAGATGTTTATATTAGTTATTGGAAAATCAAATTAAAACATCAATGAAAAAGCATAATTTTACTCATCTAATTGTCAAAACATAGTTAAAAAATATTGACTATTAGCATATATATGGGTAAAAGAGGAAATCTTAAATGTAGCTAATGGGTTTATTTATTTAATTTACAGATATTTAATTTTACTTTTTTAAGTTAATTAAAAAAAATATTTATTTATGTTGAGAGAGAGAGTGTGGGAGAGGGTCAAAGAGAGAGGGACACAGAGAAACTCTGTCCTGACAGTACAGAGCCCCAGGAAGGGCTCAATCTCACGAACCATGAGATCATGACCTCAGCCAAGATCAAGAGTTGAATGCTTAACCAACTGAGCCACCCAGGATTCCCTTATATAGGTATTTTAGAGATCTATTTTGTGATGGCTATAAGATTAAGAAGACTGAACATATTATGACTGAGAAATTTTGTTAGTGGGATCTACACTAGAGAAACCTTGCATATTTGCCTGCTATGTGTATAAAGATGCTCATTGCACTATATTACCTAATAATGACCACCCTGAAATCAACCTAAATGTCCATAAACTGAGGAAGTGTGGCATACACTATGATTCAGTCTATGGTTCAGTTAGAAAAGAGGTAGTTTCATATAACTGGACATAGATAGATCTTTAACATTTACCAAGTGAAATAACAAATTGTAGAACATGAGGTTGAACATTATACTATTTGGGGAATAAAAAGGCAAATAGCATTGAAAGACACTGCATATCTACAGCTATACAGAATATGTAATGTAGAGAAAAATACCTGCAAGATATACAACAAAATAAGAACAATAATTGTTTCAAATAACAATTACTCAGTAACATTTGAATTTTTGCAAAGAACATATGCTGTCTTATAACTTGTTCAATTAAAATATTACATTTTGTGTGAAGCTCATTACAGATTTGAGATAGTTTAGAACACTGTATAGCAATATAAACATTGGCCACGAACCCAATGGTTCACATTTGGTGAATGGTACACATTTGAAATGTTAGTATTTCTAGGAGGCTTAACATGTACCTGGCATTGTGTTGCAGGCTGAAGGAATGCATAACTTAAGTTTTACAACAACTCAGTGAGTTAAGACCTCATTTTACAGATGAAGATATTAATACTTGGTGATTTAAATAAATTGTACAGTGTTATTCATAGGCCAATAATAGGGCAAAGACGTAAATTCAAGTTTGTTTAATTCCTAATTAAACCTGGTGGCTGGCATCTAGCAGGTCTGTGCAAATAGAGAATAAAGCTGGAAATTTAGTTTATTTTCAGTTGATAATAATTTTTGAGACCTGAAAGTAGAGTATTTGAAGATGTTCTAGTCAAAGCTTTAAAAAAATCACAGGTGAGGAGCAGCTGACTGGCTCAACTGTTTGAAAGTCTGACTCTTGATTTTGGCTCAGGTCATGATCTCAGAGTCTTGGGATTGAGTCCTGCATAGTGCTCCCCTCTGAGTGTGGACCCTGCTTAAGATTCTTTCTCCCTCTCTCTTTCTCTCTTTCTGTCCCTCTCCCCAACTCATGCTCTCACTCTCTCTTTCTAAAACAATAAAATAAAATTACAGTTAAAAAAATTAAAAATGACTAGGGGTGCCTGGGTGACTCAGTTATGCATCTAACTTTGGCTCAGGTCATGATCTCACTGTTTGTGAGTTCGAGCCCATCATCAGGCTCTGTGCTGACAGTTAGGAGCCTGGCACCTGCTTCGGATTCTGTGTCTCCCTCTGAATCTGTCCCTTCCCCACTTGCACTCTGTCTCTCAAAAGTAAATAAACATTAAAAAAATAAATAAAAAATTACTGGTGAGAAATGTATATGTGAATAACAAAAAGAATATTAATTGAAGATACTATAGTCAGGTCTTGAAAAAGTTTATTTACATGCTTTTAATTTTTTATTAAGATTCCTAAAAGTAAATAGGACAAACAATTATTAATATCATTCAGTATACCTCTCAGGAAAAATCCTTTAAGACAATTATTTCATTATATACCTTTTTTTCAGAGCATATATAAAGTAACTGTCCCAACAAATTAAAAAAGGTTATGACAGTAATAAAGACAAATAAATATGTGAAATATCAGTGAAAGGAATAAACTAATAAAAATAATATTTAGACATAAATTTCTATGGAAGATAAGTAAATGATTAGGTACATGAAACTTTCATTTATATAATTTAAAAACAGTTGAATAACAGTGATTTCACATGGTTCAGGCTATTAGTTGGAAATTGTCCATAAATTGTTTTTAAATTATCCACTTCTCTCTCAAGGGGGGTATTGCAATGACTATTTACTATATTTTGACCATTCTATTCACATTTTTTAATTTTTTTACCTATAATATATATTAAAAAGAAATTCTCTCAAGAATATTGGCATACAAATAGGATCAAATTTATTTATTTATTTATTTTTGAGAGAGAGAGAGAGAGAGAGAGAGAAAACATGAGTGGGACGGAGGAAGAGCAGAGAGAGAAAGGGAGACAGAAATCCCAAGTGGGATCCTCACTGTCAGTGCAGAACCAGATGTAGGGCTCCAACTCATGAACTGTGAGATCATGACCTGAGCCAAAATCAAGAGTCAGACACTTACCTGACTGAGCCACCCACATACCCCATAAATTACAATTAATTTTAAAAGCCAATCTAAAGTAAGGAAAAACTAGGGGATCTAAAAATGCACAAAACAGAGACAAAAATTATTTATCAGAGTAATAAAGTAATAGAATTTGGGATAGCAAAATTCGAATTTCTGTAGGCAGGTATTGGATATATTAAACAGTATTACAGGTAGAATTTTTAATGGAAGTTCTATTTTAGTCTGACAAACAGTATTTACATAAAAATATCATTTCCTAAGTAACAGTTGATTTATAAAAATTACATATATAATGACTAAATATGTAATTTTTGAACATTTATCATATATTAGAAATTCTGCTTAGCACTGCAAAACAGCTGTGAATAAGACAGAATACATGTTTGCTGTGACTTAAGATCATTTCATCAAAAGAAGAGATCACACAACCCAACTTCGCTCTTATATTGTCATGCCAAGCTTACTGAAAAAGGTTTAGTTTAAGTCAGAGTTGGTCAGGTTAACAACTTGTTTCTTCAATGACTCTATAACCACACTGGCTCTATAACCACAGTGACTATTATTCACTGAGTCACAATGACCAATATCCATCCAATAATATCAACCTGTAAACTCAGTGTCAGGGTCAAAGCATTGTTAAACATTTTAAATCTCGACCTTGGAGGATACCATTTATGTAGTCACCATGATTTTCTTTTTTTTTTTTTTTTTTTTTTCAACGTTTTTTATTTCTTTTGGGACAGAGAGAGACAGAGCATGAACGGGGGAGGGGCAGAGAGAGAGGGAGACACAGAATCGGAAGCAGGCTCCAGGCTCTGAGCCATCGGCCCAGAGCCATCGGCCCAGAGCCTGACGCGGGGCTCGAACTCACGGACCGCGAGATCGTGACCTGGCTGAAGTCGGACGCTCAGCCGACTGCGCCACCCAGGCGCCCCATGATTTTCTAGATTTAAGTCTGAGCAGTTCCAGATTTATATCTGAGTAAGACTCATTCCCCATATCAATGTACTTTTTCAATAATGCTCAAAAATTCTTTTCTGAAGCCAGTGAAAACTATGAAGCAGACATTTGTGAACTATCATACAACAGCATTCCGTAGTAGGTTAATCAATCTTTAAATACATAATTATGAAATTTATAATTTTCAGAGATGTTTTAAATAGTATATTGTAATGTGACAAAAGTCATATTTTATTAATAAACCCCAATATATTTTTTCTCTGTAAAAATTAAAAAGCCAATAGTAAATAAATGAATGTTTAAGAATTAATACCTCATTGTATTATCTTATTTGGAAATTATATAGACATTCAACAAATATCTATTGTTTAGCTTATTTATATCTGCTTAAATAACTTATTTTAACCAATTATGTTCAGATTAGATATCAAACAGCTAACCATCATTTTATTTTTGTGTTGTTGACAAATTTGGTAACATAGATATAGCATGAGCTTATTTGACTAGTAAACCAAGGTAGAAAAAGTTGTATGTTTGCAATGTTTTTAATATTAACAACTCTGAAGACACGTCTGCTTTATTAAACCAACAAATTTAAAGTAGCTTTTATACATCAGAGATAATTCTAGATCATGTGAATTTGAAAATCATTTGAATTAGTTTCTGTATTTTGAGAGTTTTAGGAATACCTAATTTATTTAAGTGCTCATTTTTCTTTAAGCCAATTAAATAGGAAAACGCTTTTGAAACTATTACTTACATATAGTATACATATATGCATACATAAATATACATAAATACATATTATGTGTATATATCTGTGTGTGTATATATATGCACACACAGAAATCTTATAGCTTTCATTTTTAAACTTTAGCCATGTCTCAGGTACAATAATACAAAATTCAAAAGAACAGCACAATCCGAATTGTGTTTGTGGCAGACGGACTAAGTTACCTGCTCAGTTGGCCAAAGGATATTACAAAAGATTATTTATATACTATAAGCATTCTTTTGGGAAGCTGTTTTTGGAGTTATGTTGGCTTTTAGAAGCTTCTACATACCAAAGAATGCACTGCATTTTTTTTTCTGAGGAGTTTGGGATCCTCTTCTTTCAATCATGCCCCCTAAAATGGATTATATTCTCTAAGTTAAAGGTCCCCCAAAGTGGCGATGACAATTCCAAATTATCCAAAATTTGCTCATTTTCCAAGCAGACATAAGATCCTGTTCCATAGAGGGTACACATATAGGAAGCAGTAGTTTTGTTTGTTTGTTTTTTAATGTTTATTTACTCTCCAGAGAGAAAGAGAGAGAGCACAAACATGGGAGAGGCAGAGAGAGAGGGAGACACAGAATCAAAAGTAGGCTCCAGGCTCGAGCTGTCAGCACAGAGCACCCTGCAGGGCTTGAACTCACCAACCATAAGATCATGACCTGAACTGAAGTCAGATGCTTAACCAACTGAGCCACCCAGGTGCCCCAGGAAGCAAAAGTTTATGAGAGAGGTGGGGAAAGAGTTTTCAACCTATAGACTTCTGTAGATTTTTGAAGGCCTCTTAACAATGAGGGGCCCTGCTTGTAACACAAGGCATTACATGCACCCTCCACTTTGAACAACACAGGGTAACTTAACAAGAAGCTTCAAACTCAAAACATAGATATGTACAATCAGGTTGGAGAGTGTAAAACACAATGATAGCAGAGCTTGGCTCCAGGAGAGACTCACCTCCAAATTCCAGGGTGGGCAAGAGAGCAGAAAGACCCCAATGGGTCTGTGGGTCCAGCATCCGCTTGCTGATCAGCTGCAGCATCATTGAGGGGTCTTCTTTGCTTCTCACTTCTTATTTCAGAAACTGTCAAACATCCAGAAATAGCACAATTAAAACTACCAAATCAATAAATAGTATTTAGAAAGAGTATTCAGAAAGTATTAGAAAGAGTATTTATAAGAACAGTTCACAAGCTGGAAGCCTTCAAATCCAAAGACTGATAGGAAGCACCGTGGCATGAAGTCAGATGATGGCTCACAAAGTAAAAAATGAGGAAGGTGTTTACCCTTTCCAACTGTTAGTTATTACAATGAGGGCTCCTAGATGGCAGAGGATTGGCTAAAAGTGGTCATCACATGCCAGTTTTAGGAAGATGACAAGTTTCTTTTGTGGTTGTCAGAAGCATTTACAAGAAATAACCTAAGAAATTTCCTGATGCTCATGAAATAAGATAGAGTTAGTTTTGCTTATGTGGTTTAAATAGTTTTGTCTGCTCAGGGAATTCTCAAATCTGGTCTTCATTCTGTATTTAATTGTAACAAAAGAAAACTCATTTATCTATAAAAGAATATATTATGCAGCAGTTAAAACCGTTACATTGAATTTATATGTATTTTACGTGAAAATATGCCTATGAAATCCATGTCAATTTGACTGCAAATGAGAGAGGACACAAAAAAATAGTCTAAAGAAGTCAAAATTTAAAAACAAATAACATAAAAAATAAAAAAAGCAGAAATGTACTTCTCTCACCTAAAGGTAGGGAGTACAGAGATGGTACTGAAGTCTCATAAACCATCAGAGGTCCTTGTAGTTTTAATCTTACTGTTCTGCCATCTTGCGTGTGGTTTTTACCATAATGTCAAAATGGCTGTTTGTGATTAAGCAGGAAAATCTGTCCACATTAAGCCAGCAGGAAGAATAAGGGAAAGAGAAGTATACAAAGGTGCTGGTTCTCAAAGTGTGGTCTTTGAACCAGCAGCATCAGCATCACCTAGATATTTATCTGAAATGCAAATTTTCAGGCCTAATCTCAGATTTATTGTGTCTGAAACTAGGGTTGGGACCCAGTATTTTAACAAGGCTCCCAGGTGATTCTGATACAGCTTATTTCCCAATGTTTTAAAGATATTCTGGGAAGTTTTATACAACATTTATGCCACTTTCTAGTCATTCAATTTGATCACAACAAACTGCAAATCAGGATGTATCAAATAAAATCTAATCTAGGTGTCCATAAGAAAAGCCAAAGTCTTGGGGCGCCTGGGTGGCGCAGTCGGTTAAGCGTCCGACTTCAGCCAGGTCACGATCTCGCGGTCCGTGAGTTCGAGCCCCGCGTCAGGCTCTGGGCTGATGGCTCGGAGCCTGGAGCCTGTTTCCGATTCTGTGTCTCCCTCTCTCTCTGCCCCTCCCCCGTTCATGCTCTGTCTCTCTCTGTCCCAAAAATAAATTAAAAAAAAAAAAAAAAAAAAAAAAAAAGAAAAGCCAAAGTCTTACAGTTCTATTAACATAGAACAAAGGGAGACTGAATAGAAGAGGTAATGAACAGTTTCTGCTATGTCCACAATAGATTTTCAATTTAAAAAATGTAAAACAAGTTACAGAAGAAATATATAATAATTGTATCTAGTAGTACAACTATATATATACAAACTGTTCTTCTCTATGACTTTTATACATATCTTTACGTAATATATCTTTACAACTTTATATATACAATGGTCGTATCTTATAATCATGTAAGATATATTAAAAATATTGATAAATGCTATTACGTTTGTAGTTTTTGTGTATCCATATGGGTAGCTGTACATATCCACATGTCTCTACGCTTAGATTATGGGGTGAGCGGAAGTAGAAAGTGAAGATTTCTGCATTTTTACTTCAGACTTCCTTACATTTCTTTTTCAAAGATCACATGCTGCTTTCACAGTTTAAAACAGAAAAAGAAAGGGGCGCCTGGGTGGCTCAGTTGGTTGAGCATCCAACTTTAGCTGCCGTCATGATCTCGCAGTTCGTGAGTTCGAGCCCCACTTCGTGCTCTGTGCTGACCGCTTGGAGCCTGGAGCCCGCTTCGGATTCTGTCTCCCTCTCTCTGCCCCTTCCCTGCTCATACTCTGTCTCTCTCTATCTCTCAAAAATGAATAAACATTAAAAAATTTAAAAAAAAACAGAAAAACTATAGTTTCAAGACATTTAATTGGTAAATTAATAGTTTGAGATGGACAAACTGTAAGTCAATGAAATAAAAATGAACTTGAGAGAAAATATCTGAATAATACATTCATTTTTGCCATTATACTTACAGATGTTATTGAAGAAGATGAATAGCAACTCAGTGTTCCTTTTTTTCTTCTTTTTTTCTTCTTTTTTTTTGTATATCAAATTAGGATAAGGCCAAAAAGGATGGCATGGCTGCCACAATTCTTATAAAAAATCATATAATGATTCATAAGCCCTATAAAAGAGAAAAATTAAAATCTGTCAATTATATTTCTTGTTAGCAACTATGCAATGTTTTCTGAATTATCTAGGTCAATGATCTTTGAAGTATAATCTGTGGACCAGCAATAAAAGCATCACTTAGGAACTTGCTGGAAATTCATATTTTGGGGCACTACCACACATCTATTTAATCAGAAATTCTAGGGTAGAGCCCCACAATCTGCCTTTTTTAAAAAAGCACTGCAGGTAATTCTAATGCAAGCTCAAATTTGAGAACCACTGACCTAGATAATTACTTCACCCTTTTGCTTTGTTTCCCTTCTGCAAACATGTCAGTAATTGCTATGGAAATGTATTATAATACAGTCAACATGCAATTATCTCTGATATTCAGGGAGCAGAATGATTTGGACAAGAGAATACCATGGATAATTCCACATCTCTCTTTAGCTGTCAGTTTCAGACTCCGCCCACCCATACATTTTTTGCCAGAGTCCCTAATGAGAACTGTAATTGACTGACTCATGTTTCAGCTCTTTTTCCCTCCTGCCCACTCTCTGGTGAAGGTGCTAATGAGCAGTGAAATAGCCTGAAGGCAAACAGCAGGAGCAAAAAGGAGGAGAGAGCCCTGTCCCTCTGAATATTTGAGAATACACTATATTATCAAAAACAATTTTTTAAAAACCCTCTTTCTCCTGTCCTAAAACTTCCTAACATGCCAATATTAAATTCATTTTAAACACTTTCCAGTAAAAAAAAAAAAAAATTGAGTCCTTATAGTGGTACCAGTATTTTCTCAAGATTGCTATCTTTCCCTTCAACTATTAGTTGTTTCTCCTTCCTTTAGTCCTGTTTGACTGCTTTCAATCTATTCTTTTCTATAACTTCTATCAACAAAGCCTTTCTTTCTTTCTCTATCTCTAGAAGCTTTAATCTCCCAGTTCAATTGGCTTTGAATTCTAGTCTATCAAACTACATAAAAACAGATGAGAAAAGAAAGGAGAAGTAGAATAACATTAAATACCAAGCCACTATTATAGGTATAATTCTAAAGGTGTTTCAGGGATTGAAACATCAAATAAACCTCAGTTTGAAGGTATTATTTGCCTTCTCCGTCTGTATTGCTTTCTGAAACGTAATAGCAAGAAAAAAAAACTCCTTTTAGAAAATTCCTTTGTGATTTGTACTAAAAAGAAATATAAATAAAAAAATACAATTAATATGGCCATAATGATGCCAAACTCTTCTTTTATATTCTTTGCATTTAATTCAAAAGATAAGCCTTCAAAAAACAACTCTACTATCAAAATCTCATAAATTTTAAAAACGACTTTATGAACTTCCCTCTCTGGACATCTAATAATATTGCAAATTATATGTCTCTTAGTACAGTAGAGAGCTCTGGGTAAGATAAATAGCTGTTGACCTAATGATATTGATGAGACTGTTATAGTTATCAGCAGTGATGCAGGGGCCATCTCTGCCCACACCCATAGTCCTATATTAATCCTAATTCTCTTCCTGGAAGGCTGAGCCATGTGCCATATTTGATGCGATTTAGCTCATTGATCTTTGTTGAAATCAAGGTAAAGCAAAGAAAATTGCAAAGGTCACCATCATTTGATCATTACCTCAATTTTTTCAATGTTTGCAATATAGAAATGTAAACTGGGACACAGAAACTATGAACAAGGTTTTAGTGTAAATTATAACTGCTTTTATTTAAAAGTACAGTAACTCTTAAAAAATAAATAAAGTACAGTAATTCTTCCTCTTCAAAATTGTTTCATTGAGATGTCCTTATGTAAATGTTCCCGTGAATGATAAAGATAAATTTGAAATTTAAAAAATAAAATGGTTTTAAAATTATGTTCAATAGTTGTCAGTGTTTTCAAGCCTTATCTGCTGAAATTGAATTCTAATTCTGGTAAAGAGTCAAAAATATTTGGGGAAAATTCTGATGAACAAAATAAGTAATCAAGCCTCAGTAGAAATGAAACATGATAGCACAAAGAGAGAAAGATGTTTTCTCGTGGCTGTGTAAACAGAAGCTGAAGGCAATTCCATATTTTGATCTCCAGCAGAATTAAAGGAATTAGTTATGAGCCATGTTTTTATTAGTTCCAAGAATCGTCTGATCTACCCATGTCCTATAAGATTATTGATGAAAGTGCATGGCAGATGCTACCTAATGGATTCATATTGTACCAAATGTATTCAATTTTGCAATATAATCAATCATTAACGAAGCCACCATTATGCCACCATAACTGATGGGAACCAGGAACATAGCCTGCCAAGGATGCTCTGCCTCAGCTTCTGGGAGTAAATGTCGTGAAGTACATTCTTGACTGCAGGAAGATAAAAAGAAAACTATTTTGTGGGATTGCATCTTGCCCTGTATACATCCTTGAAGTTTCTATTTTTATTTTGTTATTTGTTGTGCATGAATGTGTAGCACAGTTGTCTAAAACAGCTCAAGACAGTATGTTCAATATCTTTTTTCTCTGAATTTTAAATAAAGACATATGTGTTTTGCACCTGTCATTTGACAGAATGAACAAATCAGTAATGCACTTTTAATAAACCAATATTAGTTTTGCTATTAAATATGGCAACCCTTACTCTTTAGAGCCAGCAGCTGTTCTCATATAGTGAAACTGTTGCCAGACTTTATAAAAATAATTCCTACCATTTCTAATTCAGGCTTATCCACATGCTTAGAGAGCTGCAAACATCTGGGAATCCAAAGGTTTCTGCCTATAGTTAAATCTAAATGTTGACTATTTTTTAAAATTTAAAAAATGTTTTATTTATCTTTGAGAGAGAGACAGACACAGTATGAGCCAGGGGAGGGTCAGAGAGAGAGGGAGACAGAAGCCAGGAAGCAAACTGTAGGCTCTGGGCTGTCAGCACAGAGCCTGAAGCGGGGCTCGAACCCATGAACCACGAGACCATGACCTGAGCTGAAGTCGGACGCTTAACTGACTGAACCACCCAGGAGCCCCACTGACCTTTTTTTTTTTTTTTTTTAATACTGTAGATCTTGAAAAGAAAACCCGTTTGAAATGCTGCTATTAAAATGGCCATTACATTAGAAACCAGTTACTGTTACTGAATGCAAGCTACCAAAAAACTCAGCTTAAAACATTTTGTTACGCTCACAAATTTTGTGGATCAGGAATTCTGACAAGACATAGCAATGATTGTTCTATGCACCATGATGTCTGGAAACTCAACTTAGAAAACGAGAAGGTGGGCAGTGACTTAAGAACTGGGTTTGGAATCATTGGTTGGCTCCTTCACTTGCAGAGCAAGCTCCTGGGTTGAATGATCGGACAGTTAAGATTGCCACCAGAAATACCTATACTGGCCCCTGTGAATGGCGTGGCTCCCTCACAGCATGGCAGACTCAAGCTGGTCAAAATTCATACACAGTGTCTCAGGGCTTCGGGTCCAAGTATTTCTGTGAATAAGACAGAAACTGCATTGCTTTTTATGACCAAAATTCAGAAGTCACTCAGTGTCAGTTCATCATACACTAATGGTTGAAATATGTAGAAGTCCACTCAGACCCAAGAGTAGGGGATGTAGACCCTCACCTCTTAAATGTAGGATTAAAAAAAATGGGAAGCCTCTTTTAAAACTGCCACACTATTAAAATAAATAGCTAAATATTACTGAAGTTGAATGTTTTCAATAATGTCTAATTCTCTTTTAAATATGAGAGACATGGTATATAGCAAAAATAAACCAAAAATCAGAAGGGCATCTCTTTCAGCATTATGTTCTATACTTAATTATGCACATATAACACCACTCATTATTACAAACTAGAATGGGTTATTCAGTATTGGTGTCCATAAAGTGTTATATATACATAAAATTTTGTTGTTGACATGTGTATTTTCTTAAAAATATATACTACTTTTTAAACTGTCATTGATATATAAGTGACATATAATACCTGCACGTATTTAGAATGCATAATTTAATCAAAAGTAAAATATGTATAAGCCCCTGTAATAGCACTAAGTCAGTGCAAATCACCCCAAAAGTTTTCTAGTGCCCTTTGTTTCCCAATCACTTCTGTAGCTTCAAACCAAGTTTACCTGTTTCCTCTTATTAATAGTTTGTATTTTCTGTAAAAATTTTTATGTCCTATGTATATGTGACCATATAGAATAAGCATAGAATGCATTGCCTTTCTTCTGACTTCTTTTCCTAACTACAATTATGTTAAGATTCACCCATGTTGTTGTGTACATCAATAGTTTAATGCTTTTTGTTGCTCAGGAATAATCAATGGCGTGAATATACTACATTTTGTTTATCTACTCATCTGTCGATGATTGAGCTAATTCCAGTTTTTGACTATCACAAATAAAACTTCTAGGAACCTTTCATGTATAAGCATTTGTATAGAAATACTTTCACTTCTGTGGGATAAATGCCTCGGAGTAGATTGTCTGAGTGACTTGGTGTACAGATATTGACATTTTTAGGAAATCACCTGCTTTCAAAACTGGTTATGCTATTTCACATTCCCACTGCTGTGTATGTATGAGAACATATATATTCATTCCATCTGTGTTAAACTTTATCTTTGAATACATATTTAGATATAAAAACATATATATGAACATAAATATGTGATATTAATCAGCATATTTATATTGGGAGTCAGGGATGATCCCACACATTATGAATGTTAAGCAAGTATGAATTTATCATTTTAGATGTGATTACTCTTTGGTTTAAGTTCTTTAGAAGAATACATATTACAATTTTCACACAGATGAATTTTTATTGTTTGTGTGGTTATTAATATTTTTGCTATCCAAATCTTGCTTCATTTCAATATGTTTATTAAGGTCTTCACATTTCCTCTTTTACAAAGGACTTTTTTTGCCTTAATACATGATTAACTTTTCACAATTTTTTCCATGAGATAATATAAATTGTAGAATGAAGAAGTTTATCTGCAAAATCCATTTGGGAGAGTTGAGTGTTTTACTGCTTTTTCCTTGTGTTTTCTGACAACTTCCCTGCTTTATAGGATGTATTAAAAAGCTTTGATTATATCAAACAAATATGATGAATGATCTTTTAATAAAATAATAATATATACTCAAAAATTTGGTTTTTGGAAATAACCATGTTTTCTGACAAAATTTGTCCGTATGCATGTATGCTGCTGAATTAATGAACAACTCTGTGATTTTTTTGCCAACTAAATCATTATATATTTCATAATTGGAGCCAGACACATTTCTGAGTAATTCTCAATAAAACTTTAACATAGAGTATTTAAATAGTCTTGGAGAATCAAGTTATGGATATTCTGTCTTTCATATAAATTTATTTTCAGTTTTTGATTAGAAGAGTAGCAGAGAAGAAAAATTGATTATGGAATCCTTAGGAATTTAATTATGAGAAAAAAGTATATAAGTAAACAATAATCTAATAAAAGGTACTTACATTTGGAGACGATAAATATGATAGATAAGGAAGACATATTAATTCATATGTTCAAAGATACTAAACATGACTAGCAAATACCTAAAATCAAAAATTAAAGAATGTTCTGAAAAATACCTTTACAGAGAATGCTATGAAGCTTAGAAATTTAAGATGATTGACAAACAATTTGTCTTTATTTTAGAGTAAAATATTTCAATTTGTGATGAAAATGTCAGCTGTACGTCGGTAAACTAAAAGAAATTAATGATACTATGATGCCAAAAATCCTTAAGATTAATGAAAAATGCTAGTTTTTGGTGAAAAGAAATCTAAATAAGATCTAATGGTTTACATTTAATTTAGCAGAAAAAATAATTATTTTTCTTCATTTCTCTGTGATGCATTACATAATATGCATTAATTCTAAGAAAAATTTATTTTGTTAAATTAAAATACGTTGATGATCCATTACCTCATAACAACCATATAAAATTGTGTTACTTCTTTCCTCATGAACACTAACTCTTGTCAAAAAATCTTTATTTTCTTTACTCTTTCTTCAAAATAAGCGTTCGATAGATGAAATTCAAAGCCTGTAGCTAACTTACTGCCTCACTTTCTGCCAATGTCTTGTGCTCCTACCTTTTGTATTTACCTTAGAGGCATATTAGCTTTTTTTTGGGGGGGGGAACCTGTCTCATAATTAATTCGCCTACCACTATCTTCTTACATCAAATATTTTGCATAGTATTGTTAGGTGAGCACCATGTTATGTATCTTATCCACTTCACTTTATAACCCTCATTCAATTCAAAGCTATTTTTCCTCTTACTTAGTCTGCTATACCTAGAGATGCCTCAGTCCACATAGTACTTTGTGTGAATTAGAAAAGGAATCCCACTTGTGTGGTCACAGCCCTCCCTAAGTCCTCAGCTTGGCAAAAGCCCCCCTTATCCTCTCGGCCAAGTGCCCTTGTGCAGGACAAAACCCAAAGCTTATGACTTTCCATGTCTCCCTTGCTCTGTCACTACTCTCTCTAAAGGACATACTCCTTATCTTCATTTCAGAGCATCACTTTGTGCCACTTGTCATTTCAAAACACTTATAAGTCCTGTGGCCGGATTGCAAAAGAAAAACACAATGAAGCAAAACAAACAAACAAACAAACAAACAAACTCTTCAAATCAAATTAGACCATAATTTTCCTTTCTGCGTTTGTTTACTATTCTTCTACACATAACTTACACTGCAGTCTAAGGATGGTGCAAGTGAGTCCCTACAGAGACCAAGCGGGTAACTGGTTGGAGTGAAACAGACAATATAGGGGGCTGTTGCTCAGCACACAGATATTTGTCATGTACAATAGGGAATCAAGGCTTTCCAAATTTTCGTTTTCAAGAGAAATCAGAAATCCATTATACTGTGAAATCTACTAGCTCTTCATGTTAGCAATTAATTCAAAGATTGAAAGAAACACTATGTGTGTCAAGACTGGAAGAGTGGGCTAGACCTCCAGTCACATAAGAATACCCACTAATAACTACTGGCAGTATCTGCTCTGTGTCTTTTCTCATGTTACCAGGTTCTTTCCCTAGAATGCCTTTTTCCATGATTCCCTGAACTATTCTCCTTAAAGCCTGAATTCAAATTTCACCAATATGATGACTTACTCTTACACAGTGTTTACTTTTCCATACTGTGGGTTCAAAAACTGAGAACAAACTGAGGGTTGATGGGGGGTGGGAGGGAGTGCAGGGTGGGTGATGGGTATTGAGGAGGGCACCTTTTGGGATGAGCACTGGGTGTTGTATGGAAACCAATTTGACAGTAAATTTCATATATTAAAAAATAAATAAATTAATTAAAAAAAAAAAAATTCTATGCTTAGGCGTCTGGCAAAGCCACAGAAGATTAAAGGGTGCTATGGGATATTTTAACTATTTGAGATAAATACAGTGATACTTGATATCTGTCAGACACAATGCAAAGTACTAGCTTGAGAGAGTTTATAATTTCGTTATGAGATTAAGCCATGATTTTCAATCATTTAATACCAACGCAAAGTTGAGTTTTTGGCAGTTGCTGTGACAAAATAAAATAATTGTGCAAAAATCACTGTGAATGAAAAAAGACGGTAATCATGTACCATGTGATTCTAAGGTTTGTGATATATTCAACAATGTACACATCCAAGTAGTAAGTAATTTTGGTAATTTAAGAATTACTTTTAATTTCAATTCACGTCTTTAAGTCTATGTTCAAACAGATACCACATCATTAGGACATAAAAATTTAAATATTTATTTATTTATTTATTTATTTATTTATTTATTTATTTTGAGAGAGAGAGAGAGAGTGAGTGAGTGTGTGCAAGTGAGAGAGAGCACACCCAAGCAGGGGAGGGGGATAGAGAGAGAGGGAGAGAAAGAATTGCAACCAGGCTCCGTGCTGTCAGTGCAGTGCCCAATGCTGGGCTGGGCTCGATCTTTTGAACAGTGAGATCATGACCTGAGCTGAAATCAAGAGTCTGATGAGCCACCCAGGTGCCCCTAGGACATAAATATTTATAAAACTGTTTGGACCTAATTAGTTAATAAATTAGTTAGGAAATTTCTTTTACTCCAATGCTGTCATTAAAAAACATAGCTTAGAAACTAAGAGTCATAAATAGCACCTTTTCTATCTTTCAAAAAATTTTTTAAGTTTTTATTTATTTATTTATTTATTTATTTATTTATTTATTTACTTACTTACTTACTTACTTATTTATGAGAGACATAGTGCAAGTGAGAGAGGGACAGAGAAGGAGGAAAATGCAGAATCCGAAGCAGGCTCCAGGCTCTGACCTGTCAGCGCAGAGCCCACACGGGGCATGAACTCATAAACCGTGAGATCATGACCTCAGCCGAAGTCAGATACTTAACCAATTGAGCCACCCAGGTGCCCCTAGCACCTTCTCTTTCTGCACTGACATGGTTTTAAATGTAGACTCTTTTGGGACTTCTTAAAAATATCTTTAGTATTTATTACCAATTTTAAATACTTGGTCCCATATGAATTTTAAGATTTTTGAAACTTTTTTGAAAAGTGTCACTAATATTTTGATAAGGACTGCCTTGAAACTATAAATCACTCTGGGTAGTATGGACATTTTAACAATATCAAGTCTTCTAAGCCATGAAATTTTAGTTATGCAAGATGAATAACTTCTAGACGTTTTCTGCATTACGTTGTGCCTATAGTTAACAATACTGTATCATGAACTTAAAAACATTTGTTAAAACAGGTATAGATATTCTACCATTAAAAAAATATATATATTTATTTGTGTTTGCGAGACAGCACAAGCAGGGAAGGGGTAGAGGGAGAGGGGGACAGAAGATCCAAAATACAAAATGAATAAATAAATACCAAACAAATAAATAATAAAAAATAGGAAAAAAACCTGCATTTGTTAAGAGGGTAGATCTCATATTAAGTGTTCTTACCACAAAAAAAGGGAGGCATAAGGAAACTTTGGAGGTGGTAAATATTTCTATTACTTTGATTATGGTGATGTTACCATGGGTGTATACAGGTGTCCCAAATCACAAAATCGTACATTAAAAATGTGTAATTTTTCAGTATATATTTAAACCTCAATAAAGCGGTTAAAAAATAATAATGATAAATTACACACGTGGAACTTCTGGCTTGTTGTGACTCCTAATTTCTTATTCCCCTTGGTGTCCTTATCTTGTTGAATGGGAGGGGCTCCTGGGTAAAGTTGTAAGGCTGCTAAAAATTATATTTTAATTTGTATGTTTGGAAGATTCTCATTACAAAAAAAATGCTCAGTAAATTAGGTTTTGGTAGCATCGGAACACATAGGACCACTGGGAAGTAACTTCACTATAACTTTTTATCTGAAACCCTAACTAATAATAAGAATGTCAGCATTTATTTGTCGCACCTTCAGTCATACTTCTAAAATTAATACTAGCACAATACTGCTGCTACTACTACTGTTTTATTATCAGGAGATATTTTTAGAAATGCATCATATACTCATGGATTCCTTATTAATGCAATATCGAATTTAGCTATTTTTTTAATGTTTATTTTTGAGGGAGAGACAGAGAGACGGAGCATGAGCAGGAAGGTGCAGGCCCTGAGCTGTCGGCAGAGAGCCTGATGTGGGGTTTGAACCCACACACAGCAAGATCATGACCTGAACCAAAGTTGGATGCTTAACCAACTGAGCCGCCCAGGGGCCCCCAAAATTAACTCTTTATGTATAGGATAGAGATGTGGGGTTGTGAAAATCACAGTAAGGGAGACATGGTTTGTGTTACACATTACTTCATTCATTCATGTACTCATTTATCTGACTTACAATACTGAAAACCTATTACATGTCAGGCAATGTTGTATTCACTAAGGATAATCACCTCAGTGATTATCATTGCCTTGGGGAGGTATATATTCTAGTCGGAGAGATATAAAATGAACAAACTAGACTATAACATACTGCCAGTGAATGATAGCTGTCACAGAGTCGACGTAATAAGTCATTTATGAAGTAAATTACATGGAAATAGCAACTAGCAATTATTAAGCAACTAATAATTATTAAGTAATTAAGTAATTATTAAATAAATATTAAGTAATTATTAAGGTCACCATTTAAGAGCAAAAAGTCTAATTGAGCAGTCCCTGGGGAGAAATAGAACTTCCAACAACATCCTGCATTTATTTATGTGAGTTACTAGGATATTTCACAGCTAGCTTCAATATAATTTATTTATATTTTGCTTGAATTTCTAACCAGATTCCTTACGTCCTTATGTCAATGGCATCAGTGACCACCAAAAGGCTGGGAATCCCAGATCAAGTCTGATGAAGGTCATCAAAATTGCTGTGCAATCACTGCACATGAAGTTGGAATGTTTCCAAAACTATCTTCAGATACTGCCAAGATGGCAGAACTTGTATTGCCAAATGTAACAATTATATTTTGTCTTTTCAACGTGTGAGAAAGATAACATGAAATGCCTTTTTTAGTTTGAACAAGTCCCTAATTTTAGGTTGCATACCCACGTAGGCAGTTCCTAACACTGAGAATCTGGTAAAGAATATGGGAATGAATAATGAGAATAAACATATAACTATGTTTATATGGGAAACATATAATTATCAATATTTCTATAGAAAAATAAGTCTCAAAAATACAGTGCCTTAACAATAAAATGTAACTACAATCAACATTTCTTTAAAAGCAATACTTGGGGGCGCCTGGGTGGCTTGGTCGGTTAAGTGTCCGACTTCGGCTCAGGTCATGATCTCACCGTCCGTGAGTTCAAGCCCCATGTCGGGCTCTGTGCTGACAGCTCAGAGCCTGGAGCCTGCTTCTGATTCTGTGTCTCCCTCTCTCTGCCCCTCCCCTGTTCATGCTCTGTCTCTCTCTGTCTCAAAAATAAATAAACGTTAAAAAAAATTAAAAAAAAATAAAAGCAATACTTGTTTAACTTAAATTTTGTTAACTTTACTTATTACACCCAAATCCATTCTGAGAAATCAATCTGTGTCTATCCATTCATATAATAGTCCAATGTTTATGATGCATACAGATTTGTGTCTGGGAAATGGAGGCTCACAGGTAATTGGATCAGTAGGAAGTAATGATGCTGTTATACTACCTGTGTGCAACAGTAAATATCCAGGTAAGGTTTTTTTTTTTTAAATGAGAAACACAACTTTTCTGTCAACATCTGAATTCCAGAATTTCTACTAGTAACTGAATTCCAGAATGTGCACTGTAATATAATTGAGTCTAAACTTTTTGTGAGCAGGTTATAAGTATATTCCATTAAGGAAAATATTACTGTGAGACATTATAAAACACATTGTAATACATTTCATTTCTGTATAAAAATAGGTTGTATTATGTCACATTTTGTATTTTCCCCCTATAATTTATGTGTCAAAACTTTCATTCTAGTGCATTCTTTATAAATTTACTGGAATCTGACCATGGCGACATGGATATACTTACCACCACAACGTTATGAGAGACCAGTTCTGTCCTGTGAATTAAAATCATTCCTACAATTTAAATTAAATTAAATCTTAGTTGCTCATATTTTTAAATAATGCATATTATAGCAAAACAATGTTATTAAAAAAGAAGAGCGAAAATTTATAGTTGTATGACTTTTGTAGTTCATGAAGGAAATTTCTTCTTATTCTGTCTAAATGTTTATTTCTTTATTTTTGAGAGAGATCACAAGCAGGGGAGGGACAGAGAGAGAGAATCCCAAGCAGGCTTCCTACTGTCAGCACAGAGCCCAACATGGGGCATGAACTCACGAACCGTGAGATCATGACCTGAGCTGAAATCAAGAATCAGACACTTAACCAACTAAGCCACCCAGGTACCCCAGGAATTTTCTTCTTAATGCTTATTTCTTTCCCCTCCAATAAGAAGAAAAAGAAAAAGAAAAAAGAAAATCAACTCTGTAGTATAGTTAGAATAAATATAATTTGTTAAAGTACACAAAACTATAAAATATTTTCTCTGAGTTAAGCAACCTTTCCTCAAGTCAAAATTTTAACTGAAATAAAAGAATAGAATTTACCCTGGAGACCAGCACTTTTTTCTAATATTATTAATGTAAAAATACTTTGTGTAAAAGATCATTCATATTTTGAGTACAAAGAAACAAGCTTCTCCTAGCCTAGTCAAATGTGAACATTCTTGTTTAAAGGATCTATGTCCAATAGCTTATGAATATTTATAGATCTTAAGCAAAGAAACACATAGCACCTTGAATTTTTGTTAACAAGTCAAAACCTCATGTTCTCCTATCAGGATCTAGACTCTGATATACTTTTGAAAGATTGGGTAAAATAACATGTATTAAATTTCAAGCAAATAAGAAATTTTTCAAGTAAAATATAAGCTGCTTGATTCTATCATTTGGGCTCCCTAGACTTAAAGAACATGCCCTTTAAATTTTTATGCCGGAATTTTTTAAGTTAATTTTTGTCTTTCTTCTAAGACTGACACCTCATGCAAGCTGGTACAAATTTTGTAAGGAATCCAGAGAAATAAGATACATATTATCAACTTCAAAAGAAATGAGAGCATGATTAGGTACCAAATAAGTATAAAGAAATTAAAAGTAAAATACCAAATTGTACTCTCTCAAGTTTTTAATTTGTTAAATGCCTCTGTTCATAACATTGATGACATATTTTATGCATATTAGTGTCTGAGAGTAATTATTTAGAGGATATGATATTTACCATTTTGACAGAACAGCTTTTATAAATTATGAAGAGTTTTCATCAAAGGTAGTATTATCAGTAATTTGTAATTACATTTTAGTAATTTGTAATTACATTCTCTACATAAATACTAAGAAACTTCCAAATTAAAAAGTATTAAAAATGTTGACTAATAAAATTATTTTGTCTTCTGTGTGCTGTCGGGCATTATCGTCATGCATGGTGAAAATTTATTCCTGTCCTTGAATTTTTCAGGTAAAAATCTCACACAATGTTAAGAACTGATCTCTGGCTACTGCTATGAACTGGTTTCAAATTTAAAGACACTTATTTGTAATAAAGAATATAAACTCAGGTATAGGATATTTCAAAAATTGATTATCTAGGTTGCATTTATAAGATGATCTCTATGTTTTGTTATTTTTGTTCTCAGTTTTTTTTTTTACCTAATAAAGATCTATGATCACTTTTTTGCCTTCATTTACTTCATTTGAACACTTTGTATGATGTACATAAAACATATAAAAATAAAATAAAATAAAATTCAATAGAATTGCAAATTTATCTTAATAAGTATTGATTACATTTCAGAATCACCAGAAATAACTTACATAGCAAAATCAGATGGTTGTATGCTTAAATGATCATTCATAAGTAAAAAACAAACCAACCAAAAAGCTATTTTGAAATTTATCAATGTTTAGATCTCTCATTCTAAACTTCTGCTGTTTTTATCACATCTTTAAAATATGAGCCTAGTAGCTTTATGGTTAATTTTTTTTCCCTTTAGTTGCATTTTTAAGCATATTAAGCTTTCTTCATAGTTTTCTGAAAATCTTAAGGATTTTGTGCTGTTTTTATTCTCCTTAATTTGGTGTTACATTTCTCTTAAGGCTAAGTTTTTCAATTAAAAATAACTTTACCCTTAAGTTTATTATCTATTTGGTATAGTATATTTCAATTTTAATTTTACTAATCAGTGTATTTGGAAAGATCCCTCAAACCTTTTTCATCGATGGTTCGCTATTTAAAGCAACTTACTTTCTCTAAAACTATGCTAATATTTTATTGACTTTTCTATTATGCAGGTTCAAATAAAAAAAAAACATTCTCAGGATTCTTGCTACATTTACATTTTCATTCCTAAGAGCTATTTAAATTTTTATTGAATTGTATTATTAATCGATATTTTTCTCTATGCTTTTTAACTTAAAAGAACAAATTATCTGTTATCTAATAAATGCTCAGGTCTTAATCCCATTCATTTGAAAAAAAAATATCTTGAAGATTTGGACATTAGTGATGTCACAATAATGCAATCCCTTGTAATCTCTGGTCTAATTAGACCTAAGCAGAGCTTTCTGGTGACCTGTGATGTCGCCTGACAAAATGATGAGCAGGCCCAATGAAGGGGGGAGAGAGAGAGAGAGAGAGAGAGAGAGAGAGAGAGAGAAATAGATCAAAACATCCAATCATTAACACCAAAGCTTCTGCTATGTGGCATTAGGTTAATAAAAAATAGTGCATTCTTACTTGTTCCTTGCCACCAAAAATATCTACCAAAAAACTTAAACAAAAAAACTACAATTTAAGAACTCAAATTCAACAAAAAACAATGGCCTTATTAACAGTATTAATAGAATCAGAGAGGAAAAGTATACAGTTTGCGATAGCAAAAAATCTCAAGAAAGATTATAAAATGTTTCCTCATTTCTTTTCCATATCCATATTAGAATAAGTTAGAGTGAGCTATATAAAGACAAAGTTTTTTTTTTCTTGTGTTGCTCAACAGCCTATCTTAAGCATCGACAAACATTTATATATTGAGTAATTTTAATGCCTTCTTTCTATTCTTTTCTTCCATAATCTGTTTTAACCTTTTCCTCCCTTCCACACTTCAACAAACATTTCTTGATCATATTATGTATAAAATGACTTGTGAAATAAGAGGTAACAAAACTTAAAATTTCTACAGTCTTCAAAAAATTTATAGTCTAGGAGTAGAGGCAAAATAAAATAATCTATGCTTGAAAAAATAAAAAGAATAACAGATGTTGGGAGGGGACTTTTAACCCTGTTCCTTAGATTTTCATTGGAGAACCCCATCTGGATTGACAACACCAACTTATTTCCACCCTAACATTTGTCCTGTTGACTATGGAATTGAGTGACTACATGTATTCTTCTACATGAGTTCCTGACCAGAGCTTCCCTGACAACCTACTTTAGAAATGTAATAAGAGTGAGAAATAAAATGTTTCAACCACTGAGATTTAAGATGGTTGGTTACTATAGCATAATCCATCCTATTCTGACTGATGCATCCTGAATTTGTTTTTAATTTCTCTGCTTGTAAATGTGACTTCTCTTTAAGTTATTAGCTTTTAAAGTTAACAGAATGAGCAAATATGTTATAACACTTGTACTTATGTTGGTGAGTGCACCTTTAGCTTTTAATTAAAGTTGAATTAATTATAATCAGGAGTTTCTGGTTCCTGATAATGGAGAAGTACCTTTGTCATATTTATCATTCCAAGATAGCAATGATGAAATCAAGAAATTATACCTAAGAAGAAAAATTGAAAGTAGTATAGAGGGATTAAAAACAGGCAAAGAATGGAAGATGATACCACCATGTATCAGTTTTAGCCCTGCAATTAAATATATGAAATGTTCAATATAGATTTTTCTACTTTGGGGGGGATTAATACCATCTTCTTTTTGATGCCTTGGGAAGGCCACCATGCTTAGCACTCCCTGAGTTCTGCCCATCAAAGCCTTTTTCCGTGGCCATAACACCTGAAGGATTGGAGATATAATAGGTAAAATATTTTTGATTGGCACCTTTACCTTAAATAAATAAAAAAAAATCAGTAATCTGATATCAGTCTAATTCTCTTGCACCTATTGGGTAAGGAGAAAATTCTTCATACTATATAATTTACTTATTTATCATGTTCTTTTATATTTATTGTCTGCTATCTCCCCACTAGGCTACAAATACTTTGTATGCTATTGTTGGTTTAATGATTCATCACACATACCTAGAAGAGTACCTGACTCTTATATAGTAGGCACTAAAAAATATATTGAATAAATGGCTGCATATACTACTACTTTGATAGATCCAACCACAATAACAATTCAATTTACATTGTGAGAATTTTGCATTTCATAGCTACAAAAGGAGGAGGAAGGTGTACTCATCTGTTTTAGAAGTAATATTGTTAATGTTCATGTTTATTTCATCAGCAATGGAAGCTTTTGGGGTTCTAAATATATATTTTTGTCACTCTTCATTGGCATGAAAAGAAAAATAGCCATCTCCTCAAATGATTTAAATACTATTTCAATGAAAGAAGAGTCTGCAATTTAAAAACATGCTTGACATTACATTGCCAGAGTGCTGCTAAATATACAAAGATCATGAGAAATATTGTCTTTTTTAAATGGAAGCTCATGCTGCTTATATTTTAAAATTGCATCTTCTATTTTATATAGATCCATCAGGTCAAAAACTATATGTTGATTTTTCTAACTAGAATTCATTCTTCCTATGCATGACATTCCAACTACAAATGGGAGATTTGTGCTTATCGTTTTGTTTGAAATGTTATCTAGCAAGCAAGAATGGACTTACTAACATCTGTTCAAAGCAGCAAAAAATTTATGGCCTACATTGGCCCAAGATGGCAGTCTGTCTGTTGAAAGAGAAAACTGAATAAATGAGCTGAATAGTAGAATCAACACAGCTGATGGGCAATTTGGTCAGCTACTAGATTGAATCGATGAATTCTCTGAAAGTGATTGATCAATCACCCTAGCTTTTATAGTAACCCACTTTACTCCCTGATGATTTAGCAGTGTAGGAGACAAAAATGGCCAGTGGCAGTCTTGGCATCTAATTTAATGGAACCATGACTATGTTTCTTGGTGGAAGCTTTTCTCTCTTGGGAATAGAACTCACTGAATCCAGTATTATAGGAACAGGGGGAAATTTTACTTCAGCATATTATTTGGCTTCATAGTGAGAGCGCCACATTCCCCTCCCTTGATTGCTGGAGCTATGCCTACTAATCATGGGAGAAAAAACAGTATATACTCGTATTAATTTAAGACATATATAGCACCATAGAAGTACATCATAAACCTGAGGATTTTTTCCCCTCCAAGATGGTCTCTTAACTAACACTACAGCAGTACATCTCACATTTTTTTTTTTTTTCAAATAGCTGCCTCTGATTAATGAAACATGTGGTTGCACCAGTGAGTTTTTGGTTGTGAGTCAATTTCTCCAATTCCTTTATCATAAAACATGCCCCTTTATAGGTAGAGATGCTGTGTGAGATACTGTGGCATTGGATACACCTTTCTGTAAGTTTATAAATGGTGGTGCTGGCAGAAACACTGTGGGCAATAAGGAAATTCTGTACTTCTGTGGACACATATTCCAAATCATTGCTCTTTCCATGGTGAGAAGAGTCCAAAACAATCAATCTGTCGGGACGCGTGGCTGACACTCTGCAAATTATGCCATGTAGATTTTGTCATTGGCCTCTGTCATGCACAGATTGGCACTCAGCAGTGACAATAATCAGATCAGTCTCAGTGCAAAAATATCATATAGTTGAGCCCTTGCATAGCTTCCATCTTTGTCATCATGGCCACCGTGTATATGCCCACTGAGCGATCACCAGTACGACTGGGGAAAGGAGTGAATAGCAACATTTTCCATCGGTTTATTGAGGGCCTCATCTATTTTATAACCTACCATGTTCATTTAACTGGGTCACTCTATCGTCATAGAGCCAGTCTGAATAAAAGCCTAAAGCACTATAATAGGTAATTCTCAAAAGCTCACAAGAAATACTCTGTGATTTGCAAGTGTATGAAACATCCACAGACTGCTTTTGAATGCAACATGCAAGTGGTTGCTGACAAGAAGCCACTGAAGCTTCAATACAGTTCAGGTTTCAGTGAATTCCATGAACACCAGCCCATTAATGCTGTTAATTTTCTGTAAAATATGTTTCTCAGCCAGAAAAATAAGTCATTCTGTAAGTTCAAAGATATGGCTTTAACAAAAACATTGTGGGCGATGAGGTAAGTCCATACCCAGAGTATCTTTTGGGGAAGTAAAAATTTGCTGTCTAGGTCCTTAGTAGAATCCGTCCAATGTAATCAACCTGCCACTAGGTGGCTCATTTTTTCCTTCAGTGAGCATTTCTATGTCTGAAACTATGTTGCAGGTGGGGCACAGAGATAAACTAAAGTTTGAGAACTGTGAATAACTGCGAAAAAAAAAAAAAATGACCAGAAGGTTTTCTAAGCCCCATGTAAATTTTCCTTTGCAACGTGACTTTGGAAGATGGATCTCTCAAATGGACTCTTTTTCCTTCTCTTAAATCTGGACTAAGCTATGACTTGCTTTGATGGAAGGGATGTTAAGAAATTGGGAAATTCTCACTTTCGACTTTTGGAACATGTCTACCTCATTGTAAAGAAACAATGGCTACCGTGTAGAATGTTGAGTGACATAAAACCTTTGTCCCTGGCAGTCCAACCAATAGCCAACCAACTATGAGACATGTGAGTGAGACCATCTGAGATCTTCCAACACCAGCTGACCAATCAAATCACTGGACATTCATCAATGAAACAAGTAAAGATTAGACAAGCCAGCTCAGAGAAGAGGAAATACTGGCCAATATATACAGATTTATAAGGTAAATTTAAATGATGGTTGTTTTGATCCACTAAGTTTTGAGGTGGTTTAATTTTATAGTAATTGATAACTAATGAGGGCATTTAGAAGTAACTAGAGCCAGATCAGGACTGGTGAGAGGAAACCCATATTGCTTAACCTATACATAACTTCCATCACTATCACAAGGGCATTTTTGTTCATAAGCCCATTGGAGAAAGAACAACATCCACAGAACAGCTTAACTAGTCTAGCAGATTATTGAAAACTCTCTGATCCCCTTTGATGAACATTCACGTGGGACATGATCATTCTCATATTTTCTGACCCTTACAAGAGGTCCATCCACATATATTTTCCAGACTTTATTTTCATCCGTTTTATAATGCTGTTCTTTCCAAGCCTTGGCCATCTAGCTATATAATTATTATCTGTGCCAAGTACCTGACCATTCAGAAAAATGTATTAGCCAGTAAGTCAACATACATCTGTACGTTTGGCCATCTCTCTTTCCAGGCAAAGTAAACAACAAAGTGTACTGTTCACAGATATGCAAAGCATTTCCCATTACCACTGTCTTTCAGAGCTTGAATGGGGCTATAATGCTATCACTATCTGGTTGTAAGTGGTCCATCTTATTGCACAAAGCCTTCTACATTATAGGCTTTATTAACCATGTTTCTAACTTCTGTACACTTGATGTTTTATTTTTATTTTTTTATTTTTTTTAAATTTGTTTTAATGTTTATTTTTATTTTTTGAGAGAGAGAGAGAGAGAGAGAGAGACAGACAGACAGAGCACAAGCAGGGGAGGAGCAGAGATAGAGGGAGACACAGAATCCGAAACAGACTCCAGGCTCTGAGCTGTCTGGGCACAGAGCCCAATGCAGGGCTCAAACTCACAAGCTGCAAGATCATGACCGGAGCCGAAGCCGGATGCTCAACCGACTGAACCACCCAGGTGCTCCAAACACTTGATGTTTTATTATCTGCCCGGGATGCATATGCTGAACCCTTTATTCTGGAAAATCTGGTAAGTCACCCAATGAGTCACCTGCCTCCTCATCTCACCTCCTGGTGAGAAGTCTTCCTTTCATGGGAATGCTTTTTAATACAAACCATCCAACCCTGAGTTCACACCTCCAACCACCTGTCTGTCAGGCTCTGGTACTCTTGTATACTATACATCTGCCCTAATTACATCAAGTCCAAGTACCAGGCAACAAGAAACAGTCCCTATACTCCAGAACCTGCTGAAAGTATTGAAACGAGCCAATTCAAAGTCTTCTTACCTTGCCTTACTTTTTCCTTCTTGTGGAAAACAAAATTAAAGCTCTTAAACAGTCCCTCATTCTCCACCCCCAGTCTGGTGACAAACATTTGTGTTTATCCATGATGTCCTCTATGCCATGGTGAGACTTGTTTTCTTGGGGCTATACTATACAATGTTCTATTAATACATAATATTTTAAAATATGGGCCCAGATTATTTTTCTTCAGTTAACTAGCCATATGGACTTCTTTATGTGACTATAGTTTTGAGAAAGTAAGAGGAGATATCCAAAGTCTATACCTTAGCGGTTTAATCCACTTGCTTATGCAACTCACTTGTGCTCCTCCTGCTGAAGACTCGTCTCACATGTAATATTTGATGCCTACTAGATGAGTTAGATAACAGTCAGTTCATCATGGACAGCTCAGGTCCATGGTAGGTTAAAAGCTAAAAGTCATGCAATAATACTTACCAGGGCCTCGTACAAATTTGAAAATGGTTCTTGAAAATAAGGGTAATTCTATTAATAATGTGACATGGTATGCTCCAAAATCCTGGGGTTATGACATGTGATTCACCTATAGGGACTGCCAAAGTTTCCATACAACATTCCTATGTATAACAGGTATGTAGGTACCTACAGTCTCTTAAATCATATGAAGAATTGGCAGAGCAATTGTCATATAGCCCTGACCTACTGAACTACTTTCTCTTGCATAGGACCCTGATTAAAACTGGCAAGATTTGGGGGCGCCTGGGTTAAACGTCCGGCTTCAACTCAGGTCATGATCTCATGGTTCATGAGTTCAAGCCCCGCGTCGGACTCTATGCTGACAGCTCACAGCCTGTAGCCTGCTTCAGATTCTGTGTCTTCCTCCCTCTCTGACACTGCTTGACTCATGCTCGGTCTCTCTGTTTCTCAAAAATAAATGAACATTAAAGAAAAAGACATTTACAAAAAACTGGCAAGATTTTTACATATATATTTATTGTGGTAAATAGCCATATCTCAATTTGAGGAAACATAGGAAAAATGGCTTACGGTGTACATTTTTAGTAGTATAGTTGTGTCTTATCTCAAGACACAGCCTCCCTCTCCTTCATGCAAAGCATTTGTCTGTGAACTGACTCATATCTGAAAACTTTATGAACAAACTCTTTGAGAGTGATGAAAGTCTGGTGTCTATGGACCATTCCTAGATTTTAATCATGCAGTGAGACTTTAATTATCAAGCGAGGTTTGAGCAGGACACATTTCCGTTTCAGTCCCAAAAGTCTCTTTGGGGACAAATAATTCTAGTTATTGTTCTTGTCCTACTACTCATTAGAACAACTATATGCTCTTTGTATCCAGTAGCTAAGTGCAACCAGCTGACCTCTGCTTGTGCAGAACTTCATCAAATAGCATTGAATTCAGGGCGCCCTTTGGAAGAGACTTATTTATCTCCATTGTTCTGGCCAAAAGAACTGACATTACCAAGCCTTTCAAAGATGGTTGTATCCTTTGCATCAAAATGTTTCTCAAATGCTTAATAATGGTGGGAGTTTCTGGACTTTCCCAGAGACATAGATAGAAGGTAGGAGAAAAGATTGAACAGAATAAATTCATAGTATCATTTCTATTTCTCTAAGCTTCTACATTGTATCCTTGGCATTTTAACAAGAAAAATTTGACATATAAACTTTCCTTAATATAGGTCACTGTTGAGCCCAGATTTCAGGCGATTGAGCAAACTTCTCAGGGGCTTGAAGAATATAGCGGGTTCAGGACCTATGGTCAGTGCACCCATAAAAATAAATCCAGCCTGATCATGCATTAATTTTTATCTACTTTCATCTAATAGTTTTAGAATATATGTGTGTGTGTGTGTATATATATATGTATATATATATATATATATAATATATTCTTTATATATATATATATTCTATATATAGAGTATATTCTACATATATATTCTATATATAGATAGATATTCTATATATATATATTCTATAATTCTTTTGGTATATGTGATAACTCCTTCTTGTAAGACAGTATTCAGTCTACTGGGGAGTGTCAAGATTTGAAACTACTTATAAATTATGCTTCTAGACTAGAATTAAAGACATTTGGCAGAATATGTCCTGAGAACATTGCAAGGGAACTAACTAACTTACATGAAGTCTTGATAGAGTTTTGAAGCAAACAAATATTATAACCTTCTTAGATATGGCTGCTTCTGTTGGCAAGATAAGCTTGGCTGAATGTGAGGGTTCAGGGTATGCGACTTCATGAGCATCTGGCAAATTGTGTCCATTTGAGTCTCCCATTTTTTCTTAATCAGTGCTCTAGCATTATCTTTACAGAACTTACAACACTTTGATTTCAATTTGTATGTAACTCAAATTCCAGCTAGATCAGACTTTGAGTTTTTAGAAATCTCCATCCTGCAGGTATATATACATATACATATACATATACATATACATATACATATATATACATATACATATTTTTCCTTGTCAAAGAAGATTTCTGATTCCTTATCTAGGCCTTAAGCTGGGAATTTGAAGCCTCAAGCTAATAATTTACTTTCTCCAAATTTTTAAGCATGGGTAGAAGCAGAAAAGCCATTTCATTTCATAATCTTTGTCTTTATATTTTCCCTGCAATATTCTATTGAAGAAGCTACCTCATCTCCCAAAGCCTTGCTTCCTCTGGGTCTTCAACTCCAGGGAATATGCACTAAAGGTAACACGTAACGTCTTATCAAAGCATTTCATGGGCTACTGGTCTCCCACATACTTCTGAAAGTGATCCTTTTATACATCAGAAAACAAACTTCAAGATCTCATCCTCAAAGTTCTGTTTCTCTGGAACTGCTTCCAGTACCAAATTTCTATCAAGTGTGTTTCGTTAGGAACACAGCGCTACTCTATGTTCTAATGAATTTAATACAGGAATTAGGACCTAAAGAAATATGAATATGGTTGGGAACTTAATAGTTTAGGAAGAAAGTCACTGATAACCTCAGATTAATGAACAGAAAAGGGTGATTTGCAAATTCTCAGAAGTCTCTAGAAACTGTTGACCAGAGGGGCACCTGGGTGATTCACTCGGTTAAGCACCTGACTTTGGCTCAGGTCATGATCTCGCAGTTTATGAGTTCCAGCCCCGTGTTGGACTCTGTACTGACAGCTCAGAGCCTGGAGCCTGTGTCTCCCCCTCTCTCTGCCCCTCTCCTGCTCGTACTCTGTCTCTCCCTCTCAAAAATAAACAAACATTAAAAAAAAAAAAAAAGAAAGAAACTGTTGACCAGAGAAGCCACTGTATATTTTGTAGTTGCCCATTTGTCTGACCATGTAATCGCTGGATAATAATTCTCTCTCTTCCTTCCACCTCCCAAACCTGATGTGTGTTCCACTCTCATATGGAATATTAAAAAGGGAAAACTGTCCTTGGAAATGCAGTTTCTGGCTTCTCCTCTGAAGTGAAGTTCAGTCCTAGATGTGGTTGGTAGTGATAGGAAGTTGGCAACTGACTGTACAGATTGAATATCCTCACATTGGTCATCTATCATGGAAGGTTCAGCCACATGTCTCCCACTAAGACATCCTTGTCACCAATCTCCCTAGTTTCTATTCAGCTGAAAAATGCTTAGCCACTGCTAGTGAATCAATGCGGACTCATACTTAAAACTATCTATCATCCCAAAGAATGTAAGCAACTCAAGGTTCTCCATGAAATTCAGCTACTGGGAGACATTTCTTTTGCCATTATCTCTCAGAGACGCTCCTCACTTCTTACTGGGTGAATATTGCAACACTTGGACATTTCCATCTCGTGCCAGCACACAGTGCAGATCATCACGAAACCAGGCTTATTATTTTTTTGTTGTTGTTATCAATTACCTGATCGTATTGAATTTCCCTAGGTACGTGGGTTGAGGGAAGGTTGGCAAACTAGCAGGAGCAGAGACCATGAAAGTCTAGGCCAACCGTGGTGAAGTTTGTGCCTGGTGTTACATGGACTATTTCAATTTTACAACAGATTGCTGCTGTGCATGACTAATTTCATGATACTGTAGATTAGCTAAAACCCACTTTATGATGGGAAATTTAGGTTGCATTGTTACTGGTGTCCCTTGGACATGTTTCCAGTCTTTACTGAAACATAGCAGCAAACCAGAAGCTACTTTTGAAATGGAAAAAAGTTGGTTTGTATTACATGAAAGCTTTAAGGGTTTGAGCTAAATTTCCCTATTTTCAGAAGCTCCATGTTGCATCACAGACATCAGGACCATCGGCTGGCTGGGGGAAAAAGTGGGGATGCCTAGACTTGTCACCATATACTTGCCACTCATATACTCTTGAGTTTACCTAGAAGATGGGTAAGAATAGCATCCTCAAATATCTTCTCATTGAATTAAATCAAAAATATCCCATCAAAAATCATATCCTTTCTCTGTTTTAGGTATCAGAAGGTACAACAAACCTTATTTTTCTTAAACAAATTGTGTCTTCATGGAAATCTAGAAACCTCATTGCTGTATGAGGTTCTTACACATACATGGGGTTTATTTTCCATTCTCCAACATTCATATAAGTTAAAAGGGTATCTAGGCTGATTTCTGCATCCTGCTCAGCAGCACCACGTTAATGTTCTGCCAGATGGTAAGAAAATCAATATCATCCTTGACTATAGCAAAGGCCAGGGTTTTGATAGATCAAGATGAAAGACAGTGAAAGTGGCCATCCTGCCACATGAAGGCAAATTGCTCCCACTTTTTTGTTGATAGGAATATAATTAAAATCATAAGCTTAATCAATGTCTGCATACCAGTCACATAATCTTTATTTGCTCCAGTAAAGATACTACATCAAGAAATACAGTTGTAACTGACATTATTACTTGATTAGTTTTGCTATAATTAACATTCTTCAAGGAACATGTGCCTTTTGTACTGGACAAATAGAAAACTTGAATGTGGCTATTGTAAGAAGTTTTAGGAATTTGAGGAGATAAGGGGAAAAATATGATCATGAGATTACAGTGTGACACAAAGCTTTATTTGGGGAATGTTTTGACATGAAGCGGTCTGAATACTTCTTGGCTTAGATGTGCGGGGAAGAATGGGAAATAAAAGCCCATGTTTATGTAATGACAGCATGCAGCCTCCTTGTGAGGCAAGTCCCTCATATGAGACAATCCAGAGTCTAAAGTTCTGGGCTTACTACCCAGAAGGGGAGAATAGTAAGGGAAGTCCAGGACAGAGGGGAATCAAAGATGGGATTTATATATCTAGGTGGTGTCTGTTAGCAGCTGAGTGGGCATTCTTGTTTTTTGTGTTTTGTTTGTTTGTTTGTTTGTTTGTTTGTTTGTTTTTACCATGGTGGACTCTTGGATAGAGAACTCCAAAGGGCAGCAGTGGCTTGGGAACTTTACAGATATGGGTCTCTTATCTAACTTATGGCTAACGCATGTGGGGGAGTTTTCCAGGATACACAAAGCAGGCAAGCTCTAAATGGCCAAAGATCTGCTTATTTGTGCTATGTTTAAAATAATCGGATATACCAAAATTTGAGTGTGTCACTGGTAGGCTTTTGAAATAACAAATATCAGGTTATACATAGAAGTTAATGCCTTAGGGGCCAATATACAGAGGCCATCTTAACCTCATTTGTATAACAGCTTTGTTATAATCACTGTCCTTGCATCTTCCAAGTATTCTCTAATGATTCGAATCACTGCATGACACCCCGGGTATATAGTATCGATTTTAGTTTATTCATTTGGGAGTTAAGGAATCAGAGGGAGGGCTGGTTATTCAGGAATTCTTCCTTAACTGTTTCTTGATTCTCTAAGTAAAGTTAGTAGGACAAGGATTTGGTCAGTTACTAAGATTATCTACTTCCACTCTTTGTTCTGAGCCAGATGAAATAATTGTAGGATGCTCTATGGTCTCTGTAAACCCACAATGAGATGGATTTTACCAGAGGCATCTTTTCTGCCCCATCTTAAGTGGTAGAAAGTGAGGTTTCTGGTCTTCAGAGGTATGTGTGTCTTAAAAGGCAGTAGCTTATAACTCTCAGAAAGGATGAGCAATTCACTTTTCACAATGCGCAGGGCCTTAGTAAGTGACAGCAGTTTCCTCTGAGGAAAGCTCTGGGGATGAGTCATGGTGTATAACTATTACAGCACTGTAGGGTCCTTCCTTAAACATTTCTTGCCTCCCTTTAATGTAGGATATCATTGAGTAAACTTACCGAAGTATGCAGGCTGGATAAGAGAGCATGAATGTCCAATTGATGATACAAGTTAATTTTCTTCCCACTAGGCATAAAAAATTTGCACCATAATATAGCAAGCTATTCCATTACTACAAATCCAATAACCATTTAACCATTACCGCAAATCCCTGCAGGTCTCAAAACACTCTCGATTACCTTTTCATCCCATAGCTTGATGTGGCTGCCTGTAACTACTTTGTCACCGGCTGTTAGGCACCACTACCTACCATTTACAACTGTAAGATTTCATTATTTCTATTGATATCAGGAAATGCAAATCCGTTACAGCACCCCTTATAACATCATAGCATAATCTCTTAAATATAGAGAACAGTCACTGCAGAGCTATTCAAGGATGCTTCTTCTCACAAATAACTTCTTAATACATGTCCTAAGTCCTCCTTTATGTTATATTCCTAGGGCAGCGTTGCAGGATTCTGAAGGTTTCACAGAATATTTTCATTGCAACATATCTACTTCCTTAAAACTTCACACTCCTTCCATTATGGATGTTATGGTATTTCAAACGCATTCACTTTAGGCCGCTGTTGATGGTGGGTTTCTTGCACACTCACCAATGCCAAATCCACCGTGAGTGCATTCCTATCAACACATTTGACCTGTTTGCTTCTACAAAAAGGCTTCGGGGATTCTTGGAATTCTGCTGAATCTATAGATGAGTTGTGGAGACTTGGCATCTTCATAAGGATAACACTGCTAATATATGAACACAAAATAGTTCATATTTTTTAAGCTGTAGTATGTTTAAACTAATAACAGGTCAGTTAGATTTCATTGAAGGGAGAATTCCAAAGACAGATTTTATAATGAAATAATATGTGTTTACTAAAATAAAATATTCTTGTATTAATTTAAGCAATGTGTTGTAGTTTTTAAATACAATTGATATTTTATATTGGCCTTTTGTTCCATGACTTTGCTGAAAGTGTTTAGTTCTAGTATTCTTTTTGTAGGATTCCACTAGATTTTCTATAAAATAACCATTTTATCTATAAAAAAGTTACTTCTTTCTTCCCTATTTTTGTGGTTTCTATTTATTGTTCTTGCTTTACTATATTAAGACACCTCACACAATGTTAAATAGAAACAGAAGGCAGACATGGTTGCTCTCCTCCTGAGCAAGAAAACATTTCATCATGAAATATTAATGCTTGCTCCAGGTTTCTGGAGATGTTCTACCAAATTTAAGACATTATTTTCCATTCCTGATGGGCTGATAATTTTTTTTCATAACAGTGGCTTTAAAAGTTTTTTGAAAATAAATCCTATTACTTTTCTCCTTTTGTCTCTTACTTTATTAGAGAATAATTTTCAAATGCTAGCCTAACTAAATTTCATAGATAAACCACATTTCGTCTATCATGTACTCCCTATCTCCTCTTGATATCGGTAATTTGTGTCTTCTCATTTTTTGTACTTTTTCCTTGATCAGCTTGCCTGGGTTTTATCACACTCTTTCTGAAAACAAGCTAAATAACATCTATATGCTTAGTTTTAAATGTTTACATTTTTTAAATTTTTATTTTTCACATTATTACATTTTTACATTATTTAAATTTTTAAATTTATTTTTAAGCCAATTTTAATAGTATGTGTTGGACTTTTGGAGAGGTAAACTACCTTATATTCTCTTAATTTGTGAATGTTAATCTCATGACTTCCATATATATATATATATATATATATACACACATATACATATATATATACATATATATACATATGTATATATATATGTATATGTGTGTATATATATATATATATGTGTGTATATATATATATATATATATATATATACATATGTATATATATGTATATGAAAATTTTATTTTTTTGATTGCCAGGTTTAAAATGTAAGGAAAAGCTGTACATATACATTTCTAATACTTTAATCAAAGTACCTTCAAATGTTAAAAAAAAAAAACATTCATACTGAAAATCTCTCTCCATTTCCAAAGGTATCTATTGATAGCCATCTACCAGTATTTTAAGGGATTACTCTACACTGGCTATGAGTGGATGCTATCTCTAGGAGACCAAAGTGCATCTTGATTCATATTTTTAAAGATTTCACTTGTATATTTTCCTTACCATGTAAATGTATCTAAATGTCATAATCTAGTTTTGGCTCAGATCTGTCTCAGAGTGAACTCATTACGTCCACAAACCTGGCTTGTGTTTTTTCTCTTGTTTTTGAAGATGCAGACGAAATAAGGATGGGCAGAACACATGTGTTGGACCCTAGTAAATGGAGTCGGGGGTTATTACAGTAGGAAGGGCCAAGTGAAGCCCTTAAACTTGTGTCTCTCTTCAAAATATTAAACCAAAGCCATATCATATTTCTAGAAGGATTAGCAAACTTAATGCCACAATTAAAACTATTAAAAATGGAGCAGTGAAGAATCCCATCACATCCCTGTTGAGCTTGCTTATTTGGACAGTGCAGAAGCTAAGACATCTAAGAGAATATTAATGAGTTATCACGAACCATCCCATGTTGTTGACAGTCATAGTTACTGTTCCAAATATAGTCTCTTTGCCAGAATAAATCTCTGTAGTCCCCAACATCCAGTGTGTAGCTATTGGTAGGCTGGTCTAAATCATGCTGATTGGACTGATAAGCAGAAATTTTTACATAGCACAGCTGTTTTGATAACACACATATGTGTTAGAAGTGGGAAATCAACCTCATTCTTATTACCAAAACTATAGCCATCTAAAATCCAAGAGCAAACAGAAGCCACGTTAAGTTTTACAGGTATCAAAGAGTTAATGTAAGTATTAAAGGCTGACAAGAATGTTAGAAGAACAAGAAGGAAGATTATGAAAGATGATTCTGAAGGTTAAGGAACCCGATAAGAAATTTTAGGTAAGCTACCAGATATCTCGGCCAGAAGCTCCCAAGAACTGTCTTGGAAACAGCTACGGCACTAAAGAGTCGACATGAAACTCTCACTAATTGAATGTGCAACAGCCAAGCAGATAGATCCCTAGGACTCTTTGAAACGATGCAGTGAAAGCTCCCATTTATTCATTTTTTTGGTTGTGACAGCCTCCAGAGAACAATGGCTTCTCCTGCTCTTCCGTCTACCAAAGCTCACGAGTGTCTATCCTTGGCAAAGGAAACGTAAGGGGAAAGGGAGTTAGGGAAATGCAGAGGAGACGTTGGAAAGAAGTGTTTGTTAATGATGCCAAGTGGACAATAGTCAAACCATCACAAGTGGAAACTAAATCATCTCATTTTACAAGTGAGGAAATGGCACAGAGAAGTTAAGTAACTTATTGAAGATTACACAGCTGTTAATTGGCATAGCAATTTATTTATTTGTTTGTACACTTCACAAAATCGTAAGCTTTCCCTTGATTCTAAAACAAAGGTCATATCTTGCTTACTACTGGAGCTTAAGGGATTAATACATTTGCAGGTGTGTGGTAAGCATTAAATAAGTATCTGCTTGGGGCACCTGGGTGGCCCAGTGGGTTAGGCTCAGTGGGTTAAACGTGTGACTTCAGCTCGGGTCATGATCTCATGGTTTGTGAGTTCAAGCCCCACATTGGGCTCTGTGCTGACAGCTCAGAACCTGGAGCCTGCTTTGGATTCTGTGTCTCCCTCTCTCTCTTTCCCTCCCCTATTTTCATTCTGTCTCTCAAAAATAAATAAACATTAAATTTTTTTTTAAATAAGTATATGTTAAAATTTTGGTGCTGATATAGTATTTTAAGAAAAACTAGCAATGTTATTTTTCTCAGAAAACTGGCTTAAACTTTTTTACTTGATTTTTTAATTGAGATACAATTGAGATGCAACATTGTTATTTTCAGGTATACAACCTAATGATTTGATACTTGTATATATGATGAAATGGTCACTATAATAAATCTAGTTAACATCCATCTTCACATAGAGTTACATATTTCTTTTCATAGTTCCAAATTCTAAGGATTGCTGATCCTCTACCAGCTTTCCTTAAATGAATCTGCAGTTATTTCTAACATTTACTAAAACTTCCAGGTCTATCCTCCAAATTTATTAAAAGTTCAAATGGGCAAGGTGTCTTCTTGCTAGTGGTTTTCCTATGTTCTTCTGTTACTTCCAGCATTTCTACTTCCAAAGTAGAAGTGCTAGTGAGGTTTTATTCTGTATTTCAATTACTCTTTTTATTCCTGTGATCTTTTTCTTCATATATGGTGAATTGATAGATGAAGGCTCCTCCTTCAACCTGTTATCTCATTTTTTAATTTTTTTAAGTTTATTTATTTGGGGAAGGGGCAGAGAAAGAGGGAGAGAGAGGATCTCAAGCGGGATCTGTGCTGTCAGTGCATAACCCAAGGTGGCGAACGATCCAACAAACCATGTGATCACGACCGGAGCCGAAACCAAGAGTCAGTCGCTTAACTGACTGAGCCACCCAGGTGCCACTCTCTTATTTTTTCTTGTATAACATTTGTATTCTTTTAGAGTTCTCTAAGAATTTTTCAAATGTCTTGTCATATTCTCTGATTTAGTATTCTGGATTATTTAACTTGCTTTTTAATGCCTGTGACACATTTCAAATGTGGCAATTATGAGATCAATTTCAAACTAACACTGATTTCAGATTTGTGGATTTTATATTCTCTCATATCTTAATGAGAAAAGGGATACTAGATATTAACTTTACTCTTTTTCAGTAACTGTTTATCTGAAGGATCTTAAAAATTGATGACTTTCTTTTAAACTATGTAATCACTTTATGTAATCTCATAATTTTGAGGAGAGCAGATTGGAATGAGTGAAGAATTTGTTTGTGCCCTGTAATGACTCATCAGGCTCAATTTTATCAGTTATTTACTCGAAATCTTTTAAGAGAGTTGAAACAAGACAGAGAAACTTAAATTTATTGTAGGTTAATAATTAAAGATTAAGGATCCGTGTGCTATATAATTAATGAAAAAGGAGGAAACAGCAAATTCGCCTTTTTGTCAACACTTAATATTTGTATTTGTCGTGGTAATTTTATAACATGATCCTAGTGATATGCTGCCATTCTCAGATGAAACTATCATCTGTGGGTCAGCTGGGACAAACAATGTTTGACCACATGAAATATAAGGAGGAGGAAAAAAATTGTCCAACAGGAGATCAATGCCATGGTGACACTGGTACCAGGCTCTCTGAAGAACGTGCCGTGGAATAAGTTTTGCTTTCCCTCCAATAGTTGCACCATAAATTTATTATTCTAACATCCCATATCACTTCATGTTATGAGTGTTAGAAAATTAATTCTGGATTTACTTTGTTGACCATTTTTTGTTTGTTTGTTTGTTTTTAGATTGCTAATTGCAATAGAATTGATCTTTCCCTCAATCATGTTTCTCTTTATACTAACCATTACCAAAGTTGTCTGATAATAGAGACAAAATAAAATACATTCTAGTTCTACTGTATTTTTTTTTAAGTTTGTTTGTTTATTTGAATGACAGAGGGAGAGCATGAACAGGGGAGGGGCAGAGAGAGAGGGGGAAAAGGAGAATCCCAAACAAGCTCTGCACTGTCTGCACAGAGTTTGACATGGGGCTTGAACTCATGAACTGTGAGATTATGACCTGGGCTGAAGATGCTTGCCCACCTAAGCCACCCACGTGCCCCATTCTGCTGTATTTTTGTGACACTCTCCAGATGGCTTTGTTTATCACCTAGATTTGGAAGCACTTGTCTTTTTGTTTTAGATGTTGTTTTTGAGCCCATACCGTGTGTTTGTATGTATGCAGTCCTTGTTTCTGGTTCAGATACAGGTTCACTCTAATTTGTATATACCTTTGGTTAATTTAATATAATTTGAAAGGAGAAGGGCAAACAATTTCTCTGGCTAATATTGTTTATATTGAAGTAGAAGCTATTAATTTTAATAATTTATCTTTTGAATCTCTTTCTCAATGAAGATGGGTAACCTTGGTTATTTAAGATAATCCCTAGTTTTATTTTGGATTGTATCAATAATCTCATACCAGTCATTATAATATTAAATAAGAATGATAGTATAGAATGATAACTTTTAAGTAATAGTTTCTCTAAATATATTTCATTTTAGCAGATTGCTTAAGTTAAAGTGAGATGGTAAACTTTTATTTTTAGAAAATGATTAAAATCAGACATAAGAGCTAAATATGTAAAATAACTTTGATCTTTCATTAGAATTACCATGTGATTTTCTTGCCAACTTGTTGTGACATTAAAGGATTTTTACCAGGAAACTCTTGTTTCATGGAATAAATCTAATTTTTAGATTTTTTTAGATTTTAAATTTAGAATTTAGTTAGAAATACTAAATTCATTAAATATTTTTTTCAATTTTTGTAATTTAATCTAGTTATGCTATATTTTGAACAGAGAATAATTTGAAAGATTGTTACTATTTAGAATTAACTTATACATAATTTCATGAAATACTTGATAAAATTTAATCAAGTTTTATAGATGCTTCAAAATGAGATATAATCTCCATTGTTTTTAAAAAGTGTGTGCATGCCTTCATTGTATTTCTATTTCTTTCTTAATTTTTTTAAAAAATTAGTATCTCCTTAATATCTATTTCACTTTTCGAAGACTGGGAGAAGTGTGCGTATGCAAAAATCTACAATACCAACTGAATTTCTGATTTTTAATTTTTTTTTACATATTTTGGGTTTTCTTGGATATAAAGTTGTGTATATTTTCTTCCTGGGTTGTAATCTCACTTATATAATACTTACTGCCTCGATCTCTATATTTTCAATAAAATATTCACTTTTACCTTTTTTCTGTTAGACTATGAATAAATATTTATTGAATGGTTATTTATTGAGTATTGACTATGTTCTGGGAACATATAAAGAGTGACCTAGGGGCACCCAGTTGAGCCCCCGACTTTAGCTCAGGTCATGATCTCATAGTGTGTGAGTTCAAGCCCTGCATCAGGTTCCCTGCTGTCAGTGCAGAACCTGCTTTGGATCCTCTGTTCCCCTCTCTCTCTGCCCCTCCCCCCCAATAATAAATAAACATTAAAAAAAAGTGACATGGGGCGCCTGGGTGGCTCAGTCAGTTAAGGAGTCGACTTCGGCTCAGGTCATGATCTCGCAGTCAGTGAGTTCAAGCCCCGCATCCGTCTCTGTGTTGACAGCTCAGAGCCTGGAGCCTGTTTCAGATTCTGTGTCTCCCTCTTTCTGACCCTCCCCCATTCATGCTCTGTCTCTCTCTGTCTCAAAAATAAATAAACGTTAAAAAAAATGTTTTAAATAAATAAATTTTAAAAAGTGACATAGAGAATAGCTAGTAGAAAGGTTTGGTCTGTTCTGGGAGCTGGCAGATCAGAATGACTAGTTCTTAGTAAGTTGGAGAGAAACTGTAAGATATGCAATCAGATGGTAAGCAAAGGCCAAGTCTGGGAGGGCTCTGAAGGCTTAAGGACGTTTGGGTTTTATCCAAACTGCTGTGGGAACCCAACGAAGGTTAGAAGCAGGAACTGATTGAAGTATTTTTTATATGTTTAAAATATCTCTGTTTAGCATAATTAATTGTTGAATAATTACAGGATATTCAAAAATAAAAAGCAAGAAGAACAATTATGACTTAAATAAGGTTGTCCAGGTGAGAGATGATGGTGACTTGGACAAGGGAGATTACAAAGCAGAATAGGGAGATAAATAAAAGAACATGAGCTATGTTTTGAAGGAAAAAACCCAAGGTTTTTTAAAATTCATTAGATATGGTAGATGGGGATAAGACAAACTTGGGTGTTTATTTGGACTTCTATGTAGGTGGCACAGCCATTTCAGAAGTTAGACAAACCAGGATTAAGAATGTGTTTATTTGCTAAGTGAAATAAGTCAGTCGGAGAAAGTCAGTCATGTGATTCACTCATCTGTGGAATTTAAGACACACAACAGATGGGGAAGGGAAGGGAAGGAAAAATAAGATAAAAACAGAGAGTAAGCAATCTTTAAGAGACTCTCAGATACAGAGAACAAGATGAGGGATGCTGGAGGGGAGGTGGGTGGGGGATGGGCTAAATGGGTGATGGGCATTAAGGAGGGCAGTTGTTGGGATGAGGACTGGGTGTTATATGTGAGTGATGAACCACTGGGTTCTGTTCCTGAAACCAATACTACACTGTATGTTAACTAACTTGAATTTAAATTAAAAAGAAAAACAAAAAAGAATTTTTTTTAAGTTTATTTATTTTTGACAGAGAGAGAAAGATAGAGCATGAGAGGGGGAGGGGCAGAGAGAGGGAGACACCAAATCCGAAGCAGGCTCCTCGCTCTGAGCTGTCAGCACAGAGCCCGATGTGGGGCTCCAGCTCACGGATTGCAAGATCATGACCTGAGCGAAGCCGGACGCTTAACCCACTGAGTCACCCAGGCGCCCCAGAAAAGAATAGTTTTATTTGGAGAGCAGAGGTGATGAATCTCCATCCCTGAGTAAAGAATATTAACTGGGAATGTCAAATAAGCTTTTGGATAAATGATATGGAGAACAAGAGTAAGGTCTTAATTTGTGAGTCATTAACATCTGAGGAATGTGTAAAATTGTGAACTCTCATAGCTGTAAGACAAGAGTCGAAAGCTTAAAACAAAGACAAGAGTCACAAATAATACTAACATGAATACTCGGATGCAGAAACATTTACTAAGTACTTACTATAGTTCAGAAAATATAACTATTTACATGATTGTCACCTTATTTAAACTTGGCAAAGACCAAATGAGGTCCGTACTATTATTACGCCTATTTACAAATGAGAAAATTCAGTTCATAAAAAAGTTAAGTACCCTGACAAGGATCACAGTAAACAGTTGTACTGGAGCCAACATGTGAAACCTGCAGCTATGATCCCAGGGTCAACACTCTTTTCCACTGTAATAACTATCTCCATACATCTATACATATCCATCTAGATGCTATTCTAAGAAAAAAAAAAAAAGAGAGAGAGAGAGAGAACTTTTTGAGCATCAGAGAGGATTATAATACAATGAGCAGAAAATTTAGGCATTTTCATTACCATCTGGGAGCTAAGATTCTAAAGAGAAAGAAAGACAAATTCATAATCATAATAAAGAACAGACTGTGAGAGAGATATGCTAAGCTCTATGATAACTCATGATAGGAACTTCTTTTTTTTGTTGTTTATTTATTTATTTATTCATTCATTCATTCATTCATTCATTCATTCAGAGAGAAAGAGAACACAAGTGGGGAAGGGACAGATTGAGAGGGAGAGACAGAGAATCCGAAGCAGGCTCTGCACTGGTGGTTGAACCATGAACGGGGCTCGAACTCACGAACCATGAGATCATGACCTGAGCGGAAGTCGGACAGGACTGACTGAGCCACCCAGGTGCCCCCTTACAATAGGAACTTCTAAACCCTGTGGGGGGAGATTTGCTAAACTTATATACCTGAGCTAAGTGCTACTGGATACATGAATAATAAATTATGATATAAAAAGTAGCAAACAAAAGTTTACTTTTCGCAGAGAAAAGTAACAAACTGATTCTGGCCACCTTCTTATGTAGACGATTATTTTTTCAGTATCAATGACAATGACAACATAATGTACTCATTTACAGTACTTTCTTCCCCTGAGAAATATCTAGCAAATGCTTCATTATAACATTTCACTAAACTAAAACAAAATCTTTGGAGAAATATTTGAATATGTAAAAATCCATAGTCTCAATGAAATGTTAACATTAGATTTAAATCATTTGTGTAACCTTTGGCATAATATAGTAGGCACCATCATATTATGTAGAGTATATCTAATTTCCTTTCCTTGTATTAATAGAAATTCCACATTATTTATTTGTTTTATATATTATAAATGCTTTGGTCAAACCAAAATACTTAAATGTTTTATCAAGTGAGAAGCAATATATTCTGAAATAGTGACTATGAATACTTCTTTGCTTTTCATTATTTATAATTAAACGACATTGAGTGAATATGTCAAATGATGTGTAATGTTATTGAAAAGGACAGTAAAAATTTTGCATGCATTTTCATAGTATGCGTCTCATGCATGTTACACTGTAGATGTTTGCAGCTCTTTGCATTTTTTACTCTCTGGGATATACAATTCCTTATTTGTGCTTTGAGAAATCTCAGCATTGTGAGAAGGGCTGTAGATTAAAGAATATGTCAGCATTTTAATCAAGAAAAGGTCAGAATATTCCTGCATATTTTACATTTTAATTTAGGAGTAAACATACAAATTGTGAGATGTCTTTAACAATATATCTCATGCCAATAAATAAATAAATAAATATAAAATGGGGGCATTTGGTGGCTCAGTCAATTAAGCATCCGACTTTGGCTCAGGTCATGATTTCGCGGTTGGAGTTCAGGCCTGCTTCAGGGCCTGTGTTGACAGCTCAGAGCCTGAAGCCTGCTTTGGATTCTGTGTCTCCCTCTCTCTGCCTCTCCCCTACTCATGCTCTGTCTCCGTCTCCGTCTCCCAACAAATGAATAAACGTTAAAAAATTTTACAAAAATATCCCAGAAAGTTCAGGAACTTTTTTTTTTTTTACATATTTTTGTTTCTTGTGGTTCATCCAATAAGTGATAATCAAAAAAAAAAAATTCTCACTGTCTATGAAGTAAAAAGTCATGGTACAGAATGTAAATTATAAGGTAATTGCTGTAAGATATCTTTACATTGTTTTAAGCAAATTGGTCAGAAGGAGACTTCATGATTTTATTTTTCAGACTATGTGTCCACAATTTGCATATATAATTTAGACAACTTTTTCCTAAAGAATGTGAGTTCAAAAAATTAAATACCTCTCCTAAACTTTGTCCAGAATTGGCCAAGATATAGAAGATACCTTTCAATTCTAACCTCCTCAATTTACAAGTGAAAAAATAGATGTGAACACTTAATTTATCTCTGTACACAAGGAAAAGTAAGTTGCAGTGTGAAGAATGAAGACAAAGACTGAAATTGTTTATAACAGCTCCCATCTGGCTAAGGAAAGATCCATTACAAAGTAATGATATAAATTTTATCTGGAAAATAAACTGCCAGTCATAAAAATTTTAAAGCTTGATATTTCTTAAGACATAAATTAATTCAAAAATGACTAAGTCAAACATTTAATACTTCTTCTGAATCCAGCCTATTCTGCCAGTAATGCATCACCCCTAGTGCAAATCATCTCATACATGACCAGCGAATAAGAAATAATATTAGTATAATTTAGAAGTCAAGTTGTTTTATATGTAATTTGTTCAGTTACATTAACGTTTTAAAGCTGCAGTTGACAAGCTTTATCACAAAGAAAAGGCAAATATGAAAGATAAAAAGGATATCCTTAAGTATAAGTTAAAAAAATGTACAGAACTCCCTTTGTTTGGGGGAAACTGTAGCTAGTTTATTGCTTTAAGACGTCCTTTGAGTCTGCTATGCTAAATTATCATGAGAAGTTGAGAGCGCTGATGAAGAAAATGTGAAAACCTTCCCTCCATATTAAAAAAAATGATGGGGGCACCTGGATGGCTGAGTTGGTTAAGCTTAGGTCATGATATTCCGGTTGGTGGGTTTGAGCCCCACATGTTGGGCTCTTTGCTGACAGCTCAGAGCCTGGAGCCTGCTTTGGATTCTGTGTCTCCCTCTCTCTCTGCCCCTCCGTGCATATCTGGTATCTTATGGTTTTGGAAGTGAGTCACTTCAAGGATCCACATTTGGTGGACAAAGAGGAATTCAAGTTTTAAGGCTATGAAGGAGGTGATGCTGCCTATGAATGCCAGTGGGGAGCTACCTGTGCTACCGTATTTATTTGGATTCTCTCTCTCTGTCTCTGTCTCTCTCTCTTTAAGTCTCTACAGTTATAGAATTGCCTGAATTTTTAGTGTTCTGCTTCCAACCTTAACTCCTTTCTTTTTTTTTTTTATAACCCATGTTATTTTAGTGTGCAATTTAGCAAAATATGAGATTATTCAGGAATATCCATATAGTGTTACAGCTAAAATGCTTGTATAGGAACCTTATCAGTAGGAGGCTGAAAAACAAAAAATGCAATGCTACCATGTCATAGATCTATAATAATTAGTAGTTCCCTTCCTCAGTTGTCAACCTTTTCTCTCTTTTCTAAATGCACCAAACTCCTGTGGCCTCAACAGGAGGCATCTGAACCACGGACACCTGTCTAAGTCCTTAATAAAAGGATCTTGAATGAAGTGAAACTTCCTTTGGGAGGTGTCCTTAATCTACACCATGGATTTTAATAGCATGGACTCAGGAATCAGAATCTTTTTTTTTTCCTTAATTTTTAAAATATTTATTTATTTTTAGAGAGAGAGAGAACACACCTGAGCAGGAGATGGGGAGAGACACCAGGAAAAAGAGAATCTCAGGCATGTTCTGCACTGTCAGTGCATAGCCTGACATGAGGCTCAACTCACAAACCCTGAAATCATGACTTGAGCCAAAATCAAGAGCCTGACGATTAACGCTCTGAGCGACTCAGACGCTCCCACAATCTTTTTTCTTTTATTCTTTTCTTTTTTTTTAATGACTACTTAGAGCCAGTTTCTTTAATTAGGCAAGACTTCACTTCTCTCTGCCTCTATTTTCCTCATATGTAAATGGGGGATAATAATGGCAACTAATTGAAATCATTGCTGTAGGCATTAAGTGATTTTTTTAAATCTTTTTTATAGAGCATCCGACTCTTTTTTTTTAATTTTTTTAACGTTTATTTATTTTTGAGACAGAGAGAGACAGAGCATGAACGGGGGAGGGTCAGAGAGAGGGAGACACAGAATCTGAAACAGGCTCCAGGCTGTGAGCTGTCAGCACAGAGCCCGACGCGGGGCTCGAACTCACGGACCGCGAGATCATGACCTGGGCAGAAGTCGGCCGCTTAACAGACTGAGCCACCCAGGGGGCCCGGCATTGAGTGATTTAATATGTGTATACAACTTGTAATCACTCCGGGCATGTATAAAGTATTCTCAAAGCTTTAGCATTAGCGTTGGGTGTTAAATGTTCATAGTTATTAATGTTATCCTGAAAGCACATACAAGTATGCACTCACTGTATACTTCACAGCAAATAATAAGTGTGTCCCCCCCTTTGCCCTAGTCTTTACTCCTCAGGTGAAGTCCTGTGAACCAATGATGGGAATTTTCCTGCATGAGTAAATAGATGTTCCACAGTAAGACGTGAGGAAAAGTTTTCCTCTGCTCACAAAGTTGAAGGTAGCTGGTCCTCTCTCCACTGAAAAGGTCTTCCCTCTCCTCCAGCCATTTGAGATATGAATAAAATCTCTGCAGGTATCTGAGAGCTCTCTTTGTTTTAGGTTTTTTTTTTTTTTTTTTAATGCTTATTTAATTTTGAGAGAGAGCAAGACAGAGCATGAGCTGGGGAGGGGCAGAGAGAGAGAGAGGGAAACAGAATTAGAAGCAGGCTCCAGGTTCTGAGCTGTCAGCACAGAGCCTGATGCAGAGCTTGAACCCATGAACTGGGAGATCATGACCTGAGCCAAAGTCGGCTGCCTAATGACTGAGCCACCCAGGTGCCCCTCTTTGTTGCAGCTTTTAAGACTGGCATTTCCTCCTGGTATCTGGGCCTTACTCATTGATATGTAAATACTTAGGAACATAAAGCTCCATTCTTCCTAGGTACTTACTTATGGACCTAGTTCAGGGCTATACCTGTTCCACCTCTTTAGGAAAAAGACATTTTACTACATTTTGGATCAGAGCAATTAAGTAGACAAATATCTAGCCGTATGGGAGATGTGTAGGACTCTTCACAAAAACATTGGGAAATTCAGGGAAGTTTGATCTTTTAAAATTATTATTACCAGGGGTATTAACATTAGTATGCATTCTTGTTATATCCTTTCACAGCAAACTTACTTTTCATAACATTTACCACTATTGCAATTTCACATTTATGTTTATTGTTTCTTGACAAATGTGTGTATAAGCTACCAGCTTGTAAATCCCATGATGGAGAGGATCACAGAATGCTTTGTTCACTCCTTTGTCCTTGGCAATCAAGTCACATGGTGAGCACACACCCATTTTATATTTTAGGCCCCCTCTATCTTATGCAATGAAACACTGCAATGCTCAAGTTGAAATTGACATTTCTTAAATAACTTATTTTAAATATTTTTACCAGGTCAAATGATCACTCATGAATGTCTTTCTAATTTAAAAGTGTAGTAAGGGGAGGGAGGAGCCAAGATGGCAGAACAGCATGGAAGTTTTTTGTGTGTCTCGCGTCCATGAAACACAGCCAGACCAACACTAAACCATCCTACACACCGAGAAAACTGACTGGAGGATTAACACAACAATGTGCACAACCTGAACCAGAAATTTCAGCAGGTACGCAGCGCGGAGAGGTGAATTAGGGGAGAAAGAAGTCACGGAAGGTAGGGAACCGCTTTTGCAGCCGGAGAGAGGAAGGAGACGGGGGAGGTGGGGAGAATATGGGAAAAGCACCCCTCCCCAAAAGCATCTGGAGAGAAATTGGAACATCGGAAATAGCCGCAGGGACTAAACTAAAAAGGGAGAAAAGAGAAAGGAGAGGGTTTAAATTCCATTAAGGCTGTAAACAAGGGGAGCGCAAAGGCTGCAACTCTGCAGCTTGGTACCTGGCGGTGCTCTGGTGGGAAGGGCGAATCCCCAGGAACAGAGTGGGGTCCGGGAGGTTCTGGAGCCACACGGGAAAAGCGGTTCCACTGCTGGAAGGACATTTGGTAGAGACTGTTGAAGCCACCTGGTCCCCACAGACGCCAGAGAATGGCCACATTCGCTGGTGCTGGAACAAGGTCATTAAGGGTGAAGCCTGGTGCCAGATGTGTGTTGTGATTTTCCATAATCCCTGAAATGCTGTTGCTACACTATCTCGCGAACTTTTTCTGTGGCGGGCCGGCACCTGGCCGCAGTCTCGGGGCACCGGCAGCAGCAGGGTCCCGCAAGCTTTCCTGGGTGCAGCCGACATTCAACCATTCAACCATTGCTCGGTGAGACCCTCCCGCAGAGGGATGGAACAGGTCAAAGTCGCTCCAGTCCTTCAGAAGTAAGGGGCCGGGGAAAACAGCCGTATCTGGGACAAAACTCGAGAGAGCAGTACTGCCCGGGGCCTGGTCACAGAGAGTGAAAAAGCAGGGAGAGGTCAAGAGCTGAAGACAGAGGATGGGTGCGCGATTGCTGACCCCGGAAAACAGACTGGGTGACTGGGGACGCCATTTTCACCACTCCCGTGCATGCGCATTTGCACCTACGAGTGCCACAGCAATCCACTCCAGTAGGCTAGCAGCGCCATCTGGTGGAAAGCGGAGCCCTTGCACTGAGCCCCGCCCAACTGGGCCAACTTCGCTCTTCAAGAACACAAACCTTACCGCTTACTTAGTTTATGGACTATAAAGCGCTACATAGACTGACTTCTAGGGGAAAACGAAGTAACTTCAGTCCTACTTCAATCTGTTAGCAGCTTCATCTATTCAATTTTCTTTCTTCTTTTTTCTTTTTCTCTTTTACACTTCTTTTCATTTTCTTGAATACAGAAAGAGAACAAATTCATTTTTATTTTCAATTTTTAATAAAAATATTTTCGTTAATTTTTATTACTATATTTTTTACTTTTGTGTAAATTTTTTCAAATTCTATTTTGCTTCCATCATTCTATTTTAGTCTACTTCAGTGTATTCACCTTTTCAAATTTTCAAACAATTTCCCTTTTCTCTTTTCTTTCTTTTCTTTTTTCTCTTCTTCGTTTCTTTTCTTCTTGAATGCAGAAAGAGAAAAACTTCATTTTTGCTTTCAATTTCCATTAAAAATATATTTAATTTTTTACTATATTTTTTGCTTTCATGTAAATTTTATCAAATTCTATTTTACTTCCATCATTTTATTTTAGTCTACTACAATGTATTCACTTTTTCAAATTTTCAAACAATTTCCTTTTTTTCTTTGTCTTTTTTCTCTTTTATCTTTTTTCTCTTCATTGCTTTTCTTTTTTCTTGAATAGAGAAAAGAAAAATTCATATTTATTTTTAATTTTTATTGAAAAATTTTTTAATTTTTCCTACTATATTCTTTACTTTTGTGTATATTTTTTCAAATTCTACTTAACCCCATCATCTCATTTTAGTCTACTTCAGTGTATTCATTTTTTAAAATTCTCAAATGATTTCCTTTTTTATTTTCTCCCCACCTCCCTTTTTTCTCTCTAATCTGTCAAACCACTTTCAACACCCAGACAAAAACACACCTAGGATCTAGCATCATCTATTCGATTTGTGTGTGTGTGTGTGTGTGGGGGGGTTAATTTTTAATTCTAATATTGTTTAATTTTAATTTTTTAATTTCAATTTTTCTACCTCATTAATTCCTTTTCTCCCTTCAAAATGACAAAATGAATGAATTCACCCCAAAAGAAAGTGCATGAAGAAACGACAGCCAGGGATTTAACCAACACAGATACAAGCAAGATGTCTGCACCATAATTTAGAATCACGATAATAAGAATACTAGCTGGAGTCGAAAATAGATTAGAATCCCTTTCTGCAGAGATAAAAGAAGTAAAAAAATATGAATGAAATTCATATGAAATTAAAAATGCTGTAACTGTGCTATAATCATGGATGGATGCCACAGTGGCAAGGACGGATGAGGGAGACAGAGAATCAGCGATATAGAGGACAAACTTATAGAGAATAATGAAGCAGAAAAAAAAGAGGGAGATTAAGGCAAAAGAGCACGATTTAAGAATTAGAGAAATCAGTGACTCATTAAAAAGGAACGACATCAGAATCATAGGGGTCCCAGAAGAGGAAGAGAGAGAAATAGGGGTAGCAGAGTTATGTGAGCAAATCATAGCGGAAAACTTTCCTAACCTGGGGAAAGACACAGACATCAAAATACAGGAAGCACAGAGGACCCCCACTAGATTCAGCAAAAAACGACAATCAACAAGGCATATCACAGTCAAATTCACAAAATACTCAGGCAAGGAGAGAATCATGAAAGCAGCAAGGGGAAAAAAGTCCCTAACATACAAGAGAAGACAGATGAGGTTTGCAGCAGACCTATCCACAGAAACTTGGCAGGCCAGAAAGGAGTAGCAGGATATATTCAATGTGCTGAATCAAAAAAAAAATAGGCAGCCAAGAATTCTTTATCCAGCAAGGCTGTCATTCAAAATAGAAAGAGAGATAAAAAGTTCCCCAGACAAACAAAAATTAAAGGAGTTAAACCAGCCCTGCAAGAAATGTTAAGGGGGACTCTCTAAAGGGAGAAAGATGAATAAATAAAAAATAAGTAGGTAAATAAATACATAAATAAATACCAAAAGCAACAAAGATTAGAAAGGACAGAGAACACCACCAGAAACTCCAACTCTACAAGCATCAAAATGGCAACAAGTTCCTATCTTTCAGTACTCACTCTAAAAATCAATGGACTAAATTCTCCAATCAGAAGACATAGGGTAACATAATGGATAAGAAAACAAGATCCATCTATATGCTGTTTATAAGAGACCCACTTTAGACATCTTCAGATTGAAAGTAAGGGGATGGAGAACCAGCATGCTAATGGTCAACAAAAGAAAGCCCAAATAGCCATAGCTGGACTAGCCTTACTTATATCAGACAATCTAGACTTTAAAATAAAGACTGTATCAAGGGATGCAGAAAGGCATTATATCATAATCAAGGGGTCTATCCACCAAGAAGCCCTAACAATTGTAAACATGCACCAAATGTGGAGCACCCAAATATATAAATCAATTAATCACAAACATAAAGAAACTCACCGATAGTAATACCATAATGGTAGGAGACTTCAACACCCCACTCACAGCAATGGACAGACAATGTAAGCCAAAAATCAACAAGGAAACAATGGCTTTGAATGACACGCTGGACCAGATGGATTTAACAGATATATTCAGAACATTTCATCCTAAAGCAGCAGAACATACATTCTTCCCCAGTGAACATGGAATGTTCTCCAGAATAGACCCTATACTGGGACACAAATCAGCCCTAAGTAAGTACAAAAAGATCAAGATCATACCGTGCATATTTTCAGACCACAATGCTATGAAACTTGAAATGAACCACAAGAAAAAACTTGGAAAGGTAACAAATACTTGCAGACTGAAAAACATCCAACCAAAGAATGAATGGGCTAACCAAACAGTTAAAGAGGAAATTAAAAAGTATATGGAAGTCACTGAAAATGATAACACCACAACCCAAAACCTCTGGGATGCAGCAAAAGCGGTCATAAAAGGAAAGTATATAGCAATCCAGGCCTTCCTAAGGAAGGAAGAAAGATCTCAGATACACAACCTAACCTTAAAGCCTTAAGGAACTGGAAAAAGAACAGCAAATAAAACTCCAAACCAGCAGAAGACAGGAAATAATAAAGAATCAAGCAAAAATTAATGCTATGGAAACCAAAATAACAGAACAGATCAATGAAACCAGAAGCTGGTTCTTTGAAATAATTAACAAAATTGATAAACCACTAGCCAGTTTGATCAAAAAGAAAAAAGGAAGAGACCCAAATAAATAAAATCAAGAATGAAAGAGGAGAGATCACAACCAACACAACAGAAATAAAAACAATAATAAGAGAATATTATGAGCAATTATTTGCCAATAAAATGGGCAACCTGGAAGAAATTGACAAATTCCTAGAAACTTATACACTAACAAAACTGAAACAGGAAGAAATAGAAAATATGAACAGACCCATACCCAGTAAGGAAATTGAATTAGTAATCAAAAATCTCCCAAAAAACAAGAGTCCAGGGCCAGATGGCTTTCCAGGGGAATTCTACCAAACATTTAAGGAAGAGTTAACACCTATTCTCTTGAAGCTGTTCCAAAATATAGAAATGGAAGGAAAACTTCCAAACTCTTTCTATGAAGCCAGCATTACCTTGATTCCAAAAGCAGACAGAGACCCCACTAAAAAGGAGAACTATACACCAATTTCCCTGATGAACATGGATATAAAAGTCCTCAACAAGATATTAGCCAACTGGCTCCAACAATACATTAAAAAAAATTATTCACCACGACCAAGTGGGATTTATACCTGGGATGCAGGGCTGGTTCAATATCCACAAAACAACTAACGTGATTCATCACATCAATAAAAGAAAGGACAAGAACCATACGATCCTCTCAGTAGATGCAGAGAAAGCATTTGACAAAATACAACATCCTTTCTTGATAAAAACCCTCAAGAAAGTAGTGATAGAAAGAGCATACCTCAAGAACATAAAAGCCATATATGAACAACCCAACGCTTATATCATCCTCAATGGGGAAACACTGAGAGCTTTCCCCCTAAGGTCAGGAAAAAGACAGGGATGTCCACTCTCCCACTGTTATTCAACATAATATTGGAAGTCTTAGCCACTGCAATCAGACAACACAAAGAAATAAAAGGCATCCAAATCGTCCAGGAGGAGGTCAAACTTTCACTCTTAGCAGATGACATGATACTCTATGGAAAACCCAAAAGATTCCACCAAAAAACTGCTAGAATTGATTCATGAATTCAGCAAAGTTGCAGGATAGAAAATCAATGCACAGAAATCAGGTGCATTCCTATACACCAACAATGAAGTCACAGAAAGAGAAATCAAGGAATCGATCCCATTTACAGTTGTACCAAAACCCATAAAATACCTAGGAATAAATCTAACCAAAGAGGTGAAAAATCTATACACTGAAAACTATAGAAAGACACCATTGAAGAAGAAACCAAAAAATGGACAAAGATTCCATGCTCCTGGATAGGAAGAACAAATATTGTTAAAATGTCGATACTACCCAAAGCAATCTGCATATTCAATGCAATCCCTATCAAAGTAACACCAGCATTCTTCACAGAGCTAGAAGAAATACTCCTAAAATTTGTATGGAACCAGAAAAGATCCCAAATAGCCAAAGTGATCCTGAAAAAGAAAATCAAAGCAGGAGGCATCATAATCCCAGACTTCAAGCTATACTACAAAGCTGTTATCATCAAGACAGTATGGTACTGGCACAAGAACAGACACTCAGATCAATGGAACAGAATAGAGAACCCAGAAATGGACCCACAAACATTTTGGCCAACTAATCTTTGACAAAGCAGGAAAGAATATCCAATGGAAAAAAGACAGTCTCTTCAGCAAGTGGTGCTGGGAAAACTGGACAGCGACATGCAGGAGAATGAGCCTGGACCACTTTCTTACACCATACAGAAAAATAACCTCAAAATGGATGAAATACCTCAATGTAAGACAGGAAGCCATCAAAATCCTCAAGGAGAAAGCAGGCAAAAACCTCTTTGATCTTGGCCACAGCAACTTCTTACTCAACACGTCTCCAGAGGCAAGGGAAACCAAAGCCAAAATGAACTACTGGGACCTCATCAAAATAAAAAGCTTCTGCACAGCGAAGGAGACAATCAGCAAAAATAAAAGGCAACGGACAGAATGGGAGAAGATACTTGCAAATGACATATCAGATAAAGGGTTAGTATCCAAAATCTATAAAGAACTTATCAAATTCAACACCCAAAAACCAAATAATCCAGTGAAGAAATGGGCAAAAGACGTGAATAGACACTTCTCCAAAGAAGACATCCAGATAGCCAACTGACACATGAAAAACTGCTCAACATCACTCATCGTCAGGGAAATACAAATCAGAACCACAATGAGATACCACCTTACACCTGTCAGAATGGCTAACATTAACAACGCAGGCAACAGATGTTGGCGAGGATGTGGAGAAAGAGGATCTCTTTTGCATTGTTGGTGGGAATGCAAGCTGGTGCAGCCACTCTGGAAAACAGTACGGAGATTCCTCGAAAAACTAAAAATAGAACTACCCTACAACCCAGCAATTGCACTACTAGGCATTTATCCACAGGATACAGGTGTGCTGTTTCGAAGGGACACATGTACCCGCATATTTATAGCAGCACTATCAACAATAGCCATAGTATGGAAAGAGCCCAAATGTCCATTGATGGATGAATGGATAAAGAAGATGTGGTGTATATATATATCTATATATGTATATATATACTAAGTGAAATTAGTCAGAGAAAGACAAAAATCATATAACTTCACTCATATGAGGACTTTAAGAGACAAAACAAATGAACATATGGGAAGGGAAACATAATATAAAAACAGGGAGGGGGACAAAACAGAAGAGACTCATAAATACGGAGAACAAACTGAGGGTTACGGGAGGGGTTGTGGGAGGGGGGACGGGCTAAATGGGTAAGGGGCACTAAGGAATCTACTCCTGAAATCATTATTGCACTATATGCTAACTAATTTGGATGTAAATTTTAAAAAATAAAATAGAAAATTAAAAAGAAAAAAACAACAAAAAAGTGTAGTAAGTGTATTAATATATTGGTTAATAAACACATGGGAGAATTATAAGTATCTTCATTAAAGACTCAAAGAAGTCACATTTTCTTCTATCTGCTCCATATTGTTAAATCCATTAAAATATTCAGAATGTCAATTAATTCATGATTGTATTTAGTATATATTTCAGTAATTAGCACTTAGTAGTTGTTCGATAAACAACTGGATGGATTAATGGATCAACAAACAGCTTAAATTTAATTTAAATTGATTGAGCAATTAATTAAGTTGTCTTAAATATGTAAATAGCTATCATTGATAATTTTATTAGTTTTATTTACTAAAAGTATCCAGAATCATTTTGTTTTCCCTTATTTCAGCATGTTAAAATCGGACTGGCATCTCTCAAGAATGTATGTAATTATCACCAAATAAGTATTATACTCCGTTTTCCTTAAGCTATAAGATTTTAAAATAATTTTGTTAAATTATATTATGCTTCAAAATAGTACATTTAGTTCTGTGTACCACTTGCTGAATTATCACAATGTAAATATATTTTGTACCTACCCCGGATCAGGAAACACTGCAAGACCAGCAATGGAGAAGACCCTGTGTCACCCTCCCAAAATCTCTACCCTCCTCTTATCAAAGAAAACCACCCTCCTTGCCTCTAACAATGCAAAATAATTTTACTTATTATTGAGCTACATGAAAATTATATAATACATTCTTTTGCATATCACCTCTATCAAATAGGTTTATACTATAGTGACATTAATATTCATATTCGTCCACTTTGTTGCATGTAGCAGTAATCATTTATACTTATTGTACAGTCTATCTAATTTACTGTTGATGGATACTTAGACAGTTTGTAGCTTTGTGGCTATTAATGATAATGCTGAAATTAATATATTTGTAAATTTCTTTTGATGCACATGAGAGTATCAGTTTATATTCCCAAATGAGGAATGGCTAGGTCATAGTTGCATGTATTTGTTTAATATGGAAAATGGTGTCAAAGGGTTTCTAAATATCATTTTGCCAATTTACAATCTCTCCCACATAGTATGAGAATTTTTGTAGTTTATCTTTCTCATCAATATTTGATATTCTGTTTTTTCTCAATTTTGCCTTTGTAGTGGCATATGGTAGTGTCTCATTTTTATATTTTTTTTTAGAGAGAGAGAATGAGCAGAGGAGAGGCGCAGAAGGAGAAAGAAAGAGAGAGAGAGAGAGACAGAGTGAGGAAGAGAGAGAGAAAAAGAGAGAGAGAGAGAGAGAGAGAGAGAGAGAGAGAGAATCTAAGCAGGCTTCTTGCTCAGCTCAGAGCCTGATGTGGGCTCAATCCCACAACCCTGGGATCATGACCTGAGTTGAAATCAAGAGTTGGAACTCAACTGACTGAGCCACCCAGGTGCCCCTTTCATTATAGTTTTAATAGAGCATTTACCTGATGACTCTGGAAGTTTAGTACATTTTTGTGTGTGTATTGGCTATTTGGATATCATCTTTTGGTGAAATGCCTGATAAAGTGTCATCCATTTTTTTTCATTGGACTGTTTATCTTTTGTGTGTGTGTAGAATTTCTTTTTATATTCTATTTAAGCTCTTTGTTAATTAAATGCATTAAAATGTATTACCCCACTCTCTAACTTTCCCTTTTCCATTAACAGTGTTATTTAATAAATTAATTTTTATTTAATGTTGCCCAATAACTTCCATTAATAATTAGTATTTTAGTCCTGTCTTTAAGAAATTGTTCTCTGCCCAAGGGGGGTAAAGATAGTTTCATATGTAATTTTGTAGAAGTTTTATATTTTTACCTCAAAAATTTAATGTACAATTTATCTGGGACAGTTATAGATCTACCTAACTGGCCTTTTATTGGACTCTTTACTCATTCAACAGAATTTTTTATGGTGATGGAAATGTTTATATCAGTGCAGTCTAATACAATAACCACAAGCCATATCCTATTAAGCATTTGGTGTGGATATAAGTATATACTGAGAAACTGAATATTCTATTTTGTTTTATTTTTATTTCAAGTCATTGAAAAGTTAAATTTAAACAGCTACATGTAACAAGTGGCTATATTTTGGACCACACAGTAAATTCTGTTCCAATGACATATTTTTCTGTATTTCACACCAAACTGACAATTACTGTACTCTTATAATACAGTTAGGAGGTGTCTGAGATCAGGCTCAGGTTCATTAACAAATAGAAAGTCTCACAGAAGTCAGAAAAGGTTGTTATACTCATGGTTCATCATGATGAAGGCAAACAAGTTAAAATAAGCAATAGGAGTAGGCATATTGGGCAGGTAAAGAAGAGAAGAGATGCCAACCAGGCTTCCTGCTGTCATCTTCTAGAGAATGCTGTGGAGAACTTGTATTTCTCTCAGCAGTGGTATCTGGAAATTCTCATGGAATACTGTCAATGAGGAAAAACCATACACTAGTGTCCAGAGTTTTTACTGGGGGTTGATCATGTAGACTTGGTTGACCACCCACATCTACCATAGACTCAGTGGCATAACACAGTATCTCAAGGTAAATAAAGACACTTTATCAGGAAGGCTTGGAAGTCATCTCCCAAGATTTGAGGACAAAGGGCCAATTTTTCTTTGAGCAAGTTTAATTCTTTACTGCATATATATTCATCTTGAGATTCAATGGATATTGCCCAACTTTATTCTTCTTTGTTCCAAATTTTCTTTGACATTGTTGGACCTTCAAATTTTCATATGAAATCTAGAGTCCATTTGCAAATGCTCTTAACAGGCTTTCTTGGATTTGTTGAGTAAATGTGGAAATAAAATAAGAGATTCAATAAAGAAAATTACAAGTTTTTCTAAATGTTCCTGCTGCCTTTACATTTGGCATGGAGTTTAAAGAAGAAGAAAATTAGTATAGAGTTTGGAGGACACTTTATGAGGATGTTTTAATTAAGCATTAAGTAATGGCAAGCTTACTATTGTTGAGAAACAGAAAAAACATAGTGGTGAGGAGTATGATATACAATTACCTCGAAAAATTGTTAGATATAAAATCCATCACAAGTGCTACAATTTGGATTTATGATACAAAAATATTTCAGTGTGAATAATCATGCAACATGGCAAAGTCCTCCAAATACCACCCTACTGTTTGAAAAACCTGAGTAATACATTCACTGGATCAGCTCCATCATGGGGCTCAATTATACCTAGTTATTTAAACAAAGTAAAAGAACAGAGGGAAAGTCATATTCGAAATATGAAATTAATTTCATCTGATGCCTTGTGCAGACAATATAATAATCTTGAAGATATTTATAAATTTCATGGATTAAATCTAACAAATATAAAAGACCTGTACTTACTGTCAGGCACTGTTCTAAGCATTTGATAAATTTAATACCTCTATTGTTGAAAACAATACGTTGTTGAAATACGTATTTTCTCAATTCACAACACAGTTAATATATGTATTTCCTTTGTATATAGATTTAGAATATTGCGAGTCTATTTCTCTAGTTAATTGGATGCAGTGATCACTGGTTCATCCATAATTTTTCAGAAGGACAGGAGCACTTGGTTTTCTTTCTCAAGAAATAGTGTAAGGAACTGGAGATCTAGAAACCTCCAGAAAGTTAAATTATCCTACATAGTACACTTAGGTATGGTCTGAACACAAATTTTCAACCTTCCTCAAAGAATACGCAGTTCACTCAATTTGTAGTCGGGATTGTTGTTTTACATAGTCCACCATGTGATTTGCAGGAATTACTGCTACAACAGCAAAGAGCACTTGAAAAGTATCTGAAATTATTTTTCACTCAGTGCTATATATTTCTCTATCTAACTCTGACAGAGTGCCATTTGTATAAACATATTTATGGCTGTGTCAGTTCATATCAAGCATATTGGGACAGTGAGAAAATGTAATCTAGATGGAAGAGAATTTCATGGGATTCTCAAGAGTCCATGCCCTACTACAATGCATTAGAAATCACTACCAGAATGTTGTAACCTGCGTATCATCACATCTCATGAGACATTTTTAAAATAATAGAAATGCCCGAGGCTTCTTTTATTCTAATACTGTGTTTGTAAAGCATCTAAACGAATGGGTTGTGAGGGGAAATATAGTTTAGTGCTTGCTAATTATTATTTTTGGAAAAGAATGCCGGAAGAATAGAAATAATCTTGACGCGTGTTTATGTCCCCTTAGGATGGATGTTGATGTGGATATTCCAAAGAAACCCTAAACATTTTCAAACATTGTATATCTTTGTTCTTATTGCCAATGTTTAAATTTTTCATGTCTAGCTCACAGCATTACCTTAACTTGTTAAGATAAAACACATTCTTTCCTTTATAAAGCATTTTTAGAGAGTTTGTATGCGTTACCTCTTTTAATCTTCATACTTTAGCATGCATTATCATTCTGTACACATAGGGTAGAGTATAATTTTAAAAAAATGGTTCAATAACATTTATGTTTTCTTCTCCTTAGGAGATACTATGGTTTTTAATTAAACAAAAAATAGTCTAAGACCATGAGAACAATTTGTTGCTAATATATGCATTATACATTATGCATTGTATGGATAATATATAACTATAAATATCTTAATTTACCTTTTTAAATAACACCAAAGCATTCCAAATGATAAATTATTTTTAATGCAATTGTTTTTCTTTCCCTTATACAATTAGCATAAATTGAACTTTTTCACTAAATAGCCACAGTGTAGCATTACATGCAACTTCAAAGATTATGCCTATATTTTACATCTATTTATTTGTATAAGGCATGTTTTCTATATAGTGTATATTTATTTCATCTCATTTGTATCATACATTTCTAGAAGCTGATTGCATGTCTCCCTCTTCATGCTATACTTTCTCTCCCTCTCTTGGATACTGTGACTAGAAAGCAATGAATTTTATCTTAGAACCTAACTTCTCAGAACAAGGTGGTAATATTTTCAGATAGCCATACTGAACATGAAAGATAGTGTTTGAATATCAAATTCAGAAATAACAAAGAATGAAGTTAGAAAGCAATGAAATATTGGATATTGTGATGATGACTTTAAAATTTCTTTTCAACAGTAATTTTGAATGATTGACTGTATTTCTGAAGAAATACGTGCTCCACTAATTTCGCAAATCCTCTTATTTTTGCCAGGTATTGGACTGTGCTTTTTGTAATCTCATCAAGCTTTTGTGGCTACTGAGTTACCACATGAAAGACAAACCTAGAGAAAATTCTAGAATGGATCTTCCACATTTGGGTCAAGGTAACTAGTCTTTCACATAATTATAGTTAATATTATCTATCTGTCAGTGATCATATGTTGTTGATATTTCTCTATCTTAGTTTCTATTTTCACTTCCACCTCAACACTCTTTTTTATTCCATTTTTAAAATGTTTACCCCTTCCGGGGCGCCTGGGTGGCTCAGCCGGTTGAGTGTCCGTCTTCGTCTCAGGTCATGATCTTGCAGTTTGTGAGTTCGAGCCCCACATTGGGTTCTGGGCTGACAGCTCAGAGCCTGAAGCCTGCTTCGGATTCTGTGTCTCCCTCTCTCTCCGCCCCACCCCTGCTTGTGCTCTGTCTCTCTCTTTCAAAAATGAATAAACAGAAACAAAGTTTTTTAAATAAATGCTTACCCCTTCCTTAATGCCAGATATTCTTCCTTCCTATCCGTGTACTTGTTTAATCTCATCTTGTGGGCAAAAATTCATAGCAGTTTAACTAATAACTTAAAATTAATTAATTGTATAATTTAATAGCTTGCTATAGATAACATTATTTCATACCTACAGTATTTCATCTAAAACAAAACAACCTTCATTCCACTGTAATGCACTACTACATAATCCATGTTGTAAACATAGAATGTTCAGAAAACTATTAGCATTAAGCTTTATGCAAGATCACAGCATCCAGAACTACCTTCTGATAGGCAAAGAAAGCATTTTAGGTATTTTATTCTGCTTCTTACATCTTTGGGATAATGGAAATGGGATATAGACTCAATTTCTAATCTTCTTTTACTTTCCTAATTATTTTTTTCTTTTTAATTGGAAAATAGTCTCTTTACATTTACAACCTTAAGAGATCCCATGAAAATTTTCAGAATTTAATTAAAGAATGTTTTTTTGTTCATGACACAACATATTCAAAGATCTGGAGGTTGGTCTAACATTTCACTGAGATATAATGGCTGCCATGTGTTTTATATACATTTCTGTCATTAAACAAATTTACATCTAGTAGATATTGTTCTAGAAAATGGGACTACATTCATGAGCAATTTGTATAAAAAACCCTGCTCTCGTGAACTTTTACTCTGATGGAAGAAATAGCTAAAAAAAAAAAAAAGAAATATACATGGAGATGACTTAATTTAAACAATAAAATGTGCAATGAGAAAAATAAAACAGACTAAAGGGTAAGATAATGGAGAAATGGTTTTCTGAAGAGATTTCCCCAGAGGAGGTAACTGAACCACTAGCAGGATTAGCTATATTGATGTACTATATTGATACATTCTACGCACAGAACTCACATTCATCATGCTATTTAACCCACAAAACAACTTATTAGGTAAATATTATTTTTATCAAATTGAGAAATTATGCTCAAAGAAATTAAACACTACATACACGAGCTTGCACCTATAAAATGGCAAAGACAGATTGTGAATGCAAGTTTAACTGATAGTAAAGCCTGTAGTCTATGCATTGCCATAATTTCAATGGTTCCACTTTCTGTTTCTTCCTTTGACAAATATATTGATTCCAAATTTCTCTCATTCCATGACAATAAATTTAAGCTCCAAAATTGATCACTATTTCTCGTGCCTAGATCTGGTCAAGAGGCAAATGAATTCAATAAGCATAAGGTTACACCTAGAATGGGATATGTTTTGTTGCTGTGAAGTGTGGGCACATTGGAGTTGGTTCAGTGAAGGAACCCCTGGCCCATGCTCAGTCATTGAAAAGCCTCACCCTGAAAATGTAGGATTTGCACCAAGGGAGAGAAGGAGGAAAAATAATCATTGTACCACCTATAATTGTGTGACTGTTTTTTGTTTGTTTGTTGTTTTTGTTATGTTTAATCATGTGGATTGAATAATAGAGAACACTGCTGTGCTACAAAAGCTGAATGAAGTCAACTCAGAAGAATTAGAAATTAAAAGCCAAAGAAAACTCACATGTTCTGTATTTTGGGTTGTCCTTCTTATTTGGTTTCTAATCTTTCCTAAGGACCAGCTACGTTTCTATCCTGATGTCAACATCCCTTTATACTTTAAAAAGCGCCCCGTTTTCCTTAAGCTAGCTCAAGTTAATTTCTGTTACTAGAAATTTAAAATGCTCTAGCTAAACATAAATTAATTATAAAATAGTGGAATTAAAAAGGAGTTGTGGCAGGGCGCCTGGATGGCTCAGTCAGCTAAGCTTTCGACTCTTGATTTCAGCTCAGGTCATGATCTCAGGATTTGTGGGATTGAGCCCCACATAGGGCTCTGTGCTGACAGCGTGGAGCCTGCTTGGTATTCTCTCACTCCCTCTTTCTCCCTCTTTCTCTGCCCCTCCTATTCTCTTTCTCAAAATAAACACTCCTTTTAAAAAAAAGGAATAGTAGATAGAAGCAAACTACAATAAATTGTTTCAGTCTACATTTTACTTAAGAATCTATAATAATGGGAAGGAAGAAAAGAAGTTGAAATTCATTATGCAAATCATGTATAAAAGTTCAGAGGAAACCACCAGTAGAATAAAATATTTTCTGAAGTACCCAGAGTGCCCTTTGCCACAATACAAAGGAGAAATTCTCTACAGATTACTTTTATCCAACATATGCAATTTATTTTTTGTTTTCTTTTAATTTTTAAATGTTTATTCATTTTTGAAAGACAGAGAGAGACAGAGCACAAGCAGGGGAGGGGCAGAGAGAGGGGGGGGACACAGAATCTGAAGCAGGCTCCAGGCTCTGAGCTGTCAGCACAGAGCCCGATGTGGGGCTCCGACCCACAAACTGCGAGATCATGATCTGAGCTGAAGTTGGATGCTTCACTGACTGAGCCATCCAGGTGCCGCCAACATATGTAATTTTAATAATAATAAGCCACAGGGTGCCTGGTGGCTCAATGGGTGAAACGTCCAACTTCCAACTTCGGCTAAGGTCATGATCTCACCGTTTGTGGGTTCCAGCCCCACTTCAGGCTCTGTGCTGCCAGCTCAGAGCCTGGATCCTGCTTCAGATTCTATGTCCCCCTCTCACTCGGCCTCTTCCCTGCTCACTCTCTGTTTCAAAAATCAATAAACATTAAAAAAACATTTAAATACTATTAACCCTGGGTGTTTATTTGGCAAGAGTTTTGATAATGAAATTTTAGCATTTTAAATGCAGACTAGGATGCCATGAGTGACAAGGCAAGTGGAATACATTTTTATTTAATACAGTGTTTAGCTAGGAAATTCAGCTTACCGATTGGAATTTAAGTGACTAACAGCTATTTTCTGCATAAATAATTTTAACAAATATTTATCTGATTTCAGTAGCCATTTTATGTTTGGGCAAAGCTGGCCTGTATAACAGGAAAGTCATCAGGTTAGGGCTTTAAATGGTAGTAGCTGAAGAATATGAACTGAGATGTGCGAAGAAAAAACGTTAAGAGTTACTAAGAGCAGGCAGTGGCAAAATGACCTTAGTGACCAAATGTATGATTACCAGATGCCAGAGGAAATTGTAATAACCTGGCTACAGTACTTTTGAGAACATTAAAAAACAAATCAACAAGCAAGCAAACTAACAAAAATGACTTTCCTGAAGTGCATAGTGAAATGCTGTTAAAATATCATGCAGCAGACTTATGCAGTTTTCTAATTTCGTAAGTTTTCAACAAACCAAATTGTTGCTCAAGCTCTAACACACAATGCATTGTGATCCAAGAATTATGGATTTCATTCCATGATGTAATGCAATTTTTTTTTCTTTTTCATTTTCCATCTGTAAGAGATATGCTATACTTTTTTTTAATATTATGACTTCATCAAAAGAGAATTAAGTCAATTTTTTCTCTGTTTATGTTCATTAAATAGCTGTAAGTAAAATTTTTTTTTCAATAAAAGTAAGAGACAAACCAGTGGCAACAGCATGGAATATGTTAGTTTTATGATATGCTAGGAAATTAATTTATGTTCCTAATTTTAAAACATTTTAGACTTAAATTATGATGCTCATTTTGTTATGATTATATTTTATTGTTTATTAGCATGCGCTGCATGCCTTCTATGTGATAATTTATTATTATGTTGATTGTTATTATATTTAAACAACTTGTATAAAATGGATCCTGGTGCTTTTTATATTAAAAATATTCATATTCTTAATTACTCAATGGTAAGCTAATTGAGACATTTTAGTGTTCCCTAGATTAGAATTAAATTAAATTTAGCTTCTATAAGGTGGCTAAAGATACCTAACACTTCATTGTACTACCCGCTGTGCTCTGTTACTCTCCTGCCAAGCCAAATTTCAAGCAATGGTGGCTTGCAGAAAGGCCAATATCCAGTTGCATGAAACATTAAGTAATCCTACAAAGCACAAATACATGATTTAAAAGCGGTCTCATTCTTCTTTAACACATAAGTAATTAAGAACATTCAAATGATATTTTAGTTGTGACCCTATGTGTAGTCTATCTGACTGTGAACTGGGAATTTTTTTCTTCATAAAAAAGCTCAGGGGTGCCTAAGTGGCTCAGTCAGATAAGTGTCTGACTCTTGATTTCGGCTCAGGTCATGATATCACAGTTTGTGAGTTTGACCCCTGCATTGGGCTCTAGGCTGACAGGGTGGAGCCTGCTTGGGATTCTCTCTTTCCCTTCTGCCCCACCCCTGATTATGCTCTCTTTCTCCCTCTCAAAATAAATTTAAAAAAAAATCAAAAACTATAAAAATAAAAACTCAACAGCCTGTCTGCCCACTGAACTGCTATCATTAATGCTACTGATTCCCATTAAGTTACTCTAATTCCAGAAATTCTTTTTTTAAATATAAATAGGAGATGGTAAATAGCAAGATAAGGAATATAGCCCACATAAACCTTCGGCATACTTTACCTCAATCTATTACATAAGCAGTTCACCAAAGCAGAGTCAGAACTCCGGGATAATAGGGCCTTAGACAAAGTGACTTTTGATAAAAAATAGAGAATAAGAATTTGTGATGATAGTGTCAGAGACCTGCACACATAAACTATGTGGTCTCTGGAACAAGATGGAAGGCTTATGCCTGGGTGTGTCTAAGAGTCCTTTAGCCATGCAGCAAATTTACACTGGGGTATCTTATGGAAAATCTTCTTTGCTCTGGTGTGTTAAGATACGTTAGAAAACAACAAGGATGTTAGCCACCACTGGTCACAGAGTTACAAATGAAGGTGGCAAATAAGATGATGCAATATTTTGCATATCATTAATTCAACTGAAGCATGATCAAGTTTTCCAATACTTATATTGAAAACTTACTTTTATTCAATTTTTTTCTCTTCTTATAATGTTCCAGAAACAAAGTAATGCATTAAGATTACAGAATTTCTTTCAGGACAGTGAGTCTAAACTTTTGGTACCAGTTAATTATTTTCAAATACTTCTTTGGTTTTCCTTTCTTTTTCTTTGGATTCTTTCCCTTAATTTCACAATTCAGGCTTAATTTAAACACTAGTTAATCAAAATCTCTGGGATGGGACTTAATCATGAATCCTAGTAAAATATGTATGCCAAAAATCACAAAGTAAAGTTATGGGATATCATGTAACAATGCTGGAGAAAGACAAGTAAATATGCAAGTATAATATGGAAATTGTATGTGTGACAAGAATCAAATTAAGTTAACACACAAGATACCTGGGGAGCTTGGTTATACCTCGCAGCCTGGAAATGGCAGATTGCAATCTTGAAGGAAATAAAACATCAGCTGCTGTTAGAATATAGGGTTTTGGAGAAAGCTTAATAAGAAATGGGAATAAGTTTTACAAACCTAGGGAGGAGCCTTTGCAAAAGTATGAATACCTGTAGTAGGTACAGGTTCCTGTAGGACTGGAAAGAGAACTCTTTCTCTGACACTGACAAGAAATTCAAAAGGCAAGATAGGTACATAGAGGTGTCACATTGACAGGCATCAAAGGATAGGAATTTTAACATTCTTCTGAGATTTGGAGAAACCAAAGGTGTATTTTTTAAATTTTTGTTTTGTTTTGTTTTGAGAGAGAGAAAGAGAGACAGAGACAGAGACAGAGAGGAGGAGGAGGGGCAGAGAGAGAAGGAGAGAGAATCCCAAGTGCTGACAGTAAAGCCCGATTGGGGCTGTGAACTCAAGAACCATGAGAATGTGACCTGAGCCGAAATCAAGAGTCTGACACTTAACTGACTAAGCCACCAATGCACTCCCAAAAGATGCATTTTAAACAAAATTGTATAATGACTGAATCTGCATTTTTAGATCAGTCTACCAGACAGATGGACTTTAGATTAAAATGGTATGTTTTCCAAGGCAAGAAGATAAATTGCTAGTGAAATACTATTTGCATAGTGATGCAAAGAAATATAAATTTTGCTTAAACATTATGTATGAAGCGCACTCATAAAGCAAGTGCACATTTACCCAATATTAACACTAATCCCGTTTTACTAAAGTTGCTACTTAAATTAACAGCAACCTCTTTTTTTTTTCCCTGCTGGTATATATGCAAATGTAGCCTAAATTTTATCAATTACTAACTTCCACTAATAATTACTTTTGCTCATAATACTCATGAATGGCTTCATTATGCTATATATTCATTATCTTGCTGCTGAGTAGGAATTTTATAGCAGTGCTGTAAAAAGCCTCTTCTCAATATCCATAGTACCATTTGAGATTTACTATAAACATACAGTCATGAATCTGCTTTAAAAATAAAATAATTTTTATTTATTTATTTTTATTTTTATTTTTATTTTAAGGAGAGTCTTCTGTATTCTGAATCGTTCTCCCTTCCTCCAGGTTTAAGAACAATGTTGGCCTACAATAATTTCTGGGGTAAAACTGCTATCCTTTAAATATAAAGCCAGTTTCTTCAAACAATTGATATTGAACTAGAGGTCACATAATGGAAAAACAAAAACAAAAGCAAAAAAAACCCAACAAAAAACAAAAAACATCTGCCAGAGAACTTGATAATGTCAGGCAATTAATATTACTGAAACTATTTTATTTTTTTAAGTTTGCTGATTTCTGAGAGAGAGAGAAAGCATGAGCATGGGAAGGGCAGTGAGAGAAGATAGAATCCCAAGCAAGCTCCACGTTGCCAGTACAGAGCTTAACAAGGGACTTGAACTCATGAACCTGAGATCATGCCCTGAACAGAAACCAAGAGTTGGACGTTCAACCAATGAGCCACCCAAGCACCCAATATTTAGTGAAATTAAAAACAACAACAACAACAACAACAACAACAAAGTTTTGTTCAATGTTGAAGAGTGAGTTGGGTAATTCTCATAACAGTAAATTAATGTGATCAGAGAGCACATTTTTGGACTCTCAAGCACTATTTAGTGAGGAGCAGCTAACCATGCCTGGATAAAAACAAACAAAAAAACAAAACAAAACAACAACAACAACAAAACACAACGTATTATAGAGGTTGGCATATTAATCCAGGCTTTAGAGCAAAAGTCAGGGGTTTTTAAATCTGAAATTAAAGAAGTTTGGGAACAGCATCCAATTAACTAGAACAGGATATTTAAAGAAATAGGGCAGGGACAGAGTGTGGTTGAGGAACTGGAAACATGTGAAGCATCATGTCCAAGACCTGTAGAAAGGAAGCTTAATTTTAAAATAATGAGTAAAAAATCACTTATAAACCTTCTAACTTATACTTTGTCTCCTAAGATTTTATATCTCACTTTCTTCTTTATTATTTTTCTATGCTTTCATAGAGTATATCTATATAGATTTATAGGTACATTATTATAAATGTATGATATATTTATTATCTTTATTTCTCCAGTAGAATATAAGCTCCAAAGGACAATGACTTCTTTTTAGTTTGCCCATGAAATAGAAGGATACCTGGTAGATAGAGGGTACCCAATAAATTTTTGATTAATAACTAGATAAGTAAAAAATAAATAAATAAATGTATGAATGCAGTCATATGGAGTTTTTGCTTGCCTTTGGATAACAGAGAGCCAGCTAATATATTTTCCTCTGGTTAGTCTCTGTGCCAGTTTCCAAATACCCGCTTCCATCAGTTGTATAGAAATTAACATAATCCCTAAATCCAGATTATTGTTTTTGTAACGGGTAGCATTCCTTCTTGCGTTGATGGCCCTTCTAGTCTTAGCTTTTAAAAAAACATCTCTTCTCATTTTCTTTTTCCTGCTAGCCCATTTGGTCCCAGTGTGTACCTTCCTCTGTCTGGCTCATATGACATTAATGTATTATTGTTACAACAGTCCTAAACAATCAACCAGATGAACTAAATCTATGGTCACTGGAATTCAAGATCTGAGTTGACATGTCTGCTTTGTTTACATTGTATATCTAGTGCCTGGTACAAGACCCAAGCAAGAGGATGTGCTTGATAAGTGCATGATGAACAAGAATGAAAGATGAGTCCCCATGCATTATTACTTGGAGCTCAGGAAGAGATTTAATGAAACCTTATAGAAAACCACAGATAGGCTTATCACATATGGTTTTCCTTGGAAGGATAACCCTCCCCCAAATTATTCTCAATTATTTTACTTTTGTAATTATAAATATATTATTCAGTATTAGAGGTGGTATAATTTTTAAAGAATTACAAAAAGTTTTGCATGGAAACATTGACTTATTTAATTTTTTTTGTTTTTATAATGTATTTTATAAATATCAAGTAACCAGAAATATAAGATGATAGAATGCATATTTAATAAGATGATTTCAAAAGAATTTTTTTTTTTGGCCAAACTAGAATTGGGTTTTAGAAGAAAATAAATATTTTATTTAGAACCTTCATAACATAGCTTTATCTTTATAATGCCAGAGCTAGTTTTTTTTTTTTAGCAGAAATGTGTAGCTTTAACTTTATTAAATTTAGAACCACTTTTGAGTTATCTAGAAACTTAGACTTTGACCTCCTTTGAAAATGTGAGATACAGCTCTTTTAAAATAATGCTGCTGCCATTAAGCATTTATCTCAAACACAAAGACCCACTCATTCAACATTTAAGCTAATTACTAGTGTTGAAGGATTATATTCAAATTCCTCATTAGTAATTCTCTATTACTTTAAAAAATACTTGTTTAAAACACCAACCAAAACTCTCAGTTGTGATATACTATAGCACAGGAATAAACATAAAATCTCGATAAAATATCTTTGCCTCTATTATTAGTATTTCCATAAGGTGACCTCTATATGTATCAAAATTTGATTTGGAGTGATATCATTTCTAGTTAATGCACCTTTTCCCAAAAGTACTTTAGATTTCAAAATAAATTATGTGAGAGCTTTTACTATAATATGACTGGCTTTGTACGTATTTAAATATAAGCTGATTTCCTCCTTTCTGAAGGAAAATTTGGAGGACAAAATACCCCATGCCTAATACTTGGATATATGCATTTACTTGTATTGATCATTACCCACCACTACAATGCCTGATCATGGTAAACACTCAGTAAATGTTTTCTTTACTCAGTAAACATTTCAAGGATACATGCAGTTCACAAATTTGTATGCATTTCTATTTGTATTTATATACATACACTTAAAATGTCATTGGGAAAAATTAACTTGGTAAATGTGTCCTGCATACATCATCTCCATTTTCAAATTTCTATGATTATTTTAAGGCATAAAATATACCTGGTCATAACCTGAGGCGAACTCAGACAGTGCCTGCCCCCTCACCATGGGACATTTTTCCCTTAGATGACAGGCAGATCTGTCACAAGACGAGATGATTTATCTCCTCTGATTTCATCCTGTAAAGACGCCCTATACAAGGTGAAGTGATAATTTTCCTCAGAGTTAACATGTCCAATGTCTCATTTTTCATTCCAGTCCTTGTGAAATGACATCGAACACTAAATTGGGAACTAATTTTGGTTGTGAGATTTGGCTGCCTGCCCACTTCTCTGGGAAAACAAGCAAATTATCTGTACTTTTCAGTCATAGAAGTTATACGATACTTGCGGCTGACTGCTTGGTACAAGAATTTTTTTATTTTTCTTTTAACCCACATTGAAAAAGCAAAAGAAAAAAATACATGGCAGGGAATTTTACAAATAATATGTTTTTGCCTGAAAACATCTTTGATCAAAAAGAAATATGCGGGAGCGCCTGGGTGGCTCAATTGGTTAAGTGTCTGACTTTTGGTTTTGGCTCAGGTCATGGTCTCACATCAGGCTCTGTGCTGACAGTGCAGAGCCTGCTTGGGATTCTCTCTCTCCCTCTCTCTCTCTCTCTGCCCTTCCCGTTTGCTTTATCTATCTCTCTCAAAATAAATAAATGAACTTAAAAAAAAAAAACATGCAAAGTGTACTTGTAAAAAATAGGACAATTTAGGGTGAATTTTAGACGAAGAAATAGGTTTGTCATTGTATTTGACTTCAACAGTGAAGTATGCAATGAATTCAGTATGATTTTATGTGGGAAAAAAACCTCACAACTGTTTGAGAGTAAAAATTCAACCAGCCAACATGGTATTTTCATTCAGCAAGAAAACTTGTTTGTAAATATTTGTCTAAAGATGGAACACAATTTTAAAATTTACTTGCTGAATGCATTTATTTTAGTACATAAATAGGGTAGTGAATTGCAAAGTGTGTTTGTTTAGGAAAAAGATTTATGTGATGAACTAATTTTTAACCTGCAGAGTTACAGATTTTCTTCTGAATGAGTAAAATTGATCATGGCTTATAATTTATTGGGTAAGTATATCAGCAGTGAGGCATTTAGAAGCAGGGAAGTTATATGACTTGAAGAAGTCATATAAATATAAAATAAGAATATAGAAAGTTTATGCTTTTTAAAGCTTATGATTATTTTATAAGATGGATAAGCTAAAAGGATCTGTGTATTAGTTGAACTGAATATAAGTTAATTAAATTACAGGTATCTGGGAACTGGGGAAGTCATTTCTGTGAGCCCTGACATTATGAAGGTCATAATCTAAATAATCTAAATAATGTTAAAAGTATATGTAGAAAGTAGTAGAGGAATAGCTAGTGTTTATTGAAAGCTTGCTTTTTACAAGTACTAGGTGAAATTCTTCATGTGGATTATTACACTTATCCTTAACAACACCTCCATGAATAGGGATTGTTAACTGCATCATTTTATGGTTGGGGAAAATAAGACATAACAAGGAAAAATAATATTCTTATGCTTTCCCACTAAGTAGAATCCAAACCTTCATTTTTTAACCTTAAATTAATACAAAGCAAAGCAAGATTCATTTTTTAACCTTAGAGCATCATTTTTTAACCTTCAACTGACAAAAAGCAAAGTAAGGTAAGTGCCTACAAGCTTCTAGTAGCATGAAAGGGAAAGGAGAGACACCTACAGAGGAATAAGAACAAGAGGTGTCATGTCAGTTGCAATTTTAAGGGGGGGGGGGAACATTTTGTCGAGCTGGAATACAGAAAGGAAAATTGCTTCAAGCAGATAAAACTTGAGGAGCAAAGGCAAGTAAAGACAGAAGATACTCTTTTTGTAATAACACATTTTCTAGACTGTCTGGAGCCTACAGAATTTGAAAAAGATCAAGCCTGGAAAAAGTATTTGCAGCCAGATCCTTGGCTTAAAATACCATGCCCAAACTATGCTAAAAAATAGAAAGAATGCTATGCAAGTACTCTTGTTTTCATCAGAAATGGCATTTCAAACTAGTGGGAAAACGAGCAATTATTTGTCCAAATTTCTGGAAAATTGGTCAGTGATATCAAAAATAATTACTATATATATATATATATATATATATATATATATATATATATATATATATGCCTAGCTTACATAACCTAAGTAAATTTGAGTAGAAGAGTTAGGTGTAAAGTTCTTCAAGTCTACCGATAATTTTTTTCCTTCTTTGTTTTTTCTCTTTCTTAAGAAGATGATTGTAACAGGCTGAATATTGGTTCTAGTTCCTGGAATCTGTGAATGTCATCTTATGTGGTAGCTAGGACATTGCAGACGTGATTAACTTAAGGATCTTGATATGGTAGGATCATCCTGGGTGATCAGACTGAGCCCTACATGTAATCACAAGTATCCTTATATAAAGGAGATAGAGGGAGTTTTGAAGGGAAGTGAGAAAGAAGTCCATGCGACCATGGAAGTTGGGCAGAAAAGGTAATGTGATATGTGGCCATGAACCAAGGCACAAAGACAAAATCTGGAAGCTGAACAAGCAAGCAAATGGATTTTCTCCTAGAACCTCCAGAGTGTATGTGGTGAAACCCTTTATGGACTTATAGCCTCGAAAACCATAACATAATATACTTGTATCTTGTATACTTTTTTGTTTATATAGTTTTAAGTCACAAAATTCATGATTATTTGTTATAGCAGCCAGAGAAAAATTAATGCAAAGCTGTCTTCATCATATCATTATAAATTCACATGTTTATAAAATATGAATATATTCAGTGTGAATTAATGAAAAATAATATGTAGGTAGCTATAATTTTTCTGCTTAAAGAATGTAAAACCTAAAAAAGTATAAAATTAATCAGTGCAACTACTGGATACATTAGTCTACATAAAAAATTAAATATGTATACCTTTTTAAAAGCATAGAATTGTGTCTAAGCAGACCCAATATTGCAAAAATATTTCACAGGGCTACCTATGTAATACATGGAGCATTTCTATAAATTAAGGGGAAAAAAAACTATCAACGGAAAACCTTGAAAACTCTTGAGCGTGGAGTTAATAATTCAAGGCATGTATGATTCTTTGAAAGAATTAACAAAATTGATAAGTCCCTAGCAAGAAAGAAAAAAGACCCACATACAGAAAATCATGAATGAAAGAGGAGAGATTACAACCAACACTGCAGAAATACAAACAATTATGAGAATACGATGAGTGATAACATGCAAACAAATGGGGCAATCTGGAAGAAATGGATAAATTCCTACAAACATATAAACTACCAAAACTGAAACAGGAAGAAAGAGAAAATTTTAACAGACCTATAATCAGAAAAAAAATTGAATCAGTAATCAAAAATCTCCCAACAAACAAGAGTCCAGGGCTGGATGGCTTCCCAGAGGAATTCTACCAAACATTTAAAGAAGAATGAATACCCATTCTTCTGAAGCTGTTCCAAAAAAATAGAAATGGAAGGAAAACTTCCAAACTCATTCTCAGTCAGCATTACCTTGATTCCAAAATGAGACATAACTCAAGACATATGAGTGATTATTAAACAATAAAAGTACATTCTGGTTATTAGAGAATAACAAGTTAAAATCAAGGGAAAACATTTGTAATTCTACCAAAATTGTGTACATTTGATCATCTTATTTCAAAAATTTATTTGTAAAATCTCTAGCAAGTTCATACTAGAATAACTGTCTCTTAGAATTCAGTTTCCTGATTTGCACTCCTGTTGCTAATCCCCAAACCTTTGTAATCAACTTGCATTCTACATTTTTCCCACACCCTCTTGTTCTTTCAAGAAATCTTGGCTTTACTTCCAAAATATAACTTCTCATACATACCTCATACATACCTGAATGTCCATGATCCTTGCTTAGATTTTCGCTCTAACATCCTAACTGATCTCCCTGCCTTGCCTGTGCATTATTACAATTCATTGTGGAAGCAAAAATCAACGTGATCCTGTGACACTGGTCAGGTCAATTCTTCATGACATAATCAGCCAGTAGTTCTTTGCCATGGCCTCTGATGCCCTTTAGGATTTTACACTCCTCCCATTATTCTCCTCTAGCTCACTACCTTTCAGACATTTTTACCTCCTCCTTATCTCTGAACATCCTGGGTTTGCTTTGACATAACAGGTTTTTGCACTGGCTCTTCCTGGATTTTGGAACCAACCATTTTCTTTTAAAATAATGTTATGGTTACTTCCTCTTATCCTTAAAACCCAGTATTAAATGACTGCTCCTGAGTGTCCCATTAAAATTCCAAGTCCCCCAACACTCCAGATGCCCGTAACGGTCTCCATCTGATTATCTATAGTACTTATCACATTCTGCTTCTGTATATTTATTTACTATTCCAACATGTCTACAGCATACAGTTTTCCCTTCCTTCTTTACATTTTAACATCACGGAAATCTTTATGTCGTTTATAATTACTATCAGCTCAATATCATTAGTGACCCGACAGTGTGAAAAATAATTTAGTTACACCTTCTAATATTATGAAAATGGCAGTATTAAAGTAACCCAGATTTGAAACTATGCTCGTTTTTTCCTTGCCTGCCTCTGCTACCAGAAGTAAGCTTCATGAATGCAAAGAATTCTTTTTTTCCTCTTTTGTTTACTCATACATTTCCAAACCCAAGAATGCTTTCTGGTACACGAAGAAATCAAATATATATCTGCCCAGCAAATTTATGAATTAGTGAAAGGCAATTATACTGCTTCATTACATAGTAAATATTCAATAAACGTTGGCTGTTCCAACGGTGATCCTCAAGAGCATGCAGAAATACGGTTGCTAACACAACCGGAATTTGCTCACTACCTCTATTTGATCAGTAGATAAAGGATCTGTCCAATCTTCTAGTTACTTCTCCTTTCATGCCATTATTATGTTATTAGTAATATTTTTAAAATTATACTGGACTAGGATACTAATTTTTTATATTTCAATAAACTAAAATTTGAAATAATTACTGTCTTCATTTGAGGCAGTGATTGCATTTGAAATCCCAAATAGACTGATGAGTTTTCCAAATAGTATTGTGCTGAATAAAAATGTTTCTCTCAGAAGAAAATTTAAAGAACTGAGAACATCTAGCTCACTATTAATTTTACATTAACATTTTGGGTATATTGTTTATGGTCCAACTATAAAGTCATTAAAATCTCTAAGAGTTTAACCTTTACATTTCTTAGATATGTTGGAAAAGGAAGTTTTTATTCAGCAAGCTCTCTCAAATGGCATAGGAAAGAAATCTGATTCACTGAACCATGGTCACTGAGAAAAAATGCCTGAATCTGATAGAATTATTCTCTCATTATTCCAATATCAAGACAAAACTTATAACTTACAGATATTAATCTCTATCATTCAAAATGAAATGTAACTTCCTCAATCAAATTTAGAAATCTTGCATGGGCATTTGTCATTGCCTACTGACCCCTGCAATTTTATGTTGTTTCTAAAACATTATCTCATTTAAAAGCTTGTATCATCAGCAGCATCTCCATCAAATTTTACAGAATGAATTATTTTCAACATAGAATTGAAGTAGCAATTTCACACTTTTGATTTTGAGAGCAAAATGAAAATATAGACATCATGTTGAGATTTTCATGACGGTCAGTCTGAAAACACCTTAATGTGTTTTCACATTATATTTTGTTAAATCCTTTTTATTCTTTGGTAAGGAAATCATATCCAGTAAAGAGTCAGAGGATGCTAAAAAGAGCTATAAATGTTATAATGCTTCATATAACTAGTTAAATGAGTATTGACCTTAAGTTGTTATTTTTATTAATTATTAAATCAATGCCCTTGAGATATTGCCATTTTTCCTTTGTATGTTGACACAGAAAATATTAATTCGTATAATATTATCTTATATTTATATCCCACATTCAACTCCAACTTGATCCAATTGCATTCAGAAATCTAAATACAGGTAACAAGTCTCAAGTATTAAAGTCTATATTTATTTCCACTTTAGTTATCCATTTTACCAAGGATATTTAATTAGCTGCTGTTTCCACCTCACTGGGCTACATGATATTGAAAGTGATAAATCAAGCTACAATGCTGTACATACTTTCAAATTATATCAAAACATAAGGATAATTATAATTAAACTTATATCTGGCTTCCCTATCCTTCCACAAACGTTATTAAAACATTACATTTTAAGCAGTTTTATTAAGGTATTTTTACATAACATAAAGCTAATTTATTTTGAGTATACAATTCAATGATTTTTATTAATTTTGCTGAGTGGTTCAACCATCACCATACGTTGGTTTTAGAACATTTTCGTCCCCTCAGTGAGATTCCTCATGTCCATTCATTTAATCCCCATCTCATCCCCAGCCTCAGGTAACCACTAATTTATTTTCTGCCACTATATATTTGTCTTTTCAGAACATATCATATTAATAGAATCATAAAATATATGATCTCTTGTGTATGATCTCTTAACAACATATTTGAAGTTCATAGCATGTGACAGTATTTCATTTTACTGATGAATAATATTCCATTGTATGGATAAACTATATATAATCTCTCCACTCATTACATTTGGATGATTTCTAGTTTGTGGCCATTATGAATAATGCTTCTGTAAACCCTCACATTCAGGTCTTTGTGTAGAAAAATGGTTTCATTTTCTTTGGTTAGAGAGCTACCAGTCAAAATGCTGGGTCGTATGGTAGCTTCGTTTAACATGTCTAGAAATTACTATAATTTTTTTAGTGACTGCACTACTTTACATTCCCACCAGCAACACATGAGAGTTTGTCTCTCTTTATCCTCACCAGCTTTTATACTGACTACTTTATTTATTGCAGCTATTTTAGTAGGTATTAAATGATGTCAAATTGTGGCTTTAACTTTCATTCCTCTAATGATATTCAGCACGTTTTATTTGCTTATTAGCCATGCCTACATTGTCTCTGATGAAATGACTATGTATTTTTTGCTCACTTTCTGATGGTGCTGTAGTGTGCTTATTATTGAGCAGCAGGAATTAGTTGCAAGTTCTGGATACAAATCATTTATAAGTAATGTGTTTTTGCAAATGTTTTCTCACAGACTGTTGGTTGTATTTTTTTTTAGTAGTTTATTTTGAAGTAAAAGCATTTTGAATTTTGGTGAGATCCAGCTTTTTTCTTTTATGGACCATGCATTTGTTATCATATCTAAGCAATGTTTGCTTAATTAAGTCTCATGGGTATTCTCCTATGTTTTCTTTTAAAAGTTTATTTGTTTGAACTGTACAGTTAAGTCTATGATCTTGTTTAAACTAATTTCTGTGTACAATATGAAGTGAGATTTTTTTTAAGTTTTTATTTATATGTTATTTGAGAGAGAGAGAGAGAGAGAACATGAGTGGGGAAGGTACAGAGAAAGAATCAATCCCAATCAGGCTCCATGCTGTCAGCACTGAGCCCAATGCAAGGCTTCAATCTCAAGAAGAGTGAGATCATGACCTGAGCCAAATTCAAGAGTCAGTTGCCAATAGACTGAGCCACCCAAGTACCCCATTAGGTGAGGTTTTGAGTTCATCTTATGTGTGGATAAACAATTGTCCCAGCATCATTTGTTGGACAGAGTATCTTTCCCCAGTGAATTACCATGACACCTTCATCAAAACTCAGTTGATTTATTTTGGACACTTAGTCTTTATATTGATTTATATATCTATCTTCTAGCACTACATTGCTTTCAAGATTGTAGCTTTATAATAATTTTTGAAATCAGGAACAAAATTTCTATAACATTACTCTTAATTTTCAAAAGTGTTTTTCCTATTCTAAGTGTTTTTCATTTCCATGTAAACTTTAAGATCTATTTGTCAACTTATGAAAAAATAGCCCGCTAGAATATTGACAAGAATTTCACTGTTTTTTTTTTCTTGAGTAAGTACTCTAAATTGCTGAAAGATTTCAGTTAGAATTCTGAAAAAGTTTATTTTGATCATTCTTCAAGTATTTTTATTAATTTTTATGGAGGAAAGAATTTACAGTGGTCCTCACATTGCCATTAAAGTTCTGCCTCTTTCTAAGATATATATATTTAATAATTTACTATAGAATATCAGATTATTATAATAGCTAACACTTAACCTTTCTAAATGTCAGATATTGTTGCAAGTACTTCACATTTATAAAATAATTTGATCCTCACAACATTCCCACGACCTAGAAAACGTCAGTAGCCCTATTTTATGTGTAAGAAAACCAAGCCACAGAGAAATTGAACACATAGCCTAATTTCAGTGAATTAGTGAGAAGGCCAGATTTGAAACCAGGAAATTTGTTTCTAGATGCCATGCTACTAACCACTGTGTCTTCCATATTACCACATGCAGTTTTCATACTACCTTCGTGGGCATGTGATACTTCGGTCTAATGTGATCCTTACTGTCACCCCGACCACTCATCTCCCAGTCAGTCGCTCGTGTCTTCAGTGCCTTTGTTCTTGTTTTATTGCATCAACTGCATTGTTTTTGTCAGTGTCCTTTTGTCACCATCCTTATCCATATACCCTAAATTCTATTGTTTTTTTAAGGCTTTACCAAATATTATATAGTTTGAAGAGAATATTTATTCATAGCAAGCCATATAGCATTATTTAAAACTTATAAAATGTTTAATTCTGTCTTTCCAAGTTTATCGTAACTATATTGAGGACAAGCCTGTATCATATCTCCCATCGTTTCTAGAAGGAAATACACATTATAGGTTCTGTAAAGATTGGATAAATGAATACACATCAATTCTTGAGAAACTGCTTAGCAACGAATTGTTTGTTCTGTAATCTTATATGTTATCTTAATTCATTGATTGAGGTCTATGATATGAAAAACACTCTGTTAGGAACACCTTAAAGGCGTCTACATTGTATACAAGCAATTCTTTTTTTTTTTTTTTTTTTTTTTTTTTTTTTTTAATTTTTGGGACAGAGAGAGACAGAGCATGAACGGGGAAGGGGCAGAGAGAGAGGGAGACACAGAATCGGAAACAGGCTCCAGGCTCTGAGCCATCAGCCCAGAGCCTGACGCGGGGCTCGAACTCACGGACCGCGAGATCGTGACCTGGCTGAAGTCGGACGCTTAACCGACTGCGCCACCCAGGCGCCCCTACAAGCAATTCTTATATTCTCTTAGTAGCTATATATTTTCATTCACCTTATTTTTTTATTGTTTTATTTCTATGATCCTGAAGTAATGGCATGGTACAATTAAACTAGAAAATGAAGTGTTCTGTCTGCAATAACTTATATCATAAATATAAATTATAATTTACTTTTCACCATTTTTTGTCTTGCTTTTTATTTTTTACAAGCTATACATTTCTAACAACTGATTCTAATGTGCAATATTTTCATAACCTCAGGTAAGGCATGAGACTAGAATTAATTTCCCACAGTTTTAATTTTGCATATAACACATTAAACACATATGTTCAGATTTTATTTCTACAACTTGTCAGTCAATTTCTTGCCCTGAAGTCTTATATGTATGTGAAAAATATAGAAAAAATAAAAATATATAGAATAAAAATATCATGCCCTATATATTTTAAGAGGCTTTGTGACAAAGATAAATGTACAATTATAAACATTTCTAATTTGATTATTGTTGTTTGGAATCCACTATGTAGTGTTAATTTTCAAGTTTTTATGATTCACTTATTTCTCATCTTTAATTTGTAAAATATGTGGTTGTAATATTAATATGTTACATGGAATTGGGGGCAGACAATATTTTATGAAACCTCTGTCTCCTAAAAGAGTGCTTATGCTTTGGACATGATAGAAATAGAAAATGTTCCAACGGATTTTGAGCTAGAAGTTTTCATATTAAAGATGTTTGTAGTTGACACTCACTTCAGAAAGAGGAGGTCAGAGCATTTAAAAGCCAGCGTCCTCAAATCAGTTTTTATGGAACTGACTTTCACCACAGTCACATCTGGTTCATCTAATTAGGTTCACAACTGCTACACTTCGGCACTCACATTTTAGAGGACTATGCTTGTCAACACAGTATTTCATTTACTTTTGTTTTTAAAAGGATCGTATATAACCCTTAGGATTTTCTTATTGTTGCTGCTCTATTTGTTTAACTTCATGTCTTAAATTCCTCTAAATGCTAAAATTTTCCTTTTAAATTTTTGGAGGAAGAATCTCTAGCTAGCATTACATTGTTTCCTGTTTCTGGTTTGCAATTCTGTTTTCAAAGTTCATATACCCTGTGAGTGTGATTTGTCTCAGCATGGAACACCATGCTTATTTCAAAGTAGACTCGCTTCATTTTTCTTTCAAGACTTTCAGTGTTTCTAAGAATCTGCTCAGCAGGGAATAGCACTTTCTCCAAAGACTGTATTTTGCTGCTTCATCTGACAATTTCTGTGTTTACACAATGAGTGACATTCAGATGCAGACTAGAAATACTCTGTTAATTCGGGTTGAGTCTTTCAATCTTTTCTTCTTTCAGAGTATAAACAAAACCCAGATGAAGTTCAAGTACCTTTTAAAACAATCATTTAACAAAGATAAGTTAGATCACCAGGTGTTGCAGGAATAAAATTGTTTCAACATAAAACAAATGGGAAAATCGCAGGGAAAAGTATAGTAGAAAGGCATGCATCCATTTTAATTTTATTAATATTATTTTCTAGTGTAAATTAAACTAAGTGTTCAAAATAAAGACTGTGAAGGTATACAAGAGTCAGGGAGAGTGTCAAAATAAATTATTAAGAGAATGAAAAACCCACTGTATTTTCTAAAGGAAAATAAGTGAATTTTTAAATAACACAAATGGTGATAGAACTTGGGTCTCTAGACTCCTAATATGTGGTGCAATTCTACAATCTCAGGGATAATTACTGGACTAAGGTAATTGAACCTTTAGTCTTGACTATGCCTCATTCTAAATATGTTATTTGGAGACATACATGTGAATCACAAGCTTTAATCTCTTCATCACAGAATGATTATAGTTGTTTTGAATAACACCAGTTTTAGCAAGAATTAAATGAGAAGACAAATATATTGAAATGAATAAGCATGATTAGATACATATAAACAGTTGTTATTATTGCTATGATCTTCTAAAGCTTTACTTTGCAAAGTGTTCAATTACTGGTACGTAGAATAAATAAAAGTATAGCTTCTCGACAAGCCATTCGACCAAACATAGTGTAAGTAGTGAGAATCTACTAGATTATTCGCATGATCTCTCTCTCCTTTTTGGGGGGATGGCTACTTTCTCCCAAGCTACTCAACTTTACAGATGGGATTTATTAGCATCCCTGATTTTTACTGTTCTGAGGGCACATTTTGTTGGCTGAGGTCGTATACAGACGGCTTAATCAAAAGTATTTTCCCCTGGAATTGGAATTAGAAAAGAAAAAGATACAGAGACAAAGAATTCTGTTCCTCAGAGGTGTTCGGTGGCCGCGATTTTCATCCTGTGGCCACTAGTGCAAATAAAGTCTATTAGCAGAAACAAATAACGAAGCACTGTTAGAAGTGGACAAATAGATTGAGAAGGCTCTTTATCTGTGTGCTCATCCTAGATCCTACTGATTCACAAGTTCTGCATCTGCACCTCGTCTTCCATGGCCCATTCTCGAATATTTGATTATTAATTGCCTTTTGTTTAAGTTAGCATGAATGTTTTCTTTAACCTGCAACTAAGAGCTTTAATGTAAAAAATAAACTGCAGCAATCAATGTCACCTCTGTTGGTTTTCTAGGTCTGCTGAAATGAAGTACCATAAACCCAGCCTAAACAGGAATGTATTGTATTTTCAACATTAGCAATAGTATACCAAGGTTAGGTTTTGATTAAGAGGGAATGACAACGGAATCTCTGGATGGTGATATTGGAATCATTGCCCTTGAAAATCTTGAATTTCCACATTCTTCCTAGACCCATAGTTCTTCAAAAGTAGCCCCTTCCTTTTTGTTACAGATTAGCTTTCTTTCTTCCTCAAACAACATGCAGAAGCTTCTGTCTTGTGAGGCAATCCTTTTCCAGGATCTTTCCCTATCTTTCCTTCTTGTCACCAAAGTAATATCTAAGGTCATAACATATCTATGGATCTCTGGGGTTGGTCATTAGAAAATAGCATTTCAGAAGCAAGATACACATCAATGGTACCAATGGTATCAGTTTAGTGGGCCTGCACATAACTAAAATTTTAAAGATCCAATTGTCTGGAGCATACCAGCACTTTCTCTCCAAAGTGAAGGATATATTTCATCTTGCACCTATCACCGCTAATCAGGAAGTGGAGCTCCTAAAAATTCCCTTCACTGTAGCATCTTCTACATTGGGGAATAGTGCTTTGACTCATTTATTGAGTTTAAAGGAGTCTATCAGCTTTGAGAGAGGCCCAAGGGGAGAAAAAGCTCTGCAGGAGTCAACACCACAGTGTAGCTCCTGTGACATTAGGGGTATCTTTTGCAGGAAAATATAGCATGGCAAGTTTAGGGTAAACCTCAAAAAGAGAAATTCTATGTAGAATTACTATGAAAAATCCCCTAGGATTCTGGAGCATGGCTATGTCATGTGCAGCAGAAAATTTTACACCACTTGAAAAACAGCAGGTAATTGATTGGAGTTCAGAAAAGTAAGCTTTTTTTTCATGAATGATAAGCTTATTATGTGGGCACGTGCAAAAACTGGGTAGCTACTCCATTATATTCCTACTCACTGGTGGTTTTGAAAGTCAGTGATGAACAGAAACCTGGACAATGGGAAGAGTTCTAAGTGGTGCCCCTGCTCATCTATTTTGGAAAAAAAGTCACTCACATTAATAATACATATGGATTCATGGGCAGGAGCAAATAGCTTTGACTAACTGTACTCTGATGAAAAAAATAAGACATCATAGAGAAAGAAATCTGAGAAAGTGACATGTAAATGGATCTATTGAAAATATGCACACGTTGTGCATTTTATTGTCCACTAGAATGTGTTCACCATGCAAAAGGCAACGTGTATCCAAACTCCAGTTTTTCAGGTGGGGCACTATTCTGGCAGTGTTTTGAACTTCTGCAAAGGCTTTCATCCATCAGTGTCTTCTGAAGTCTGTACTCTTCAGGTGTTCCCCTACTGTGGCCAAATGGAATTGAGGCCAGGTTACAGGTTTCAGGAGGTTTCACAGCGCACACTGAGGTCTGCCTGCCCATTACTTAGTGTGCAGGTGATCAAGCTGCCCCCCGGGTCTGTTGTTGTTTGGTGCTGAATCCCATAGCTTCCACAGAGGCACTTTTGTTCATAGATGTGTGCCAGTTATTAAAAGGGGAACAAAAGGGAGGGACATCTTATGCCGCCATGATACTGATGTCACTCTGGTCTATTAATATGAAAGATTGGGAAAGAAGGGAATACTTGAGAGCAGATAGATTTCCATTCCTTATTTTATTCTAGTCTCAAACAAAACTTTGAAATAAGGAAAATGAGCTACTTTTAATGACTTAAATAAAATAGTTTATCTAAACATGTCTGTGAAGACAATCTGGACAAAATGAACACAGTTAATGGGTAAGAGTTGTCTGTCCCATGGGTTCAAGACATTGACATCTCTGTGGCAAGTATATCCCAGTTGTGGAGGTGAAGACTCTGGCCATAATCCTTGATGTCATTAACATTTGCAGTTAATTTCCCTTGTTTGAATCTTCAACCAAGTGCAATTTTGGGGGAGGTCGACATAAATTTTCCTATTTCTGATTGCTAGGTTTTTAATATTCATCTTTATTAATTTCATCATGATACACATATAAGAAACTTTGGGTCAGAGACAGATTTCTTTTTAAACACCACACAATAAAGTTTAAGTCTATTACCCCTCTTGCCCTATGCTTATACCTAGTGTGATATCATGAGAGCCAGGTCAACTGTCCTAAATGAGTAGCCAGATGTCCCATAGGGTAGGAACAAGACAAATTATTCTTCTCTGCTGATAAAGGGTAAGGAGGCAATTGTCCTCCTCCCTTCTTGAAGGCCCTCCTAGAAAATATAACTAACCTGAATTCTAACTCCAGACTTTTGGTATATGAGTAAAATCTCTCCAGGAGCCAGATAGGCCTTGGTGTTTCTGGATTTCTGACCAAGCAATGTCTCCAAATTCTGGGCTTTATCCCTTTTGACATGCAAATACTAGATAGATATTATTCCAGCCTTCCTGGTACCTTGGGTTTTAACCTTGAGATATGGTCTAGGTTGTGATCCTTTGGCATCTCAAAAAAGAGAAACAGAAGTTTTATTATCCATTTTGATCAGAGTCATTAACTAAACAAATGGCTACAGATCTAAATTTTATGGTAAATGAAGATGTTTCTTGGGGGAAAAAAAAAGCATTCTTTTTAAATTTTAGAGTACATATGATTCTGTGGTTCAGAAACTGGGGCTTTTTGAGGAGCAGGGAAGTTTTATTTTCCCAAAGTTATATAGATTGAGATTTTAATATTATATAATGTATTATATAATATATATTATGTATTTAATTTACATATAATATACATATAATTTATATAGTTTTCATTTATATATATTTTCATTTATATATATATATATATATATATATATATATTTTTTTTTTTTTTCATTTATATGTGTGTGTGTGTGTGTGTGTGTGTGTGTGTGTGTATCTGACTCCACAATGGTGAAATGACACTGGTCAGAGAAAATTTTTTTCATTTAAACGTCACCTTGTTAAACTAAATTAAAAAATACATACCAGTTTATGAGTTACCCTGATTACTACTTAAGCCAACAAACTTCTTCACTTTTTTTGCCAAACAGTTGTAGTACATATAGTCGTTTTTTTTTTAATATGAAGTAATCATTTTAAGCATTATATTGCATACTTCACATAGACTTAAATCATCTTATATTAAAATATAACAAAATGTTAAAGTTATGTCTTTATGGCTTCAGGACATTTAGTATATTTGACTAAGTTGTATTTTTGGCAAAATTGACCACTAATATTATTAAACACTTTTTTAGTGTAAGGAATACATACAGCATTTTTTAAAAATAATCACTTTTAACTTTTACATTGAAAAATGGTCTAGCATCTTAAATTTTGATGTGTTTAGTGAATTACTATAATATTATTACTAAACAATATGACATTTAAGAGAAAGTAATATCTATAAGTTTTGAAACCCAGTGATGGCCAAATTAGATGGAAGATTTTCATAGGTCTTTAAATAGTTTAGATAATTCACATTTATATATGTTAGAAAGGGCAAAAAGGTGTGCAAAAAATTGTTTTTTAAAAATATAATTAAATATTGCCTGAAGAACATTATTGAAGAAGTTCTTCTTGATTGTCTGCAACTGAAATATATAGTTGAAGACTGAGGACAAGTTAATCAAGAAACATGGTGTAATAAATATTTTTAGAAGCATGTATATCATGCAGGAATTATTGCTGACAGAAAAATTAATTAACTTAAAATTAAAATATAGCAAAAACACACAAAATTCAAAATATCTGGAAAAAGATAAATTTAGCAAACTGGTTGGGTTAAGTTTTCCTGCGTGCCTCAAAAAGTAGAACTTTATCTTCAGTAGTCATTTCTTAGCTTGAAAAAAAATGGCAGCAGGTAAGACAAACATATCTGTATCAGCCACATTTATATAAAGTCAAACTGTGAACTTTAAATTGTAAGAAACTGAAAATATTCCTTTTTTATTGATCTAGAAATTGAAGTCAACTTTTCTTTTAAAAAATCAGATCCAGTAAATATGTTCAAATAATAACCAAGATCAACACATTTCCTAAAACTGTTAACATGGACAAAACTCCGCACAAATCAATCTTCAGCTTTTCACCAAAAGAGGACTTTTTCACAACATGAGAAAGGACTCTGCATGCTAAAGAAGATAAGCCATTCATCTATTATTATTATGACTTCTGCTCTCATATTTTCTATGGCATATTGAGTTAAAATTAGCTTTCTATGGCTTTTGTTCGTTTTGCTTATGTTTTAGTTTGTTTTGTTTATAGTGTAATGGTATATATCACAAATTATTAATTAGTAACTAAAGCATAGTACCATCACCTTTTCAACAGTGAGGTAGAGACTGCAAAAAGTTTCTGAAAGGGACAGGGTTGGAGATAGTAATTGTTTAAAAGAATGTGAAGCAGAAGGGTAAGGTTTCTCAAAACACTATTAAGTGCTAGAAAAAATAGAGCAACTTCTTCAAATGTGATTTTCAGCCAGAATTACATATTCAGCCAACATATTAATCAAATATAGACATAAAAATATTTTTAATTCTAAAAATACTTGGAAAAATTACTCTTTTGTACACATTCCTAGAACACAAGCCAACAATATAAAAACAGAAATAACAACAACAAACAAACAAATAAAAAAGAAACAGGGAGGCAGAAAACACTATCTAAAGCACAGTAGGAAAGTCAGGGGAAGTATGAGATTAGAATCATGTGGCCAAAGGGCAATCAGCTGATGTGTGGTAGAACTTCTATCCTGGACTGTAGCAGATTCTAAGAAGTTAGGCCTATGGAGCCACAGGTTCTTTTAAACCAGTTTGTATTTAAAAGCATAGTTCTTCTCCTTGCTGAGTTTATGATTTGTGACCAATTTAAATACATATTCTTTTGATTGGCTTCCAGAGACATTAAAAATATCTTGAGAAATTCATTGAAAAATGTGATACCATTAAAAGACTTTGGCATGCACTTGCTGATTTTGCATAGATGTTTCTTTAACAATATCGACAAAATGGCAGGTGTGAGGGACAGTTGGCATGGTCATAGTTGTCCACCATTTTGAAATAACTTTCCCTCTCTTTGCAAATATTCTCATGTTATGAGTTTCTCTCCTCCCATGTACAAATTTTTAAAAAGTCATGTTTCTGGCCATCCTTTAGCTATGACAAATACAGATTATCTAGCCGTTAATAATTAAATGCACTTATAAACTGTAGGATTAGGAACAGGTGAGCAGACAAAATCTGGACAGAATGTATATTATTTTACCAACAAAGAGTGGCAAATGTGACAGTGATAGTGAATTCCCAGTAGTTACAAGTGGAGACTTCACTACATTTATTTTCTGTAGGTTAATATTAATTTATAGAATTAAAATAGTAGAGTGATAAGTTTAAACATGAATAAAAATCAATCCCAGAGACCATAGGATGTTTCCAGGAAAATTATTTCTTGGCTCAGATCCTTTGCCTTTGTACTGATCTTTCCACATATTTACATGGAAGTGTTATTGTTTAATCTATTTTCCTCTATTTAAGAGTCTGCTGAAATTTCAGATATCAGCGTTTAGACTTGTATTGCTATTTAATGGATTCTCAGAACATAAGGATTGAAAATTAAATAATTTATATGGGTTTTACTGATGTTGTATATATTTAAATTTAAAGAGCTAAAATTATAATTTGTTCACTGATTTTTTTTATCTCTTTCTATTTCTGAAAGTTTATCCATAAGTTACTATCAGGTAAATAATGTTTGAGAATATTCATAGAGTTAATAAAATAGTTACGCGTTAGAACATTGCTTTAGTGAACGACTGACCATGAAAACTTGAAATCATAAACCAGCAATACTGTTATGTATGGCAAAGACATCAAAAGGAGAATACTTGATAGGGTTCCCTAAAGTTGAGATTTATATTTACTAAAAGAAGTTGTGCTTTTAAATAGCAAAATGTATCTAAAAGCAGGGCTACACAAATTTGCTACACAAATAACAGCTGAAGTGATAATTTTTTCTCCCACTTTTCAGTGGAAATCCTCATAGAGTATCGAGTAGAAGGGATTTGATTTTTAAGTCAGATCTGTCTTTTCAGTAGACTTCAGGAGATTTGTCATAATGTGGACTCCCCTCTACTGGAGAATCTAGAGATGGGACCTCTTCAGGGAGGGCTGGGGGAAGGCCAACACTACTTGATTATCAAGTGGGGGAGTTCCTGCCTCTTTGGGTGCCATCAGACTTACTTGAGATATGATTGAGCAAATGCTGTGATATACTCTGAGTCTTGTCTTCCCCACCCACTTCTGCTCTCCTGTTTTCATTAAACCTTTCTCAGGGAGCTGGGGTGGCTCAGTGGGTTAAGTGTCTGACTTGGGCTCAGGTTAGGATCTTGTGGTTCGTGGGTTTAAGCACTGTGTCGGGCTCTGTGCTGACAGCTCAGAGCCTATAGCCTGCTTCGGATTCTGGGTCTCCCTCTCTCTCTTCCCCTCCCCAGCTTGTTCTCTCTCTCTCTTTCTCTTAAAAATAAACATTAAAACAATGTTTTAAAAAATAAATACTTCTCAAGTAATGAATGATTATTCTTTCAGCTTTAGAATATACATTTACTCCAAGAAAGCTTTCTGTTGCTACTTCCAGGCCTTGAAACCCATTTCTCAATCTTGAAGGTGTGAAGTTAGGTATTGAGTTAGGTATTGCTGGTAAGCAGTCGAGGGATGGTGCTAAATAGTGCAAAGCTTTCATAAGTAACTATTTAATGTGAACTCTAACAGTAAGTGTAAGGAACTTAAATACTAAATGTATTGAATTGTGTTATATATGCTGACACTCTTTACTCAACTCTAACAGTAAGTGTAAAGAACTTAAATACTAAATGCATTGAATTGTATTATATATGCTGACACTCTTTACTCAGAACCAGAATGGGTGCCAAGAAAATTTGAGTCTATGCATTCTCATTTCTTCTTAATTATTATAGGAGATGAAAGGAACAGGGCTAGTTTGATTTGTTTCCTTGTCAGTCATGTTAGAAAAAAGAAGATTCTCTTTAGTAATTCATTTTTTTCTCAAATCCTTTGTAATTGGTCTTTTGGGAGACTAGAGAAGGTATAATATGGGAAAATAATAATAACAGCAACATCACAACACTCTTGAAAACACTAAAAGGATTAATTAAGAAGCTCAAAATTTACATCTTTTGATGAAGGTGAGCATGTACAAATAACATAATTTCCACAATCTTTCTTTTATGAGACTTTGGTCACACTGGTGATCCCAACACTGTCTATGCATATCTTCTCAACAGAATTAATGTTATTAATTGTATTAATAGAGTTCCCACCTTTTTTAGAAAAAGACATTCAAATCTTTCATTGGTCTAAATTAAATTTTAAAATAAAAATAAGTAAATGCAGAGTAACCTGGTTATACTTTAAAGTTTTTATTTTTTATTGTTTATTTATTTATTTATTTATTTTACTTTAAAATATTTAAAGTTTAGTATATTTGAAAACTTGATTGCTGATAAATCTTGTAAAAAAATCAGAACTCAACAAAAACAAGTTAGTTGGTTTTTTAAACAAATAGAGTTTAAAGGATTGCTTTAAAGGAAATATTAAATGGAATGATGTTTCTTTGATTTTCAAACAACTCATTTATGCTAAATATGCTTCTTACATCATTTAGTGGTACAAGTATACCTCTGTGCTGTTTGCAATAGTCATCTTATTTATTACTTCAGTGAAGCTTTATTAAAAGGTTTAGTTTGATGTATTTTCTCTTTCTAAATTCACATAAAAAGGTTTCAGAAGTTCAAAATAATTCACTGGGTAAAATGATCAGGGTAAATTGCATTGGCTTCAGAGGTCTCTTTAGAGATAAAAATACACGGCTAATAGCCAGTTAGCAAACACCAACTGAAAATAAAATATAAATGCAGAATTTAACCGATTAAATATTTTTGCATTGGTTTTAACAGTGCATAAAAGTAACAGGAAATAGAATATGTCTAACACTGTTAAAAATTATTCTGCACTTTTTTGACTACATATTTGTACATGCATACTTAAAATACTAAAATAAAATCTAATATCTCCCTAGAGTGCTCAAAACTGTCAATTCTTAAAGATTTTCAGGTTATATTAATATCATTTTGCCACTTTAAAATGTGATCTCTTTAGAGACTATTGAATATTTTGGTAAATTTTGTTTTTGTAATGAAGTTGGTAGACCTCATTCAATTTTTTATTTTTCCTCCATGGCCAAGGGTGGCTATTGTTTCTGGGGGAAAAAAGAGACAGACAGAGAGAGATGAAGATCATGATTCTTGTATTTCAAGAGATTACATTTGACTGAAATAGATAAAACAATTATCTATCTATAATTCTTTCTAATGTAAGGATGTTTGTGCAGGTTTTGAATATTGTGGGAGCAGGGAGATGGGGCAAGGAGAAGAGGGGTTCAGGAAAAAGTCTGATTTGCTGATTAGGAATTGAATATGAAATCCATGTTAAATAATTTTTAAAACAGAGAAGTATAGAGAAAAAAGTCTTATGTAATTTCATGGGTCAGAGACACAGTATAGCATTTGTAATGGTTACTTCATCTATTCGTGTCTATATCTGCGTTTACTTATCTATCCATCTGTGCATCCATCCATATATTTTTGTACTCCCATATCTTTTCTTTTATAAAAATATCTATATTTGGAATCATCCTGTTTATATATTTGAATGCTGTTTTTGCTTTACAATGTAATTATGTGAACATTTTCCCATAGCATTAACACTTGTGAGAAAGAGTTTAATATCTCTATAATATCCAATCTTATAAATATGTGAAATTCATAAAATTATTTTATTTTCCAACTGATGAATATTAGTTTATTTTTGTACTAATTATGATAAATTATTTCTTTTTTTTAATTTTTTTAACGTTTATTAATTTTTTGAGATAGAGAGAGACAGAGCATGAATCGGGGGGGGGGGGCAGAGAGAGAGGGAGACACAGAATTGGAAGCAGGCTCCAGGCTCTGAGCTGACAGCACAGAGCCCGACGCGGGGCTCGAACTCACGGACCGCGAGATCGTGACCTGGCTGAAGTCCGACGCTTAACCGACTGCGCCACCCAGGCGCCCCAGATAAATGATTTCTAACAAGTTTCTTATCAATGTTTCTAATTATCAAGAAAGAATAAATTATTAGAAATAAAACAGTTCTTGATATGGCTTTCCCACCTACCCTAATGAAAATTAAACTACTTTATTCCCCTAACTACCATATACGTGTAGGCCAAAAGATAGTTTCATTTTTAAATGTGCAATGCAAAACATCTTATCATGTCTTTTTTGCATTTATATCTTTGTTATTCAGCACAGTGCCTTGAATGCAGTAAATACTTAACAATGTTTGTTTCCTTAAATGGTTACTTTAGCATAAGCCACCAAATTGGAGATGATATAGTTAAGTGGTATTTATTGGGATGATTTTATCTAGAATTCTTCCGTTTGACAATCTTGTTATAAATCGAATATAAACCTATTTTTTTTAAATGAAAAAGTCTCTATACCTTATTTCTTAAAAAATGTAAAACTAAATATTATGCTAACTCCAAATTTGAACTGAGTTTAATTTGACAGCAAAACATTACAATACAATTTCATTGTTCAATTCAATTTCAGATAGAAAGATCTTTTGTCTATCTATATATATTATAAACGGTAAATGTAAATTGTATATATACAATGTATGTATATAAATGAATAATATATATAATGTATATATATAAATGTATATTATATATAATGTATATATATAAATGTATATTATATATATATAATATATATAATGTGCTTTTCCAAGACATGTCGCATAAAAATCTGGTTTATTGACTTTTCATAAAATAATCAGAAAATCTCTACAACACTAAAACACTCCTGACAGAATGATAGTTAACCAATGCTGAGTAGTGCTTGCTCCTTATAGGCAGTATCCTGTTTACTTTCATTTATTTTTCTTATGTAGCTGGCCCAGGTAAACCTTCAAATTAGGCATTCCTAAACTATATAATTCCAAAGCAACTAGTTTTACAGGAGTTTACATTAATTGAGTTATTTAAAAACAAATAAAAATGATTGCCTAACTGATTGTTTTATTGTGCCTAAAACATAGATATATGCTTTCTAAACTCAAGATCTTACTTGATACTCTAATATGTATCATTTATTCTCTGTATTCTTTATCTACCTTATTTCATATAATTCCAACAATATCCATTCAAAGTCAGTATGATATAATTAAAAACTTGCAGGCTAGTAAGGAGAGCTAGTATAATATCATGTCGAATATTGTGCTCTAATATCTCTAGATGACCTCTTTGTCATGCATTCCTGCATATAAGAAAAAGAACTCTGGCATTTCACCTACCACTATAAAAACTGAGTTGTGTTAAGTATAAGATCCTTTAGAAGTCTGAAACTCAGGATGACAGTTATATGAATTTGAGTTTGTTTTCCTTCTCTTTGGTGATAGAATAGACTATCCCCAGGTATGTTTAAATTGATGTCTTGGCAAGATTCTTGGATTGGCAAATTGAAGAGTTAGGCAATTTTGTACCCCCAACATGCAATGACAAAACGATAACAAATTGTCAAAACAACTATTTGGGGATTCTGTAATTTGACCAAAGGCACACCACAGAGATTCCTTTGTTTAAGAAAAACTATTGAACATTAGATAAAAATCCTGGAAGTCATAGCAATCTTAACTGGGGCTCCCTCCTTCCACCAGTCGCAACTCCCTGTGTTTAGTATTTCTGCCAGAATAAACAAGCTATGAAAATTAGCAGCTTTGCTGCTGAAGGGTGCTCACTTGATTTGGAGAGGAGCATGAAAATATCTCATGCCTGAGGCTTTGTGGGAAAAAGTAGCAATATCAGTGGCAACCAAATGGGAAAGACCAATGTTGCAGGAAGTCTGAAGTTACAGTCTTGGTTTGGGCAAGTTGCAGCCAGGACGCCTATCCAGAAACTTACCAGGAAAATCCTAGAAATGAAACAGCAAAAATGAGCCTCAATAAGATGCTGTATATCTGTATATACTGTATATAACATGTAGTCTGCAAAGCTGCATGGTCAAACAATGTTGTACAGAAGAAGTTAGGGAGGCGTATTGCTGTCCACATATCCATGACTGAACGTGAGGCCATGCATAGATGCAGAGGAGATATGAGAGGTCCTGGAGAAAAGTAAAAATGAAAATAGGTGTTCTGAATGGCTTGATTTTTTTCATTTGCAGTTCCATCTTGCACAAGATCCATTAGCAGAGAATGGAAATCGTTAACTTGCTTAATGTGTTTAAGGTCAGCCTTTGAATACTCATGAATGTCCTCTAAGATCTACTGGCACTAAGCTGGCCTCTAAGAAGACAGGCTTAAAAATATTCTTAGAAATATGTATATAATTAATCCCCCACATAGATTATCTATGCAAAAATGTGTGTACTAAGAGCAGGATTTTAGAATTGTATGTGTATTAATTAGTTACTGTTTATAACACTATTAATGATAATCTTGAGAGTTAATAAACAAATGTTTAATATCAAACATAGTACGCTGTTGGGGTTGTAATTCCCACAAGTGACTTTCGGAGAACTTCAAAGTGTATTAGGACAGGCAGCTGAGTCTGGTCACTGTCTCCAATTTGCTGTCTCTCCTATAAGCATTCAGCGTGAAGGCTCTCTGTTATCCAGAGGTTCACAAAGGAGCCTAGTGGGCTAGATGTTTTGCAGGAAAGCCAAAGATGAGTGATATTTTCACTTAGGTATTTATTTGTGAGGAAGCTGAGCCTGTTTATGAAATCATAAACGATATATTTCTGTTATCTGTGGCAGCTGACAGAAGAAGAGAGTATGTTGTCCTTTAAAAGCTTGCCTGTATACCCACCTTTCTAGTGTCACCAAATATACCAATCCTCACCAAATGATTCTCAAAAATGTTTATGTAATATTCCCATATTATCTTTATATAATTTTAAGTATAAATGATTTACCTGTGCTCAAGGAGGAATCTCTATACATTTATGAACAGTAAATTTTGAAGTAGATAAAATGAAGAAAATTCTGATGGCAACATGTCCAAGGATAAAGTAAGAAATCTGAATGAGAAAAACAAATAACTATTATGCAAACTTGCATATATGTTAACAAACTTGTTTTATAGAACTTATTCAGATGTGCATGATAATTTTTCAGATAACAGATGAGTACAACTTTGAATTTATTATGATTAGATCACACAAAGCTGCATGTAGGCCCAGTTGCTGATCTGAGAATATAATTGATCAACTGGAGAAAACAAAAGAGGAAAACTTTAGAGATAATAGAAATGGAATTTCACCAAGGATGTGGAAGAGTGATAACATTGCCACTTTATATTTTGGGGGATGAAAATTTAGTCACAATGAAGTTTTAAGAAAACACTCTCTTCTACTCTTATGAAAATTGGATACACTGAAAGTCTATACCTAGCAGCATTTCTAAGTAAAAGTGTGTGGAACAAGTCAGAGAATGTGTGTGGGGAAAAAAAATCGTAAAGATAGCATAATTAAAAAACAAAATAATGGCTAGGGGCACTAGGTGGCTGAGTCGGTTAAGCATTTGACTGGCTCAGGTCATGACTTAGGCAGTCTGTGAGTTTGAGCCCCATATTGGGCTCTATGCTCACAACTCAGAGCCTGGAGCCTACGTCAGATTCCTGTCTCCTTCTCTCTCTGCCCCTCCCCAGCTTGCTCTCTCTCTCTCTCTCTCTCTCTCTCTCAAAAATAAATAAACATTAAAAAAATTAATAAGGTAATGTTTAACATTTTTTTAAATAGGCCAGGTAATATTTAAATGTATTTAATAATTTAGAAATGCCTAGAAAGGGTCTGAAAATTCATTGCGACAGAAACAGACTGGTAATTAGAAATGTTGAAACTGATTCTTGGTCTTCATATATGTTCAAATTGCTTTTAAATGTGACACTCTTTGAAAAAAGTTAGAAGTTTCTAATGAAAAGGGAGAAAAGAAACACTGAGAAGTTCACTTTTTTTTTTTTATTGCACTCTCGCTATATTTGTTAAGTCAAACATCACAGTAAGGTGTTAAACTTGTAATGGAATGCCTTATGTTCTTCATCAATTAACTCTCTGAAATTACTTGTTATCAAAATCCTTTATGTTTATGCAAAATCATCAAACTAAAATGCAAAGTGGAGGTAGGATGCTAGTTTGATGGAGGTCTATATGACCTCTAGATGGGTTGTTTCCCTATGATTAATTTTTGAAATGTAAGTGTTCTTAAAGTTTAACATCATATAATTTTATTAAAAAGTTTTACTTTTAATGATGTTTTTATTTGAATCAAAATCTACAAACTCTACAAAGTCACATCTACCCTGTGGCCTTCGGTGGGAAGGTTACCTGTTGCAAGGATACCTTGCATCCTTCATTAACTAAAAAGGTCCTTAAAAGCAACAGTTAACAGATTTATATACATATACTAAAATTTCTGTACTACTTCACAGATTTGGGGTTGGAAAAGACTTTAGTGATTACTAAGATTAACCTACTATTTATGACAAAATTGAGAATCATAAACCTTAAATAATTTAATCAAAGTGTAATTAGTTTTAGAACTTAAAAATATGTACTTCCTATCCTACTACACAACTGCTTCTCAACCTGGGATCTGTGGACTCACGTGGTCATGCAGAATCCCTCAAGGAATTCAATATCTTGTTGCATGTGTTAGTCTTATTCAGCACTAACTTGTTTCACTCCAAGTGATCCTGTTTTAATAAACACCAATAAATGGCAATTGAATTTGCAAGTTGCTCAGGCTAAAAATGGTATAGTCATTATATACTCCCATTACTATTTAATACCACACAAGTCATCCATTAGAAAATTCCCTGATCTATACCAGGGGTCAGCAAACTTTCCTGTAAAGGGCAAGATTGTAAATGTTGTAGTCTTTGCAAGCAATGTGATCATTGCCACAATTACTTGACTATGATGTCATAGTATGAAAGAAGCTATAAACAGTACATAAAACGAGTGTAGTTGTGTTCAAGTAAAATTTTATTTGGAACACTGACATTGGCCCTGATTTCAACCAAGGGCTGTAGTTTGCCAACCCTTTGACAAGTTTTCAGATGTATCCTGAATGTGTAAACCTATTCTTAACATATCTACCTCCATCCCCCTCATTTTTCAAAGCAAGTACTATAAGGTTACCCCATGGTCTCTGAACCCAACTCACAAGTTCAAGTGCACTGAAAGATCTTTATAAAATTACATTTTGATCCAATTTCTTGAATATGTGGAAAATTCTTGTGATTCACAAAGCAAAAAATAGAAAAAGATACATTCAGTGGAATGTGTCTGCCTGTGTTTCATTCTTTATCTTACAAACAGGTAACCACTGTTATTATTTTCCTGTGAGTTCTAAAGATCTAAATAGATTGCAAATATGAACTGTTTTTAACAATTGATAGCATATATAAAAAATAATCTCTGTATCTTTTCATTTATTAATAAAGCTTATATAGTTTTCCATTTTGTTACATCATGAGCACATTTATTGTTTTGTTATGGCTGTATTATACTCCATGTCATTGGCATTTAGTCAACTAGTTGCTATCAAAGGATGTTTAGGATGTTTTATCATCTTTTGCGATTAAAAATAATACTACACTATGGGGCGCTTGGGTGGCTCAGTCTGTTAAGCGTCTGACTTGATTTCGGCACAGGTCATGATCTCACGGTTTGTGAGCTCTAGCCCTACGTCCGGCTCTGCATTCACAGCACAAAATTTGCTTGGAATTCTCTATCTGCCTCTTTTTCTGTCCTTCCCCTGTTTGCTCTCTATCTCCCAAAATAAATAAATAAACATTTCAAAAAATACTACTATACTGAACATTATTACGCTTATTTATATATGGACATAATATATACCTTTAAATATATAACCTATATATAATATATTGTACATTAATTTAAAGGATATATTTATGTGCATGTATGTATAACATGTGTATAAATATATATTTATAATTTTAGTATATATCACTCATATATCTTTATATATTACTTGTATACTTTTATGTATGTAGTACTGCACAGAAAAAAGAAATTTTCATCATCTTTGCCTTTTTTTAAATTCCAGAATATATAGGTATAGAATTATCGCTTCTGCTACAAAGTAAGCCCTTACTAATACTAATACTATACTACTGAACTAATTTTTAAGTATAAGTGGATAAATATATAATAATATATTTTTGTTTTATTAGAATATATTTTTAAGAATAAATACTGAGAATATGCCTCTTAGTTTGATTTTTGGGTTTCAAGATGTTTTGAATCCACAGTATTATTCTGATGAGAAAAAAAAGGTTGCTATATTCTACTACTAATGAGACAGCAATAGGTATAGTATATATAAATTCTGCATTTCTGCCAAATGATTTAGGTTAGTGAAGTTTCCATAAAAGCTTTAATAGAAATACTGGTAAGAAAATTTAGCTATCAGTGAGGACAAGTTCATTGGCACGCAGAATTTAAAAAAAGGGGAGGGGCTAGCACAGCTGGCTATGGCAATTAAATTTCAGCAAAATATTAATTGTGACATTAAATCAACATTGTTAATTTGAATGTTATTAATTTTATAGTGTTTATAATTTCTGAATTAGTTTTGGTTACATAGCTGTATAAACATATGGAATTTATACCTAGATCTATGTTTTAAACTTCTTAAGAACTTTAAAATAAATGATTAAGTCACATGGAAAGGACACAAGTTTACAGATAGGTATATCTCTATATTTTTCCTACTAAAAGATAACTAGATATTACATAAGTTTGACCAATATTGTCTCTTCTTTTTCCTTTGAATTGTTTATTTGTTAAACCAAAGGCAAAAGTACCTTTACCTTCAATGTATGTATCTTTGAAACATTTTTCTGTAAATGTGCCTCAAAACGCCATAAAAATAGTATTTCTGCTAATTTATTTAGTACCAAAACAAAAACAACCAAGAAAACCTCACTAAAAACTGTCTAAATTCTGATTTTTATTTTATTTATTTATTTATTTATTTATTTATTTATTTATTTATTTTGAGAGATAGAGAGGGAAAGAGAGAGCATGAGCTGGGGAGAGACAGAGAGAGAGAGAGAGAGAGGCAGAGAATCAATCCCAAGTAGACTCCATGCTGTCAACACAGAGCCCGATATAGGGTTCAAACTCACAAACTGCAAGATCATGACCTGATCCAAAACAAAGAGTCAGATGCTCAACTAACTCAGCCACAAAGGTCCCCAAATTCTGATATTTAAAGTCTATAAAAATCAGTAGTCTAAAAATAGAATCAATGCATTCTTTATATACAGACATGGAAAAAAAGTAATTCTTTTACTTTGACATCCATGGAAAACCCCTGTTTTGTGTGTAATTAAAATATGCCTGTATTTAATATAATAATTTGATATAAAATTAATATATAAATTCTACATATAAATTCCCAAAGAGAATAAATACCATATTATTAATCTTGATTTCAAAGCTTATTTCCCCGAGTGAATAAAACTGATAATAGTAGGCTGCTAAGTTGTGTGTGTTCATGCATTAAAAATGTAAAATAACTTGCAAAAAATAAAATGTCATAGAAATCCAAGTTGTTATTATTATTATTATTATCAATATTAAGGCAATTGATTGGAATAAAAAGTAGTGAGCTATTTAAATGTGTTGGGCACTAATATAAGATAAACAACTTTTCACTATGTATAAAATCAGGCATTTAGACACTGGAACCCCATAATAGCGGATATTTAATTTTTCTTAACTTTCACTTATTACTTGGATAATTAGAGCTGTATAGGCACAGACAAATTCTCCAGTCTCTCTGTAGTTTATTTTCTTAATCTACAAAATGAGTGATAATTTGTCCTCAAAGAACTGTTAGGAAGTTTAAGTAACTTAGTAAGTATGAGGCCCTCAGAAAATTGTTTGGCACTGTGGAACAGAAAGAATTCTGGAGGAGGAAAAAGGCAGAATTTGGTATTTATTAGAAAATGCTAGCATTTCTAATTAATGTGGGCTTTCTTATTTATTCCATGTGAAAGCTAAAAAGATATTATGTATCCATGTCTTGCAAAATTGTACTTTCAAGTCCCTTTTTATATTACAAACAAGGTAATTAATTTTGCCATGTGTTCAAGATAGTCCAATATCTACTCACTCCTAACATAGCAATATGAAAGAAACACACAAAGTATTATTCACCATTAAACTAATGCTTAAACAAAGAATGTGTATGAGATTTGCAAGGCCAAGAGCATGGCCCATTATTCTCTAGAAGAGTTGCTCCAACACATGCAACCACATACAAGATTCACAGTGGCTTCCAGCAAGCTCATGAGCACTCCAGCTTGAGTGCTTCAGTTTCAGGAGGACATCATCATTGCCAAACTCCTGACCTTTGCACCCCCAGCTCTTCCAATGGTTTTGTGTGCCCTGATTTTTTTTTTATTTTTAATTTTTAAATTTATTTATTTTGGGGAAAGCACAAGTGGGTGAGGGAGAAGCAGAGAGAGTGGGGCATAGGCTTCTAAGCGCTTTCTGAACTGACAGGCTGACAGCAAGGAGCCCGTAGTGGGGCTCAAACTCACAAACCGTGAGATCATGACCTGCATTGAAGTTGGTTGCTCAACCAGCTGAGCCACTCAGGTGCCCCATTGTGTGCCCTAATTTCTTATTGTTTCTGTTGGCCTGACCAAAACTTGCCTTTAATTTGATCATGTAAAACAAGCAAATTATTTATGAAAGTTAGTTGGTCAGTCAGCATTAACCAAATTGCAATGATAGTTGAAGTCCTGCCTTATGAATTGCCGCATTTTGTGACACATGAAAATAATAATAAATCATTCATGAAAATATGATTTCATTGCCTATTTGGTTATTGTTAAATCACCATCCTATGTGTTTATCGTTGAGTCTTATTTTTACGTAACGCTGAAAAGTAATCAAAAAATATGACAGGTTTTGATCCAGAGCACATTACTTACAATGTTATTCTAAGCACAAAAATATTTAACATCTAAATAAAGGCCACTAAACAATGTCTTCCCTTTAACAGGGGAAAATATGTCCATCCCTAAATCATCTTCAATTCTTGGAAGTTATGAATGGTTTACAAATAAATTAACACAACAAAAAAAAAATAACCAATGCATTTTAGCTTCCTTTTAAGCAATGATTTGTTCTTAGAGATATATATACAACATAACTAAAAGAATCCTTAAAACTTAATCAAATGCTAAAAAATATTGTTGAGGACCCTAAAGAATGTGACTAACATAAAATAAAGACTGGTTTTGTGTAGAATCACACACCACCTGTAGAGTCCCCTATGAACAGATCTATTCTTAATTTTATTTGCAAAATAGACCTGTTTTGCTTTGCTCAAATTAAAATCTTGTCTTGTTTAAATATAGCCTACACCTTACCATTTCCCCACATCCTGTGTTACCTCATACTTTGTTCAGTGAGAAACAATATTTTTAATGAATAAATTCAGCTTTTTCTTTTGCAGATTTCAGTGGAATATGAGGTTTTCCACTAAGACTCTCTTGGTAATCTCGGTCATTTCATTCAAAGGAATCAAGAGACTTGAAAACATAACATACATTTCCTGAGTATTTAGTCGTCAGAATCCAACCATTCTTTAGCCTCCATCCCTGATGGATGAGTTCAACATGGTAATCTGAGATCTCAGAAAAAGTCCGTAGAGCTCATACCAACTGGATCTGGCTAAATTTATCTTGTTATCCTAACATTTTGTGGCCTTTAAGTCTAGAATGTTTTATTTATTTATTTATTTATTTATTTATTTATTTATTTATTTATTTTTATTGCCATGCTGTTGTGTGCATTGCTTGACTCTTAAGCCTTTCAGAATTCTAATTTGAAAGAAAGTTGTGATAACAATTTCTCTTTCTTGGCGAAGTACTGTCTTTCCACACTATTGCTTTCTTTCACTAAGAAAATTGGAAGTTCCAGAATCGCTCATCCTGTTTTTTGTTTTTATGATGTATGTATTTTTACCCTATTCTAAATGTTGTAAGGGATTATCCTGAGTACAATTGTGACAGTATATAGATCTGGACAGTATTTCATGGCTTCCCATGAGATTTAGCCAAGGAGGGATTAAGAGAGGGACAGAAAGCAAAATCATATTGTACTTGCCTGAAGACATCATTTGCACATACATAGGAATTTGTAAATCCTGCTCTTCGTGAAGGATATGAATCATACATGCAAGAAACTCGAAAAGTAGTCAAAGACTGCTCTGAATATCTCTCATGCAGTAGATCCTCTAGGTACAGATCCACTCTGGTTGTAGAATACACTCTTTCAGTGGTTAAGTTCTAATTAGAACTCTGCTTTGTTTAAATCAAGGTCAAATTCCTCTTTCCCCCCACAAAGTTAAATAACTTCTCATCTTCCTTGTTCAGTAAGAAGCTGAATTTCTATATTTACAAGCACTTTCCCTTTAGTGCTTTAGAAAAAATTTTAATAAATTTTGAATAAATTCAACCCTGGATTTCTATATTTACAAGCACTTTCCCTTTAGTGCTTTAGAAAAAATTTTAATAAGTTTTGAATAAATTCAGCCCTTTTAAACATATATTACTGATTTGAGATTTCTGTCAGCATTTTTCACGTGCAACATCCATTTTGCACTATTTCTAATTGATATGGAAAGAAAAAGAGTGTAAACTGACAATAGCATATGACTAGAATTTGCTTCACTAGATGCCCCTTCAATTATACTAAATTGTCCTATTCCAGTCACGGGATACTGGTAAGAAAGTTCCTAATCACCCCCTGCCAAGGGAGGTACCAGCTTCTGCGTGAAGGCAGAGGAGCATCCCACCTGGTAACTAAAGGTTTGTTACATAAAAATTCCAAATCCCAAAGATACTTTCAAGAGCTTGTTTTTGGGTAATGGTTGCTAGAATGAGTCACCCAGGAAAGAGATGAGGCAATACTCCTCTCATGGAATCAGTGCTGGATAAAGAGTTAATCTGGCATTTTTTAAATAAAAGTTTTCTTTTGTTTTTTTTTTTAATGTTTATTTATTTATTTTTGAAAGAGAAAGAGAGAGAGAGAGTGCGAGTGCAAGTGGGGAAGGGGCAGACAGAGAAAGACCCAGAACCCGAAGCAGGCTCCAGGCTCTGAGCTGTCAGCACCGAGCCAACACAGGGCTCCAACCATGAGATCATGACCTGAGCCGAAGTTCGACGCTTAACTGACTGAGCCACCCAGGCGCCCCAACCTGGCATTTTTTATTCACCATGATCCTGACAACTCATACTCAATTCATCACACAGGAATCTTTTCTCATGTACAGGACTTGATGCTTTTTAGCCTCAAACTGATGAATGGATGAGGGTCCTCTCAGAGAAAGGACCTTTGCCTCTGGACCCTTCCCCCCTTTACCTGAGTAACCTTCTTTTGCTCTAGGCCCTCAAGAAACAAGAGCCTTTATTTCACTTCCTTTTCCATAAATCTAGAATTAAATTACCCATCAGAAATGCCTAAATTGGCCCTTCCAATGACAATCCCATCCTTAGATAACACAAAATATTATCTAGACTCCCTGAGTATGTGAAAATATTTATCTTTAATATCATAAATTTCCTTCTAGATAAATCACATACATAGACTGATTAAAGAATTCCTAGCATAAGCAACCGCAAATTAAGACTACAATCGAGTTTCTATGCCATTGTGCCCCCTCGTTTGACACTGAAATTGTCAGTTATTGTGAATTTTTTTGAGGCACTTGAATTGCTTTATATTTCAAATGAGACAATGACATTTACAAAATCCTTTTCCAAAGTGGATTTTTACAAACAAATTACCAGTGTGGGTTTTTAGGAATGCTTATGTGAGTTCAATTTAAATGAGAGAACCAGAGAGATAAAGGTCAACGAGTCATACAATGAACTACCACTGAAATTTATAATTTAATTAAATAGTACAAGATTCTTTTATGAAATGGCCTCTTTCTTTTAAACATAAGAATTCAAAACACATAGATTTAATGTTTGCTCAATGGGATTAGTAAATGAGTAGAAGTCATCAAATAGTTCTATAAATGTGAGTGCATTATGTTGAGTTTTTGGTTTTTCCTCTAATATTATTTCTGTTAATAAATAAATCAACTCATTTCAAAGTATATTTTAATAAAAGGGTTATATTAAAGTTACAGGCATTTTAATTTTTGTTCTACACAGTGTAGCAATGTAGTGGGATGATATTGTCCATTGTGATCTACATAGGATATAAGAAAATTATGCTCTTCTTTGGCTCTCTGAAGTTTAATAATAGACTTCCATTGCTAGGGGTGACTCATTAGAGAGGTGTTTATGGAACTCCAGAGGACAGAAGCCAGTTACAAGTCAGATGCATGGCATGATAATTCATATCAGTATCTCATCTTTAGCCTGAACTCTGAAAGTTCCAATGCTTATTTTCTGTGATTGTATGTAGATATGCTGGTAAATATATATAAATATATGAATATGAGTATGAATGATATATATGCAGTTAGAATAGAGGCACATGTCTTTGTAATTCTGAATCTATGTTCAGGCCAATAAAACTAATCTCCTTGATTCCACTATACATTTATACTAACTAGTACACCTCATCATGGAGACTCTATTTTCCCTTAAGATCTACGTGTCCCTTTTTTCTCTCAGTTGCTCCTGTAAGCTCATGCAAGCTGTGCTTGCTTCAGTTTTGAAAAATTTTCCATTATGTCTTTAGGGATTCATGGCTGGTCACCAACAAGCACATTATATTCTAAGTCGCTTCTTTCCACATTACCTTCATGGTGGAAATGAAACTTGGATCTCTCTTAGGACACTATTCACGACACTTGTAGTCCTCAGTGGTGGCTGCATGCTTTTATACATTTAGAGGTATTGAAGGTAGGGCTCGTAACACTCATGCTCCTCATTGTTGTGTTCAGGATATTCTTCATCTGTAGTCACAGAATTACCCCAGTCACAAATTTCATGACCAGATTATACCACGCACTATCCATCCTTTTTACTGTCATACACACAAAAATGTATAACTGAAAAACGCTGGGTGTCCCTGGCAAGACCCTTTTCCCTCCTCTCCTCTTCACCATGCTGTCAGTCTTATTACCACCATCTCTCAGCTCATTACCCATCATTCATAGGTGATTTTAACACCTGCCTAACTGCCATGCACTCTAACATTTAATTGCTGATTATTTAAAGACCAATATATATAATTTATCTAATAACTTTGCTACTCAGTTTCTTGATCGCTAGGCTTCCAATAATCATATTCTTCACTCCAGTTGTTCATTACTACAGAAAATCTCACCAAATAACTTTGTTATTACCAATATGTTCAACATCCATAATCTAAATTTCAAGGATTCTGCTCTGAAGCAACAACTTTCTATCTTGTCTTTCAGTTTAACTTCTTATCAATTAGTTTCATCCAACTGTAACTACTTATTAATCACACCATCACTTCTCTTAACTATTTAAAATTGTTATTTAAATGCCATGTTCTCAGGGAGGCTTTCTTTGGGTACCCACACAGAATTGCAACTTCCTAGCAGCCTGGAACTCCACATCTCTCATCTCAGTTTTATATTTAGCCATTACATCAATGGGGAATGTATCATAAAACTGATGATATGGGGAACCTGGGTGGTTCAGTTGATTGAGCATCCAACTTTGGCTCAGGTCATGATCTTTGTGAGTCTGAGCCGTGCATCAGGTTTCACACTGTGAGTGGGGAACCTGCTTGGAGTTCTCTCTCTTTCTCTCTGCTTCTTCCCAGTTAGCACACACTCTCTTTCAAAATAAATAAATAAACTTAAAAAAAAAAACTGATGATACTTAAATTTCAAATCCCTCATATGCATTTTAAGTCCTCTTTTCCATAGCCCCTTCTAAGTTCTTCTAATTTTGTATTTATTATTTTTATTATTTCTCTTAATTGTGATATACATGTAGATATACAGAAATATAATATTAAAAGACTACACAAATAGTGTATCTTCTCTTGCCTATAACTTGTTAACCATCCATGTATATTTCTCCCCCTTTTGTTCCCTTATGTATTGTGTCTTTTCCCTGAGTGTAATGCAAGCTTCATGAAGACAGGCATTTTTGTCTGCTTCGGTCACTGTGATATCCCTAGTCCCAAAAAGAATAAGTGGAATATAGCAAATTTTTGCTAAGTTAATTATTCTATCTTTTTCATTTTTACCTCTATTGTAAATGTCATTATTTTATTTATTAAGACAGAAGTACAATTCTGCTAAACTGAGAGGCCAAAAAGGAGATAAATTCCAAAGTCTTAAGTTGACAGAAAAGGAAACTTTTAAGGTATAAGATACAGAATGTAAATAACTTATAGAGCACATCTGTCAAGAACACTAAACTAAAAGATACAACTGCTGTAAAGAGAAGAGAAAAAATATTTATGCTTAAAAAATGCAAAGCGAATGTGTAGTACAGTTGACTCTTCTCAGCACAAAGGCAAAGTAGCAATCTGTACATGGTTGCTTGGCAACGAAGCCAAGGAATCCATATAAGTGGACAAAGTTCAAGGCAGTTTCACAGAGGGCGAAATCGTACTTCATTCAGAGTCAATTCTAATTAAGCAAAGTAGTGCAATATAAAAGCGTTGTATACTTGCCCATACTTCCTGAAGATAGTACATGTACATTAGGACAGTTTGTATAAAAGGTGAGTATTTAGATGTCTTTTTTTTTTTAAGTTTCACTGTGCGACATCAGTAGAATACATGAAACAGTATGTATTTCCCTAAGCTCCAGGTGACTATTATTACAGTTGTCTGGGTATCAAATTAACAATAAGAAAACAAGAGATTTTCCCAGAAACTATGCCACATTTATTTAAAATCAAGTGCTCCTGTGGTCGATTGATGAAGCCAAAGGTTGTATGCCTTTGCTGTAGCTTCGAAGGACATTCAAGAATGAGTTTTAAGGCTCCAGTCTACAAGATGTATTATTCATAAAGAGAGAAATCATCCAGTGATTAGAAAGAAAGAAAACTTAATAAATGTCCACTATAACATATGTATCTGCTAAAACGTCTTTTTTTTTTTTTAAAGAAATCACTTCTCTAGTCCATTGTATATTTCTGGTTATGGAAACCTTGGGAATAGTGATTTCAAATGATTTATCACTTTGGGAGATGCTTAGGGTAAGGTCAGAACTTTTATTTGCCATTAGAATATGGGAACATTATGGACATGTATAACTACAAGGCATTTGGGAATTTAGGTTAAGAGAACAACAGGAAAAAAATCTCAGAACACTGAAAAAATTACTTTGGCCAGAATAAATAAATATATATATATATATATATATATATATATATATATATATATGTAAGGATATGCTAAAAAATATGGCTGAAAATGCAGATTGTCATGAGAACAAAGGAAGATTATCAAGACACCCTGGTCTACAGAGTTTGCATTTGATACTATAGGCTGAGAGAAAGTAATGAGAACATTTGAACAAGGATGTTAAATGGTAAAATCTGTGCTTCAAAAAGATAAGTCTGTCAGATGAAAAAAAATGCTAAACTGGAAATCAGAGAGAGCAAAGGAAAAGAGATTGTTAGGGAACTGTAATGAGACTCGGTAAGAATAATGAAATCCAGGATGAAAAAGATGGAAATCGGAATAAAGAGAAATTATCCCCACAGTGCTTGGCACAGGCTAATCCTCTCTTGTTTCCTCACCCTGGAATGATCTTTACATGTCTGGATCCTTCTCAGCATTTGTGTTTTATTTCAAATGGCATCCTAAAAGGTTTTCCTGACAGCCTGCCTTCACAACTCTCACTTCATGGTCTTGTTTGATTGACTTCACAGTAACTACCTTTTTTTGAAATTCCCTTGCTTATTGTGGTTTTATCCATTTACACCGTCTTTCTCCCCTGAAACCACTCACTAGACTCTAAGCACCAAAGAACCAGGGTGCTTTTCTCTTTAGTTCACCTCAGATCCACAGTGTATTGAGGAATCCCTGGGATATTCTAGGCACTCAGCAAATGTATGTTTGATAAATGAAAGAATGGATAGCAAGCACTCAGTAGATGATTGTTGAATAAATGGGTACACTGCTAGGATGAATAGTCTCCTGAGCTCATGGAGCTTAGATTATAACAAATTATTTATGATCTATTCAACAACAAAATGTTGTATTGTTGTTGTTTAATCCTAAATTAAGGTTGTAAAATTTCAAATGGATTTTGTGAAAGATTTCGACTGCACTGCGTAATTATTGTGCCCGTATTTGCATCTGATTCTCAAAATCACCGGCTCTTTAACCTGTCTAAATTGCTTCACTTACCTGCATTCAGGCCCAGTTTCCTCATTTATAAAATAATACTAATACTTTTAAGTATTTAGTGTACCTCGCTTTTTAAGGATTAAACAAGCAAATTCATGGAAAATCTGGACTGCAGTGACTGGAACATGTGATATCTGATGAAAAACTATTATTGGGGTGTGGGGCTGGCTCAGCTGGAAGAGCATGCAACTCTTGATCTCAGGGTCCTGAGTTCAAGCTCCATACTGGATGTACAGATGACTTAAATAAGTAAACTTTAAAAAATAAAACAACCTAACTACTGTTATGAAAAACCACCATGAGACATTGTGCAAGGGAGAAAAGGCCATATTCAGGAGGGATATTGCCTGGTTACGAGTTTGTTCTCTTTTGCTGTTGATTTCTTCTCATCCATGTTAGCATTATTTCCTCTTAGGCAACATAGCAGAAAAACAAGCACAGACAGCTGGGTTTTGAGCTGTGACTCTGCCATGCACGGGCTGTGTTTTGTGTAAGTTACTTTAGGTTTCTGTGGCCAATTTACCAATCTGTAAAATGCATATTTTAGCAGTGCTATGAACAGGGTGGTTATGAAGATTAAAGGAGCGCAGTGTTGCCAAGGTCTGAGAATGGTGCCTAGCGCATGTTCTCCCATTGCCATGTGAGCTGTTAAAGGAAATGACAACTCACAGTGGTGTTAAAGGGACTAAACAAGTTAATTTACAAAAATCACACAAAACAGTAGCAGAGTAGAAGTCCTCAACACACACACGTGCACACACACACACACAGTTTTTGCTAACATATATTTTATTTTTTTTTAATGCTACTTATTTTGGGAGAGAGAGAGAGAGAGAGAGAGAGAGAGAGAAAGCAAAGGGCAGAGAGAGAGGGGGAGAGAGAATCCCAAGCAGACTCACTGTCAGAACAGTGCCCGATGAAGGGCTCGATCCCACCAACCGTGAGATCATGACCTCAGCCAAAAGCAAGAGTCAGATACTTAACTGAATGAACCACCAGGCACACTCCTAACACAGATTTTAAATGCAAACATAATGGAGACTCAGATTGGCAACGAGCATCCAAACACTGAGGAAAGCTTGAATGACAATATAATTTTTTTTAAATTTCTTTTAATGTTTACTTATTTTTGAGAGAGAGAGAAAGAGAGAGAGAGTAAGTGGAGGAGGGTCAGAGAGAAAGGGAGACACAGAATCCAAAACAGGATCTACACTCCAAGATATCAGCACAGTGCCCGATGCAGGGCTTGAACTCACGAACCATGAGATCATGACCTGAGCTGAAGTTGGATGCTCAACTGACTGAGCCACCCAGACACCCCAACAATGTGTAATTTTTTTAAAAAAAAAAACTTTGATCAACTGTTTTTAAATGATACTTTTTATTTATGTAAAAAAAGCACACATATAGATTCCTGACATTCAAGTTAGAATTTTCACAACAGCTTTTTTTCCCCACTTTCATTGAAAAATATGTGACATGGGGCGCCTGGGTGGCGCAGTCGGTTAAGCGTCCGACTTCAGCCAGGTCACGATCTCGCGGTCCGTGAGTTCGAGCCCCGCGTCAGGCTCTGGGCTGATGGCTCGGAGCCTGGAGCCTGTTTCCGATTCTGTGTCTCCCTCTCTCTCTGCCCCTCCCCCGGTCATGCTCTGTCTCTCTCTGTCCCAAAAATAAATAAAAAACGTTGAAAAAAAATTAAAAAAAAAAAAAAAAAAGAAAAATATGTGACAAATGAAAATTGTAGGTATTTAAGGTGCACAACACTATACACACACACACACACACGTGTAAAATTGTCATAACCAAAATAATTAACATATCCATCACATCACATGGTTACTATTTTTTTCTTGTTTTTGCTGTTTTGTCATGAGAACATTTAAGATATATCTTTTAATAAATTTCAAGTATATGATACAGTATTTTTATGTTCAGTCACACTACTGTGTATTAGGTCTCCAGAACTTACTCATCCTACGTAACTGAAACATGGTGCTATTTGACTAACATCTCCTATTTCCCTCACCCACTGGTGTTTGGTAATCTCTATTCTATTTTTGCTCCTAAGTTTAACTATTTTAGATTCCATATTTGATGTGAGATCATGCAGTATTTGTCCTTCTGTGTCTAGCTCATTTGCTTAGCACAATTTCCCCCAGGTTCATCCATGTTGTAAATGGCAGGACTTTATTCTTCTTTAAGGAAAAATAATATTCTATTATATATATATATATATATATATATATATATATATATGTATATATAGCTCATATATATATATATATATATATATATGAGCTATATTTTCTTTATCCATTTATTTCTTGATGGACATTTAGGTTATTTCTGTATCTTGGTTATTGTGAATAATGCTGAAATGGCATGGGAGTTCCTTTGAGATAGTGATTTGATTTCCTTTGGATATACCCAGAATTGGGGATTCCCAGATTACTTGGTAGGTCTATTTATAATGTTTTTAGGAATTTTCATACTATTTTTCATAATGGCTACATCAATTTACATTTCCACCAATAATATGCAAGGATTCCTTTTCCCACATCCTTGCCAACACTTATTAGTGTATGGGAGACAGATTTTTAACTTTACTCTAGTAGGATTTTATGTCTGGACTTGAAAATTAAAGTGACATAAAACAGATTAAAAAGAGGAAATCATTTAATATATAAGTGGTATAAATTTACATATAAGTTTTATGTGACATCGGTGCCCTCAAAAGGAAATGATGACCCAAAGACATGACGGAATCTACAGGCTGTTATAGTAAGTAGTCTGAACAAAAAGAGGCAATTATGGAAATTTAAATAAAATATATGGAGAGGCTAAAGAAGGATAAGATAAGATACTGCTTCTCTACTTGGCTACCCCATATTAATATCACACTTTTAATCAAGACTTCCTATCTAAGAGGAGGAGCCAAGCTGGTGGAATAGCATGGAAGTTTTTTGTGTGTCTTGCAATCAAGAAATACAGCCAGACCAACACTAAACCATCCTACACACCTAGAAAACTGATTGGAGGATTAACACAACAATCCGCATGACCTGAACCACAGAATTCAGCAGGTACACAGCATGGAGAGGTGAACTTGGGGAGAGGGAAGCCAGAGGCAGGCAGGGAACCGCTTTTGCAGGAGGAGAGAGGATGAAGACTGGGGGAGGGGAGAGAATATGGGAAAAGCACACCTCCTCAAAAGCAGCTGGAGAGAAAGTGGAACATTGGAAACAGCCACAGGGACTAAACTAAAAAGGGAGAAAGGAGAAAGGAGAGGGTTTAAATTCCATTAAGACTCTAAACAAGGGGAGTGCAAAGGCTGCAACTGTGCAGCTTCATACCTGGCGGTGCTCTGGTGGGAAGGGCGAATCCCCAGGAACAGAGTGGGGTCTGGGAGGTTCTCGGGCCACACGGTGAAAAGTGGTTCCACTGCTGGAAGGACATTTGGTAGAGACTGTTGAAGCCACCTGGTCCCAGCAGAGCCCAGAAGACAGCCACATTCACTGGTGCTGGAACAAGGTCATTAAGGGTGAAGCCTGGTGCCAGGTGTGTGTTGTGATTTTCCATAACTCCTGAAACGCTGCTGCTACACTAACTCGTCAACTTTTTCTGGGGCGGGCTGGCACCTGGACAGTCCCAGGGCACCGGCAGCAACAGGGTCCCGCAAGCTTTCCTGGGTGCAGCTGGCATTCAGCCATTGCTCGGTGAGACCCTCCGAAGAGGGGCGAAAATGGGTCAAAGCTGCAGTTCTTCAAAAGTAAAGGGCCGGGGAAAACAGCTGCATCTGAGACAAAACTCAGGAGAGAGGTGTTACCTGGGGCTTGGTCATGGACAGTGTAAAAGCAGGGAGTAGACAGAAGCTGAAGACAGAGGACGGGTACACAATTGCTGATCGGGGAGAACAGAGTTCCAATACTAGAGACTGGGTAGTTGGGTGACACCATTTTCACCACTCCCTCGCATGTGCATTTGCACCTACAAGCACCACAACAATCCACCCCAGTAGGCTAGCAGCGCCATCTAGTGGAGAGTGGAGCCATTACACTGAGGCCGGTTAGAAGGTCCACCTATTCACTATTCTTTACTTTTTTCTTTTTCACACTTCTTTTTCTTGAATACAGAAAGAGAAAAAAATCAGTTTTATTTTCAACTTTTATTAAAATGTATTAAAAATATTTTTCTTTAATTTTTTACTATATTTTTTACTTTCGTGTAAATTTTTAAAAATTCTATATTATTTCCATTATTCTATTTTAGTCTAATTCAGTGTATACATCTTTTCAAATTTTCAAAGGATTTCCTTTCTGTTTTTTTCTTTTTCTTTTTTCTCCTTTTCATTTGTTTTGTTTCTCTTGGATGCAAAAAGAGAAAAACTTCATTTTACTTTCAATTTCTAATAAAAATACTTTTCTTAAATTTTTTTACTATATTTTTTGCTTTTATATAAATTTTTTCAAATTCTATTTTACTCCCATCACCTCATTTTAGTCTACTTCAGTGTATTCATTTTTTTTCAACTCTTAAATGATTTCCTGTCCCCACACCTTTTTTTTCCTCTTATCTGTCAAACAACTTTCAACTCAGACCAAAACCCACCTAGGCTCTAGCATCATTTATTACATTTATGTGTGTGTGTGTGTTTACGTGTTTTTAATTTTTTTAATTTTAATATTTTTTTATTTTAACTTATTTAATTTCAAGTTTTCTACCTCATTAAACCCTTTTCTCCCTTAAAAATGACAAAAAGAAGGAACTCACCACAAAAGAAAGAGCACGAAGAAATGACAGCCAGGGATTTAATCAACATAGATACAAGCAAGATGTCTGAACCAGAATTTAGAATCACAATAATAAAAATACTAGCCGGAGTCAAAAATAGATTAGAATCCCTTTCTGCAGAGATAAAAGAAATAAAAAATAGAATGAAATTAAAAATGTTATAACTTAGCTGCAATCACAGATGGATCCCGCAGCAGCAAGCATGGATGAAGCAGAACAGAGAATCAGAGATATAGAGCACAAACTTATAGAGAATAATGAAGCAGAAAAAAAGAGGGAGATTAAGGCAAAAGAGCATGATTTAAGAATTAGAGAAATCGGTGACTCCTTAAAAAGGAATGACATCAGAATCACAGGGGTCCCAGAAGAGGAAGAGAGAGAAATAGGGGTAGAAGGGTTATGTGAGCAAATCATAGCAGAAAACTATCCTAACCTGGGGAAAGACACAGACATCAAAATCCAGGAAGCACAGAGGACCCCCATTAGATTCAGCAAAAACCGACCATCAACAAGGCACATCATAGTCAAATTCACAAAATACTCAGGCAAGGAGAGAATCATGAAAGCAGCAAGGGAAAAAAAGTCCTGAATATATATATATATATATATATATATATTCAGGACTTTTCTGAATTTCTGGTGTTTCTGGTGGTGTTCTCTGGTCCTTTCTAATCATATATATATATATATGTGATTAGAAAGGACCAGAGAACACCACCAGAAACTCCAATTCTACAAGCATCATAATGGCAATAAGTTCATATCTTTCAGTACTCACTCTAAATGTCAATGGACTAAATTCTCCAATCAAAAGACATAGGGTAAGATAATGGATAAGAAAACAAGTTCCATCTATATACTGTTTACAAGAGACCCACTTTAGACCTAAGGACACCTTCAGATTGAAAATAAGGGGATGGAGAACCATCTATCATGCTAATGGTCAACAAAAAAAAGCCGGAGTAGCCATACTTATATCAGACAATCTAGACTTTAAAATAAAGACTGTATCAAGACATGCAGAAGGACATTATATCATAATCAAGGGGTCTACCCACCAAGAAGACCTAACAATTGTAAATATTTATGTGCTAAATGTGGCAGCAACCAAATATATGAGTCAATTAATCACAAACATAGTGAAACTCATTGATAGTAATACCATAATAGTAAGGGACTTCAACACCCCACTCAGCAATGGACAGATCATCTAACCAAAAAATCAACAAGGAAACAAAGACTTTGAATGACACACTGGACCAGATGGACTTAACAGACATATTCAGAACATTTCATCCTAAAGCAGAATATACATTCTTCTCCAGTGCACATGGAATGTTCTCCAGAATAGACCATATACTGGGACACAAATCAGCCCTAAATAAGTACAAAAAAATCGAGATCATAACATGCATATTTTCAGACCACAATGCTATAACACTCTAAATCAACCACAAGAAAAATTATGAAAAGGTAACAAATACTTGGAGACTGAAGAACACCCTAGTAAAAATGAATGGACTAACCAAGAAGTTAAAGAGGAAATTAAAAAGCATATGAAAGTCATTGAAAATGATAACATCACAACCCAAAACCTCTGGGACATAGCAAAGGCAGTCATAAATGTAAAGTATATAGCAATCTAGGCCTTCCTAAAGAAGGAAGAAAGATCTCAGATACACAACACAACCTTACACCTTAAGGAGCTGGAAAAAGAACAGCAAATAAAACCCAAAACCAGCAGAAGATAGGAAATAATAATGATTAGAGCAGAAATTAATGCTATGGAAATAACAACAACAAAAAAATCCAGTAGAACAGACCAATGAAACCAGAAGATGGTTCTTTGAAAGAATTAACAAAATTGATAAACCACTAGCCAGTTTGATCAAAAAGAAAAAAGGAAAGATCCCAAATAAATAAAATCAAGAATGAAAGAGGAGAGATCACAACCAACACAACAGAAATAAAAACAATAATAAGAGAATATTATGAGCAATTATATGCCACTAAAATGGGCAATCTGGAAGAAATGGACAAAGTCCTAGAAACTACCAAACTGAAACAGGAAGAAATAGAAAATATGAACAGACCCACATCCAGTAAGGAAATTGAATTAGTAATCAAAAATCTCCCAAAAAACAAGAGTCCAGGGCCAGATGGCTTTCCAGGGGAATTCTACCAAACATTTAAGGAAGAGTTAACACCTATTCTCTTGAAGCTGTTCCAAAATATAGAAATGGAAGGAAAACTTCCAAACTCTTTCTATGAAGCCAGCATTACCTTGATTCCAAAAGCAGACAGAGACCCCACTAAAAAGGAGAACTATACACCAATTTCCCTGATGAACATGGATATAAAAGTCCTCAACGAGATATTAGCCAACTGGCTCCAACAATACATTTAAAAAATTATTCACCACGACCAAGTGGGATTTATACCTGGGATGCAGGACTGGTTCAATATCTGCAAAACAATTAATGTGATTCATTCACATCAATAAAAGAAAGGACAAGAACCATATGATCCTCTCAATAGATGCAGAGAAAGCATTTGACAAAACACAGCATCTTTTCTTGATAAAAACCCTCAAGAAAGTAGTGATAGAAGGAGCATACCTCGAGATCATAAAGCCATATATGAATGGCCCAACGCTTATATCATCCTCAGTGTGGAAACACTGAGAGCTTTCTCCCTAAGGTGAAGAACAAGACAGGGATGTCTACTCTCACCACTGTTATTCAACATAGTATTGGAAGTCTTAGCCTCTGCAATCAGACAACACAAAGAAATAAAAGGCATCCAAATCGGCCAGGAGGAGGTCAAACTTTCACTCTTCGCAAATGACATAATACTGTATATGGAAAACCCAAAAGATTCCACCAAAAAACTGCTAGAATTGATTCATGAATTCATCAAAGTTGCAGGATAGAAAATCAATGCACAGAAATCGGATGCATTCCTATACACCAACAATGAAGCGACGGAAAGAGAAATCAAGGAATTGATCCCATTTAGAATTGCACCAAAAACCATAAAATACCTAGGAATAAATCCAACCAAAGAGGTGAAAAATCTATACACTGAAAACTATAGAAAGCTTATGAAAGAAATTGAAGAAGACACAAAAAAATGGAAACAGATTCCATGCTCCTGGATAGGAAGAACAAATATTATTAAAATGTCAATACTACCCAAAGTAATCTACATATTCAAAGCAATCCCTATCGAAATAACACCAGCATTCTTCACAGAGCTAGAAGAAATACTCCTAAAATTTGTATGGAACCAGAAAAGACCCCACATAACCAAAGCGATCTTGAAAAAGAAAACAAAAGGAGGAGGCATCACAATCCCAGACTTCAAACTATACCACAAAGCTGTAATCATCAAGACAGTATGGTACTGGCACAAGAAGAGACACTCAAATCAATGGAACAGAATAGAGAACCCAGAGATGGACCCACAAACGTATGGCCAACTAATCTTTGACAAAGCAGGAAAGAATATCCAAGGGAATAAAGACAGTCTCTTCAGCATTTGGTGCTGGGAAAACTGGACAGCGACATGCAGGAGAATGAGCCTGGACCACTTTCTTACACCATACAGAAAAATAACCTCAAAATGGATGAAATACCTCAATGTAAGACAGGAAGCCATCAAAATCCTCTAGGAGAAAGCAGGCAAAAACCTCTTTGATCTTGGCCGCATCAACTTCTTACTCAACATGTCTCCGGGGGCAAGGGAAACAAAAGCCAAAATGAACTACTGGGACCTCATCAAAATAAAAAGCTTGTGCACAGCTAAGGAAACATTCAGCAAAACTAAAAGGCAACTGACTGAATGGGAGACAATATTTGCAAATGACATATCAGATAAAGGGTTAGTATCCAAAATCTATAAAGAACTTATCAAACTCAACACCCAAAAACCAAATAATCCAGTGAAGAAATGGGCAAAAGACGTGAATAGACACTTCTCCAAAGAAGACATCCACATGGCCAACCGACACATGCAAAAATGCTCAACATCACTCATCATCAGGGAAATATAAATCAAAACCACAATGAGATACCACCTTACACGTGTCAGAATGGCTAACATTAACAACTCAGGCAACAATAGATGTTGGCGTGGATGTGGAGAAAGAGGATCTCTTTTGCATTGTTGGTGGCAATGCAAGCTGGTGCAGCTACTCTGGAAAACAGTATATAGGTTCCTCAAAAAACTAAAAATAGAACTACCCTACGACCCAGTAATTGCACTACTAGGCATTTATCCACAGGATACAGGTGTGCTGTTTCAAAGGGACACATGCACCCCCATGTTTATAGCAGCACTATCAACAATACCCAAAGGATGGAAAGAGCCCAAATGTCCATCGAAGGATGAATGGATAAAGAAGATGTGGTATATGTATACAATGGAGTATTACTCAGCAATCAAAAAGAATGAAATCTTGCCATTTGCAACTACATGGATGGAAATGGAGGGTATTATGCTAAGTGAAATTAGTCAGAGAAAGACAAAAATCATATGACTTCACTCAATGAGGACTTTAAGAGACAAAACAGATGAACATAAGTGAAGGAAAACAAAAATAATATAAAAACAGGGAGGGGGGACAAAACAGAAGAGACTCATAAATATGAAGAACAAACTGAGGGTTATGGGAGGTGTTGTGGGAGAGGGGTTGGGCTAAATCTCTAAGGGGCACTAAGTAATCTACTCCTGAAATCATTGTACACTATATGCTAACTAATTTGGATGTAAATTTTAAAAAATAAAAAAATAAATCAAGTTAAAATAAAAAAAAAAATACAACTTCCTATCTGGTACTTCATTGGTGTTGTCTTAGAACAGTGGTTCCCAGAGGTCTATCTGCATAGAATTGAAGGTCTGTTTGTATAGAATTCTCTCAGTCTTAACTTCTTATTCTTGATGATTAGGGTATTTCTTTACTTTTGCAATGGGGAGGATATATTTCACATGGGAATTTTATCTCCTGCTTTTAAAAAAGAGAAGAAGATCAATGTTTTTTCTTGCATTTACTGTTTTTCAAGTGTCTTTAACTCAAAATAATCCTATGCCAAAGTGGCATATCTTATTTTGAGGTAGCATTTTCTGCCACACTTCATTATTTGTTCCCTTTTTGAAGATAGTTATTTCAACAGGTGTTAGACGATGTTTTATTGAGATCTTGATTTGCATTTTTCTCATAATTAGTTATATTGAGCACCTTTCATATGCCCATTGGCTGTGAGTCTGTATATTTTCTTTGTCATTTTTTAAAATTATTTGTTTACTTGCTATGAGTCTTAGGAGTTCCTTATATATTTTGAATTTTTTTTAACGTTTTATTTATTTTTGAGACGGAGACAGAGCATGAACGGGGGAGGGTCAGAGAGAGAGGGAGACACAGAATCTGAAACAGGCTCCAGGCTCTGAGCAGTCAGCACAGAGCCCGACGCGGGGCTCGAACTCCCGAACCGTGAGATCATGACCTGAGCCAAAGTCGGCCGCTCAACCGACCAAGCCACCCAGGCGCCCCTGTGGGATCTCTTTTCAACAGCGCTGATCCCATCCCCGAGGGCTCCACCCCCATGACCTCATCACTTCCTGAAGTCCCCAGCTCCTAACACTGCCACTTTGGAGATAAGGCCTCAACATAGGAATCTGGGGGAGACACAAACATTCAGACCAGAGCAATACACACAACACGCATCACACTGTGTTGGCACCTCCCTCATAGCGGTTGTCACAATCCGATGAGGGTCATAATGACATGTGACTGTATTTAACACCCTTTCTTGTAGATTCCTGATGAGGAAGCATCCTATGTCGTTGATTCTTACATGCCTGTTCAAAATTGCTCTTGGTGTGAAACCGATCATTTTTTTTTTTAACTAAATTCCACAGCCCTGATGCTAATGTTTGGGTTCAGCCACCACTCAGAGATAGCCCCCCAGAAAGCCACCACCCCCTCCTCTGGCACTGACTTGCTTCCCATAAGAGGTGGGTTTTTTTGTGGGTTTTTTTAAAAATTTGATTATTTACTTATTTTGAGAAAGAGAGCACAAGCGAGAGGGAGAGAGAGAGCAGAAGGGAGAGAGAGAGAATTCCAAGCAGGCTCTGCACTGCCAGCGTGGAGATCATGACCTGAGCTGAAGTCAGACATTTAACGACTGAGCCCCCCAGGCGCCCTTCCCATGAGAGGGTTTCAATGAGATGCTGCCCAAGGGCTCATAAGCGACACCTGCCCGTTATCCAGATCTTCAGCCCTTCTCAACCCAGCTGCCTCTCAACCACAAGAGAATTTCTGGGACTGTCTGACATTCCAAGTGCACAGTTGTCATTGTCTTGTGCGTGATTCCTGGTCTTCTCGCGTATTCATTCAACACCAGGGTGTGCGACAGAGAGGTGGGCTGGGCTCCAGTCGTGTCGTCACTGGGGGGAGCAGCAAAAGGCCTGCCTGGCCATGAAGGTTATCATTGTCCCAGAGATGAAGGCCAGGCTTTCATCCTTTCCAGCAATGCCCTTCTCGGGGAGCTCAGAGTGCAGCCCTGGGGAGGCTCGGTTTGCTCATGGCAGGAACCAGGAAAACATTTCTGGCTCTAAAGCCCCCATTGGCTCTCCCTTGTGGGGCAAAATGGGCAAGAGATTCAAGACAACAGGTTGTGCTGCCAGTTAGACGGCCCTGGATGGGGTGGAGCGAGCCTCATGCCACGTGCAGCCCACACATCCTGCGGGCCCGTGTGGTCTGATCTAGCAGATACCTGGAGGAGGCAGAGCCAGCCGGATCCTAATCAGAAGAACCATCTCTTTCCTCAGGATTGCACGTGGCAGCTTCTAAGGCTCCTTCCTATTTTCATCTCATCGGGTCCTCAAAACTAGGCTAGGAGGGGCAAGGATAGTTATTCTTATCCCCACTTTACAGATGAGAAAACTGAGGCCCAGGTTGTGACGTATCCATGGATCTCGAGGGGCAGCACTACTTAGTCTTCTGACTCCAAGTTCATTGCCTCCCCTTTTCAGGGTGTAGTGAAAAACAGACTCCACAGAGGCTGGAATTACTTCACCCTCTCAAGCCAACTTGACGACAAGGCATCAGAAAAGGTCTCCTCAACTTCAAGCTGTAAAGACCACTTCTTAGAGCAAACCCCGCCTGACCAAGTCACAAAACACGCTCTGGCTACCTGATCAGAACCAGAAGGTGACCAAGGCTGCTTTGGGGTGTCCCCACTCTGTGGGGCAGTGGGTGGAGCTGATCCAGGAGTACATCCCACTGTGGGAGAAGGACCCAGGGCACAAAAGTTCCCACCGTTCAAACAGCTAACGACCTTCCTCCTTCGGGATGAGGTTGAAATGGCAGATTTCAACATGTATAAGTACAGAAATGCGGAAAACCGCTTCGCTTTTGCACTTTACAATTGATTTAGTCAATCAGCAAGTATTTTCAGGGCAACACCTGTTTGCCCAGCCGATGCGAGGCGCGGGGAGAGCTACAAGCACAGCAGAAACACAGGCTCCGTGCAAAGTTAAGGACAGCAGAGCCCTGGGAGGCATCCTCCTATCTGCTTTTCCTGCCTCAAACCTCAAGGTCAAAGAGAAGAAAGAACAAAGCTCTCTCAGAATCTCCACTCTATCCACTCAGACTCAAAACCAGGCCTTCATGGGCTAGCATCGTCAAGGGCAGAGGGACATTCCTTGCGTGCTTTCGCTGTAGCTGAGGGAGAAGACTGTGCCAAGATGTTCCATCCCCACAGGCTGGGTCTGCTCTGGCCCTGGCTTACCTGGAGAGGTTGATTATGGGACTGGGTAGAACCAGAAGCTGTCCAGGCCAGAGCAGATCCAATGAGAAGGCCCTAGAAAGAATGGTCCCAGGGAGTCCTGAGACCACCTCATGGGCCCTTGCGTTTCTTCCAGGGCAGGTCTGACCTCCTCTGATCCAAACTACTGTTTCCCATTGGATCCCACATGTATCACTTTGCCCGAACTTGCCGTCACCAAGAACTTGCCTTGACCGTCAGGGTATCTCATGGCTGCTGTCATCCTGACTCCTCAGCTGGATGGGAAGTGACATGAGGGAGGTTGGCAGCTGCTCTCCCAAAGCCATAATCTCCCATCTCTCAGCCTGTCACCCTTCTTTCCTCCCAAACGCTTACCATCCTTCCGGGCTCTTCCTACCAAAACCCAATCTCCAGAAAGCATCTCAAACTGAATCAGAGGCATCAGGAGCTGAAATGACTTGCTGACTTCCCCAGGTGAGGAGGCTGGGGTTACTACGTCGTTCTGCGTCCCTACCCCTGCAGGCCACACTTAGAACAGGACAACTGCAGGCACCAGTGAGGAGTGGGACACTGAGTGGTCAGAGCCTTTCCTCCACAGCACCCATTTATGAAATCAACGCTAGGACCCTGCTTCCCATGAAGACTTTTCATGACCCAGGAAGGACAAGACTTAGCACATCCTTGACACCACAAACCCCAGTTCCGGGAACAAAGGAGTGAGCCACTCTGGGTCTACGCAGCCGACATGGGCATGCTTGAGCTTGCACTGGCCTCAGTAGGTGATCAGAGCAACCTCAGAGGTTTTGTTCTTTTGTCATTTTTTGCGGTCACGCTAGAGTCACTAGCTGCCTTGAGGCTCCAACCCCCAGACACGCGCAGCCCTTCAGGCTCTAAAATACTTACTGATTGACTGAATTCATCATAAACTGCAAAAGCGAAGCGGGCAGCGTCTGGAAGCAGGAGCCTCCATCCGATATCTCGCTCCCACAAGCTGGTTCAGGACGCATTTATGGAGCACCTATGTTGTTCCAGGCACTGGCAGGGGCGCTGGGAAACCCACACCACACGCTTCCTCCTGGTCTGATGGGAAGACACATAGGCAACCAACAACCTCAGTTCCTCTCGGGGTGAGGGGAGGCTGAGAGAAGGGTGGGGAGGCAGATGTCCATCTGCACAGATCATTTCAGTAAAATGTGGAAAGTGAAAGGAAAGAGAGATGTACAAAATCTGTCTTAAAAGGGAAGTCTTGGGGCTCCTGGGTGGCTCCGTTGGTTAAGCATCTGACTCTCGGTTTCGACTCAGGTGGTGATCTCACAGTTCGTGAGTTCAAGCCGCACGTCAGGCTCCAGGCTGAGAGCGCTGAGCCTGCTCGCGGTTTTCTCTCCCTTCTCTCTCTGCCCCTCCTCTGCTCATGTGCTCTCTCTCTCTCTCTTTCAAAATAAATGTTAAAGAGAGAGAGAAGTCTTCCCCGGACCTGTTTCCCTTTTGCTTCGTTTTATTATCTCGTACGCTTCACAAAAATGTTTTTGCAAATATTATGCACACTCATTTCCCACTCCGCTGAAAGTGCTCTAAAATGACTAGGAACCTGGGGACGGATGAGCTGCAGTCTCCCCCTTCATTCCGTAAGCCCCTGTGATGTCTGGCCTCTTGGACACTCCCTCCTCCCATCTGGGTCCCCCTCACCCCTCTCTCCTAGCTGGCCGGCTGCTGGCTCCTTGGAGATTGTGTTCTTGACTCTCTCCTTTGCACAAGGCTCATGCTCCCCAGGGCCATTTTACCCACACCTGGCTTCAACTTTTCCCTGGTGACTTAAAACGACCAAGTGTCTCAGCGGCCCAGATGCCGTGCCAGGCACCCTCCACATATTCCCTGATGCAGTCCTCCTGCAGCCTGGCAAAGTAGGACTTTGATTCCTTTTCCGCCAAAGTGGAAAGCAACGCACAGACGGCTTGTAGATCGCGTCTTCCTCCGGTTTACGCAACTAGTAAGAGGCAAAGCCAGGATGCAAACTCAGCCAGGCTCCTTGCCTTTCTTCTCGAAGATGGTGACACCACCTCTGATGTCAGATCTCTCCATCCCCTCCCTCTCCTTCACTCCGGGCCCCTCCCATGGGGCAGGTCCTCCCTCGGGCACCGCAGACGTTCTGTGTCCGGGACAGAACTTGTCCTCATCCCTGTCCTGATTCCCATGGCAACATCACAGACACATGACCCTGGGCTGTGTCACCCCAGACGCCCCCCCTCCCTCACTGTCTGCTTCCTCTCCCTGCTCCCCCTGCCTGGGTCTCATTCCTCAGCACTTTGATATCTTCCTGGTCCCCCCACTTCCAGGGCGCCCTCCGAGTCCATCCTCCGCACTATGGCCCTGGCTTTCTGAAACACAAACCCCTTACTGGTTGCCCAGTGCTCTCAACCTCCAAACAATTTAGCTTGGAACATCAAATCTTCCAGGACTCAGCCACTCACCTCTCCATTTTGTCTCCTGTCCCTCTCACAGTGGGCCCACAGTCCAGCCACCTCAGCTGCCTATGGTCCTAGGAAAGCCCAAACTCTGTCCCGCCGTGGACTTCATAGATGCCTTTCCCTGTCTGGGACACCTATGTGATAAAATGCTTAACTGACTGAGCCACCCAGGCCCCCTTCCTTATATATTTTGGAAATTAACCTCTTACCAGATATATGGTTTGCAAATGTTTTTCCCATTTGGTTGCCTTTCACTCGGATGATTGTGCTCTTTGTTGTCCAGAAACTTTTTAGTTCGATAAAAATCCTACTTGCCAAATTTTGCTTTTGTTTCGATACTTTTGGTGCCAACCCCCCCCCCCCCAAATCACTGCCTACACAAGAAGCTTCTTGCCTATGTTTACTTTTAGTAGCTTTACAATTCCAGATCTTACATTTAAATTTAAGTCTTTAATCCACTTTGAGTTGAGTTTTGTATGTGGTGTGAAATAAGAGCCTAATTTCTTTCTTTTTCTCTTTTTCTTTCTGATGTGTTCTTGGAACCCTTGTTCAAAGTTCAATTGACTAGTTTATCTCTGTTTTTTTTTTTTTTTTTAAATTTTTTTTTCAACGTTTTTTATTTATTTTTGGGACAGAGAGAGACAGAGCATGAACGGGGGAGGGGCATAGAGAGAGGGAGACACAGAATCGGAAACAGGCTCCAGGCTCCGAGCCATCAGCCCAGAGCCTGACGCGGGGCTCGAACTCACGGACCGCGAGATCGTGACCTGGCTGAAGTCGGACGCTTAACCGACTGCGCCACCCAGGCGCCCTGTTTATCTCTGTTTTAATGGTCTATGTTTGTTTTTATGCCAGTACCACACTTTTTTGATTGCTATAGATTTGTAACATATTTTGAAATCAGGAAGTGTGATGTTGCCAACTATGTTCTTCTTGCTCAATATCTATGTTGGTAAAATCATAACATGTCTCAAAGATATGCTAGAAATATCAGTAAGTCCATATAAGAATATTCAAAACCATCTCAAATTATCATTTAAACCTTATCAAAGACTTGCATTTCCAAGACATATTCTAAAAATTATTCTAAAATTATTCTAAAAAGTATGTGAGTGATAATGAATAGAGCCCCTCACTCTTACTTACCATGTTTCATTTAATGATTTAATATTTGAGTTCTAACTTTTACAACAGGGCCAGACATTAAAGCCAAGTTTTTTCATTGAATATGTATCTATGTTTGTTTTGTAAATTCAGTGCATTGACACAAACTAAAAAATATTTCAAAATAAATATATAGTTATCCATATTCAATAATAAAATCCCAATGAGATACCATTACCTATCTACCACAATGGCTAAAATTTTAAAAGACTGGCTAGGTTCCAAAGTAGTTTTTCAAATGATAATCCTATCTGAAATGTTGGAGCATCTGGGTTGTTTAGCCAGTTAAGTGTCCGAGTCTTGGTTTTGAACTCAGGTCATGATCTCACAGTTAGTGGGTTCTAGCCCCTGCACTGTCAGGTTTTCTGTCTCCCCCTCTCTCTCTCTCAAAATAAATAAATAAACATGTTTTAAAAATCCTATCAGAGAGGTTAAAGAACTTCTTTACATTCTCACCAACACTTGATGTAAAGCAATTTGTTAAATTTTATGAATCTAATGAATGTAGGACAGTAGGTTGTTGTTTTAATTTGTATTCTCCTTATCATTAATGTGATTATCTATTCATGTTAATGGAAACATGTGATATCCATTACCCATTTATCTTTTGGATTATTGATATTTTCTTTATGACTCATATGGATTGCTCATATATATTTTTAAAATTATTCTTCTGTTAGTTATATGTGTTATAAATATACTCCCTATGTGAAAAAAAATATCAATTCAACTTATGTATGGAAACTTTCATAAAACAGACTATTTCTAAAAGATCAAATTTTTCAATCTTTGGGTTTATTGTATCTTATTTCAGAAGCAAATTATAATTTTATATAATTTTTATATATATTGAAATTTGTAAGAAATTCAGATTCTGTCTCTTGCCCATGTATTGCATCTCCTCTGGAGATGAGGTCCAGCAATTTATATTTTAACAATAGTTGGAGGTGATTCTAATGCATGCTGAAGTTTGAGAAGGATTTTATTAGAATTCTACAACCATGTAATCAGGCAAAGCCAAGTGAGAATCTCAAAGTGTCATAAGATTTTATGGGTTTAACAGCTGAGGAAATAAAGCTACAAGTTTTTTTCATAAAGGGTACAAAGTTTTTGAGCTAGGAGAGAAGATTTTAAATAGCTAAACATCCAAAGAAATGCAAATTCAATTAAATAGTGTAGCCACGAGGGCTAGTAAAAGAAAAAATAGTACACATATGGCAAGTGCATTAATGTTTTGATTAAGAAATTTGTGGCAATATGGCATTTTACAGGCATGTAATATTTATGTGGTTCTGGTTGTCTTAAATTTGGATGTCTAGAAAACAAAGACTGAGACAAAATCTTAGGAAATTACACTGTGAAGTGAATTGCAATGTTAGCAAAATAGAAATAAGGGAAAAGAAGAGTAAGGCAACGGAAGAGAAAATACAAGTAAATGCTGATTGCTCAGACTTTTCACATGAAACCATATGGAACTACTGTGTGTCCAACTAGCCCATCTGGGGATGGAAAGGGAAATGAATTACCTTCAGGGTCCTGTTCCCCATTATCCAAAGTTTATTCCCATTGGCCAGAGAGCAAACCAAGGGCGTAAATCTGAGTTGATCCAAAAATCCAGCAGACAGGGCTCTAGGAGCATGTGAATCAGTCTCATGATTAAAAAATCAACAGATAATTTGAGTAACTGCTTTGTATTTGTGACTTACGTTGAAACAAGTTTATTTACTCTTTTGGAACAATTAAGCAAATTTAACGATTGCCGTATTTACCCTTTAATATAATATATTTATAAAAATTATTTAATAAATATCTACTGAAACTTGCAAATGGTACTAAATGTGAATAAAAGATTATAAGGATATACTATCAAAATTTGTTAGGTTCAAAAATAGGATAATAAGATTTATAAGTTGAACTAAGTTTACAGAAGACCTAACTTTGGAATATATTACAGTACTAAATTGAATTACCAACAATTAGTAATTATACTTTGGTAATATATTTGCATAAAAAAGTCCAGCTCCAGTACATAAAAAACTCACATTGGCTCAGAATGGAATATCTCAAGGATCTAAAATGTGACTTTATATGTAGAAATTCTGTTTAGAAATGCTACAATTTAGCTTGACTCTCAAAAACAAGATATTTAAATAATTAGATATTTATAAAAATGGAGTAATGTTCTCTTCAGGTCAAACTTTGATTGCAAAAGCCAGAAGGAAGAGAAATTGTTGGCATTTGAAATTCATCATCCTAGTCAAAGAAAAGAAACTGAATAGACACAGAAACTTAAGTAGCTGTAAATATTTGAAATCTGTTCTAAACATATGTGAGGCAATCTTTATTTCACAGATTAAGGATTTACTCCCTCAAAATTGAGTTAGGACCTTGGGGTACTACGCTTCATAAAAATATGAGCTTATCGATTTGGAAGCAGTGTTCACAATCAAGCAGTGTTCAGATCAAGATTAGACAATGATTCCACTCTTTTAGTATATTATACACATTAAACAAACATATATTCATGCAGTTAGTTTTTTTAGGAGCTTTTTGTTCCAGATAAAGAGATTTTTTTTACTTAAATACCTTTTAAATATTAAAAATATGTTATGTAATAAATACCTTTTAAATGTTAAGACTCTATTATGTAATGAACTAAATATCTTTTTAAAACTAAAAGTTTATTATATAGAAAAATGGAGAATATTCATCACATTAAAAAATACTATCCCATTTGTGTTTCAGTACTGTGGTATATTTTTAAGATCCATCAATAAACCAACCTAACTAAAATTCCACCATCATAGATTTTTCTTTGAAGTGTGTAAGAGTGTTTTTGTGATTTTGAGCAAATTTCTTTACCCATCTAGACCTCTGCTGCTTTATATGTAAAATGGGAATAATAATAGTTCCTACTTCAAAGGATGATTGGAGTGTCAAAATAAGATTAAGCATTTAACCCAATGTCTGACAAAAATAGACCATTTAATATACGTTAGGAGTTAATGATGCTGATAATTTTAGAAAAATTTTTAAGGAGTAAAGGGGAAAATAGAAGTTTGGATACATTTGCTGAAATAGTATATCAAGATTCTGAGGTGTCTGGCTGAGTATTTAGGACTTTTTCTGCATGCGATCAGTATTTAGTAAATATCCAAGCAATATTTAAGCTGAATCACTATCACCCATCAGATGATTACACAAAGAATCCTCTAACAATTAATTGACTTTTGGAAATTATTCAGAGCAAGGAGAAGTTTCAGCTTTCAAGGGTGATAGGTTAACAAATGATAAAATTAGGGGTGCCTGGGTGGCTCAGTCGGTTGAGCGGACAGCTTCTGCTCAGGTCATGATCTCACGGTCTGTGAATTGGCGCCCGGCGTCGGGCTCTGTGCTGACATCTCAGAGCCTGGAGCCTGCTTCGGATTCTGTGTCCCCCTCTCTCTCTCTGCCCCTCCCCCACTCACACTCTGTGTCTCTCTCTCTCTCTCTCTCTCTCTCTCTGTGTCTCAGAAATTAACATTAAAAAAATTTTTCTTTAAATGATAAAATTAGCATTCTGCCAATGTAACCCTTAAAATACCAGACATAAAGTTTTACAGTAGTAAGACCTCAGGCAGATGCAAGAACTTAGGAATAACTACAAGATAGAAAGACTCTTCAGGAGAGAAACATTTTCAGATTCTACCAATTTGAAGTCAGCTCTCATCTCACCATAATTCAGACCAGAAAATAAATCCACATCTGCTTTCACAGCACATACCTTTGAGCATACAGAATAATTAAAGAGGTTCTGAAGTGAAGTTCACAGAGAGAAAAGCCATTCTTCTATAAAAATGAAAAGCAAACTCTGTGCAGAGTCCAGACTGAACACTTAAGCTTTACGTGGCCAGTGCAATCGTTACTTGAAAGTGGAATGTCTGGTACTCCGGGAATGCTACAGGGGAAGATTCTGCCATTAAATTGTGAATTTTGCGACAGTTCAGATGAAGAAACTGAGACCTTTGTACTAATGTAATATGGATTGACCATTACAAAGATAAATAAGACAGATACAATTCAATCGAGGGAATAAAAAGAAAAATGCAGGCATATATCTGCTACCTGGTTAAAGATTTCACCAATACATCAATGAAGAAGCATTAGATATAAAGGTTGATGTGTGAATAAGGCAAGTGTCCATTTCTTACTTGCCCAAGTTCCTTTCACTACCTTGGGGTACATACTGTCTAAAAATGTTACATGGGTGGGCATCAAGACAGCCAAAATATCAGGCAAATCTGTTAATGTAGGTGCACCTGGCTGGCTCAGTCGGTTAAGCATCCAACTTCTGCTCAGGTCATGATCTCACGGTTTGTGGGCTGGAGCCCCACATCAGGCTCTGCACTGACAGCTCAGAGCCTGGAGCCTGCTTCTCATTGGGGGTCTCCCTCTCTCTCTGCCCCTCTTCTGCTCACTCTCTCATTCTCTGTCTCAAAAATAAATAAACATTAAAATTTTTTTAAAAAATATGTTAATGTATAAGAATGTAAAGAATATAGAAATAGCTTTCTTTGGATACTCAAAGCAGTTTACAACCCCAAAATGATCAAAAAATCTTATACGAGCAAATATATAATTAAGTAAATTTTTTTCCAAATGAAAAGAAACATAATTTGAGGGGAAAGCAACACCCCCCCTTATGCTGCTGTTTATATGTAAATGTCTACATACTCTTTCTCTTTTACTGATGATCAATATGTAAAGGAGGAGGTGTGATGATTGATAGTGCTCTACTCACAATCATGGAGGGGCAGAAAACTCAGTGGCAGAAAAAAAAAAACACAAATCAAAAAACTTGTTTCTCCCACTTGCAAATTGAAAACTTATATCGAAATCGTTTGGTTGGCTTAACTTGGGCCATATGTTTACCTTTTGGCAAGTCACTGTGTACATTTGAATGAGGCAATTATCCTTGGCCTAGACAAGGATCTTGTTTACCCCTGGGAGCAGAGAAGCAGAATATCTCTATAAAAAGACAGAGGAGGAGTAGCAGTGGTAAGTACACAGTGTAATGGTCTTCAAAAATCCCTAAAAACATGTCTGTAGCTTACCTTTCATCCATTCGACAAATATTTATTGAATGTCTAGAGTGTGATGGAGGCTATGCTAGCTCACATTTGTTTGTACTTCATCCTGACACTAGATGCCAAGATGATCCGGATTCTCCATCTTTGCTAAACAGCCCTGTATTGCTCTGTATCTTTAATCATTCAGTATCTTCCAGATGAAAGCACATTTCAGTGTATTTACCAAATTGAATTGAGTTGAATCAAGTTAATATTGACTTTTAAATTTCTCTCCGTCTCAGATTCTGTGATTCTTCAAACATTAAGAAAAAAATCACAAGACTAACACTAACTTTACTTCTTTTTCTCCTTATATTCCTCTTTGCCTTCCTTATTTTAATTGTAATAGACCAGCTTGCCCTGAATTCTCTTGGAATGTATCAATAACCCAAATTCAGCATGTTTTCTGACATTCAGGAAAACTTATATAAGTCTTGGCTGAGTCCTGCTGCCTTTAAAAATCCATAGTCATACAATGTGAATAGCATCCCAGAGTGAAAAGCATGAACATTTAAGTATTCTCTTCACATTATCTGTAGACATTCATATGAAAGTAATTCAAGAATTATTTATCTGTGGAAGAATACTAATGAAACAAATTTTAGACAATGGGGTTAAAATCTAGAAATGGTGTTAAATTATTTCTTGTGCTGTTTTGAGATCTTGAAATTATTATGCCAAGGGGCGGGGGAATACAATTTATATAACAATCTCGAGAAAGAGAATTAACTTATGCACTCAAAATTTACACACGATATCTATCTATTCTATACCAAACACTATTCATACATACCAAGGACATCAGAATGAAGAAGACAAGCATGGACAATTCTGTCATGGAGTTTACAATTTTTTAGGATAAACAAACAAACAATGATTAACATTATGTCAGGTAGATCTAAGAGCTATGAAGTGCAACAGCTAGTGAACAGATAAGAGCATTG